>NC_060159.1:12264721-12303922 GCF_021292245.1 Micropterus dolomieu
GTCCCCTGTGGTTCTCCCTATCACCCCCAGCCCCGCTAGGGCTGGATGCCATGGTACAGACGTGGCCGAGGCTGCGTCTGTATGCGTTTCCCCCAGTCACTCTGCTCCCGGGGGTTCTGGAGCGAGTCCGCCAGGACGGCGTCAGCCTACTACTAGTAGCCCCGTTTTGGCCGGCACAAGTGTGGTTCTCGGATTTAATATCGCTCCTCGAGGGCCCGCCCTGGCAGGTCCCTCTAAGGAAAGACCTGCTGTCCCAGGCGGAGGGCCAGATCCTTCACCCACACCCCGCCCTGTGGCAGCTCTGGGTCTGGCCCCTGAGGGGGCGCAGTTCTTAGAGGCGGGTCTGACGACAGGAGCAGTCGAAACGCTGCTCAGCTCCAGAGCCCCGTCCACGAGAAGGATGTACGGCCTAAAGTGGAATGTGTTCACCACCTGGTGCAGAGAACGGGCGGTGGACCCAGTTACCTGCTCGGTAATTGTGATACTGGAGTTCCTCCAGCACCGTTTCTCCACTGGCCTCTCCCCGTCCACGCTCAAAGTATATGTGGCTGCCATTGCAGCATTCCACGCCCCTCTGAGTGATGGGCCCTTGGGGAGGCTTCCGCTGGTCGTGCGCTTCCTCCGTGGAGCCCGGAGGATGAGACCCGTGACTCATTCCAGCGTTCCCACCTGGGACCTGGCAGTGGTTCTCGAAGCGCTGGCTGAGGCCCCCTTCGAACCCCTGGAGTCGGCTGAGACCAAGCACCTGACCCTTAAAATGACCTTTCTCCTCGCTATCACCTCTCTGAGGAGGGTGGGGGATCTCCAGGCACTGTCGGTGTCTCCCCCATGCCTGGAGTTTGCCTCGGGGAGGGTCAGGGCCATCCTGCACCCTTGTCCAGGTTATGTCCCTAAGGTTCCGGCCAGACTGGCAGGGTCCACGGTGCTGCAGGCGTTTCATCGTCCACCTCAAGTGACGGCGGAGGACGGGAGACTTCATCTGCTCTGCCCTGTCAGAGCACTGAGTATTTACACTCTGAGGTCTTCCCGGTGGAGGAAAGCAGACCAGTTGCTGGTGTGTTTCGGGTCCCCCAAGGCTGGGCTCCCCGCTTCTAAACACACCATCAGCAACTGGATCGTTCAGACTATTTCCCTGGCCTATCAGGTGCGCAGTTTGCCTTCACCTATGGCCGTAAGGGCGCACTCTACTCGAGGTATGGCGGCTTCTAGGGCCCTCCTCGCAGGGGCGTCACTCCAGGATTTGTGTGATGCGGCTGGCTGGGCCACCCCTCACACTTTTATCCGGTTTTACAGTCTGGACCTGCCTTCTGCACCCGGCACCCGTGCGCTCTCCTCCTAGTCGTGCCATCAGGTTCTGCACGTTGGGGGCAGGCGGGGTTTCGGCACGGCCTAAGTGGGTATCTCGTTCCCATAGTGTCGTCACCGACGCAGTTCGAGTTCCCTCGAAGGGGAACGTCTCGGGTTACATATGTAACCCTTGTTCCCTGAGAAGGGGAACGAGACACTGCGTCGGCCCACCACACCTCACCCCGCCTGGAGTGCCTTGCTTCATAGAAAGGGGCTAATGTGTCTTATGTGCCGGCGTGCTTATATACCCCCTCCGGTTACGCCGTCACACAGTACCGTTCTAGTAACACCAATAGGATTGGAGTAGTTTCATTCATAGTTCAGCCCTGCCACGCCCAGGGGCGTTCCCATAGTGTCGTCACCGACGCAGTCACAAGGGTTACATACGTAACCCGAGACGTTTTTCGTAGTTAAAAGACTTAGTGAAGAATTACACCGGGAAGGCCCGCCCAACTCCTTCTCTCGGATTTCAACCTTCAACCAACCGGATTTTTTACTGCGCCATTTTCCTCATTGAATGTCTGTGGTTAGTGTCTCTAAATGACTTATTAAATCATTGTTTTGCATTTCAATAGAAGCAGCAATGTAGAATATTGATGTCCACCTACCATGCAGCTGGCTGTATGTCTTAAAACACAGAATTCCGAAGGGCTGACAGAGTTGACAGAGTTGATGGCTAATGTTAGCTCCAATGTGCCATTATTGGATGCGCAAAAGTAAAAAGCCTGAACTTAATCCAACCTGCTAAACTATAGTTCAATTTAAAAAATAATTTAATGCAACATGACAACTGATGCTCCAGCAGCAGGACCTTAATGACTTTAGGTTCCAAGTTTCTCAAAACCTGAAAATTTCAGAGCATTTCAGAACATTAAATACAGGTAACATTATACAGTCTAGCTTGTGCTTTAATGCAGACCTCATGTCCCAAGAGTGTCATTTAAAACTGATCTAACTTGAAACGTGATGAATAAGAAAACTAATATTATTAGTGATGGCACCGAAACGCGGTCTTGAACTGGCCCGGGGCTACAGCGTAAGTTACCGTTCAGGCTGCAGCCTCTGCTGCTCTGTGTCGGCTCCTGCACACACACACAGCGGCCAGCAGAGGGCGAAGCCGCGGTGTACACCGTGTTAGGAAGCGAGCTCTAAACTACACCAGTTTACCACTGCTACGCTCGTTAGTGTAAGTATGTGCAATAAAACCTCCGTGACTAAAATTATATTACTTTACAAATCCACCTGTGTGCAGTGTAAAATTGTAGAAAGCGTTATTTTAATCTGCTCTCTCCTCCAGTCTGTCATCTTGTGTGTTACAAGCACAGCTAACGTTAGCTTGGCAATTAAAGTTAGCCAAATGTTAAAAACAAGCTAAATTGAAAGCGGTCTTTCTGTAACATTAGTCTAACTGTTTAGCTTAGTTTGCCCTGTAGCTTACAATTTGGCACGCTGTTGTAAACTCCGCTGCTGGCTGAAACGTACCAGCTGCTCCTTTACCAGGTAAGGTTACCTGCTGGTGTGACAGTGGTGGCTAAATTAACTGTGAGCACAGACCGTGCTACATCGTAGTCCACATTCTCAGCTGATTTTAGTTTCTACACCCCCTGCTTTCAACGTGTGTGTGTGTGTGTTTGCTAAAGGAGTGAGTGATATGGGACACGAGCGACGGTAGATACAGCTGTTGGATCACAAGTTAACTTGAGCATGTACCGTGGCCACAGCTGACAAACTGTTCTCACATCAACTCGACGTCAGATAAATAACGATACATGATACAAATGTTGACTGGCAAGACAATGTTGGTAACGATTGCAAAGATAGCGGAATGTAAACGTGATCGATAGTACGAAGCTGTATCCACAGGTTAATCTGGGCGCTCTGCCGCAGCTAACGGCGTCTCCACTTTGCGGTCCATCTGTGCGTAAAAACACCTCAGCCTGTTTCCCTTAAGAACATGTAAGAACACATGTAAACCGACCGTAGCACAAATCAGAAAGACAGCTTGCACTTTTGGACGGTTTATTGACGTTTTGCAGTGTTTTGAACAGCGACACAGTTACCTCCATGATCACGCTCACAGTCCTCGCATATATCTACATGACAATACATTACGTAGATAAAGTTTTCGGGACGTTTGCAGTCAGTGGATCCTAAAATTCACGCCTGCGACACATCTGGGACTATCACCAGTTAATTTCCACCAGTTAAACTGTCACACTGGCAGTAACGTTAAATGACTGCAGAGAGAACAGGAGGAAAGACTGAAACAGACTGATCTCTTCATTCTTTGTATACATCACTCAGTACTGTCGTGTCAGATGTTGGCTTTA
Source organism: Micropterus dolomieu (assembly GCF_021292245.1). Classification (NCBI taxonomy): domain Eukaryota; kingdom Metazoa; phylum Chordata; class Actinopteri; order Centrarchiformes; family Centrarchidae; genus Micropterus; species Micropterus dolomieu. Next base: position 12,268,399 of record NC_060159.1, read on the forward strand.
TATTGACTTTGCTGTTGTTAACATTAATTTTGCTGCTCTTTAGTTGTATATTGTTGTATTTAGAATATACAACACAAACCCTATATTGAATTTAAAAACAACCAGGCAGCCAATATGTGCACTTCAATGTTTTTTTTATTTATGGCAAGTGATATCATCATCTGAATATATAAGATTTTCCTCTCATCGTTCAGGCCTTCCTCGTGCCCTCGTTCGCTTAATTTCTTATTTGGTCTGTTGCTTGCTAGGATGGCTGAACAAAAAAACAAGAGAGCCACGGTTCGGTTCATGTCGTGGTCACCCCCCTTTTATTTTTTTGATAAAGGTGAAATGTCAAAAAACTGCATTATGAGATGCTCTGGCCTACAAATCTTATTCTTGAGATTTAAGAAGTCATGTTTGTTTTGTTACAGAGCCCAATTTCTTTCACATAGTGATATATTAGTATATAATAATAGTTTATTCAGTGAAATTTAAATATGAAGTTCTAATATAATAATTCCCACACTAATTGTGAGTTATATGGCAATATCATGTTTTTACCACTGATTTGACGTGACCCATGATTAGTATCATGGTTAAAAAGTATCGCTGAGTGTGTTTCGGGGTATATCCTTTGGTTAACCTTGAGCTTTTCATATGGGATGACTCAGTGGATCAGCTCTGACAACGGTAAACTTGATTCCCATTTCTTTCACCATAGTCCATGGATTATGACTAAGACCCAGTTACACTTTAGTTGTGAAAAACCAACAAATGGTGTTTATTTCTTCTCTCCTCCCTCTCTCTCCTGAACTACACTTTGATTCCAAGGGGACAACCTCTTCCAGCTCTTGCTAGTCCACCAGGCCACTGCTTGATGTCGTAACCAAGTCAGCACTGTTACTTTGGCGTCAACTCAACAGTCAGTCATGATTTCAGTTAAATGCTAAAGTTGCTGTTACTGTTAACTTGTCTGTGGTCCGCTGGCAGAACACCGGCTTCTTTCTGGTCAGGTACCGTCGTGCTGTTGCTGAGGCGACATAAATTTTGTTTTACGGTGGACGGACATTACAGAGTTGTTTTATTCTTTAGCTTGAAATAATCCCATACTTTGGACACTTTCTTTTTTTGTCCCTCGCTGTTTTTTCTCTCTTCCTCCACTTTGCAAACAGCTCCATCATAATCACGTCGTGTTTACAGCGTAAGCACGATGTGCGACAGTAACAAATGTCCCTGCGAAATACTGTGCTGTATAGTTACATGGATTAAACGAATGCAAAGAATTTGGGTCGAAGCATTTAATTAATTGATTTTATCGATTTAATCGATGAATCGTTTCAGCCCTACAGTGCAGTATAATAGTGAGTGCTAAGAGAGCTGTCGCACTGAAACAGAACTACAAACTAAATTATTATTTGTAATAAATTGTATGGATTACATGGATATTATGGTGGTTGTTGTTTTTTCCCCTGCAAACATAAAAGTTTTTACTTGTTTTAAGTGTAAGCTGGACATGCTAAAGTAGAAAATTGTAAAACACTAGATTTTTATTTCAACAAGGTGTTTGGCCAGAATAACCGTTACGGTGAGTAAATATTAGTGAATTTTAGCATTTGCAGGAGTCAATGAAAAGGTTTAACACTCATGAAGAGTGAATTAATAAGAGTAAATTATGAATAACAGTGAATGTTATATCTTTTTTAGTGTAGAACTTGATTTGCATGTCTTAGTCTGGTGTAGTGTTAAATGTTAACTTTACACTCTAAATGTTCAGACTTACTGCTGACTTGTAGTATAATAGACAGTTAATTCACACAATAGCTTCAAGAGGGAGGCTGCTGGCAGACCTGCTGTGGGATGTGGCTGACCAGCTTGAAAACAGGAAGTTTCAACTGTTACATCCAGTGCTTGAATTGAAAAAGTAGTTGCCAGTACTCCCACGTTCACATGTTGGCGTGTGTATTGGTTGGTACACACAAGGAGGAGGCTGGCTTGAAGCTTGAAGGAGAATATTAGCACAGTGGCATCCTGATGCTATACTGCAGAGGCACAACCTGAATGAGTAACTAATATAAATTAGTGTTAATGTAATGTTATACCATTAAATAAAAAGTATACTGGTGATATATGCAATAATGAATTACTGTGATAATGCATTTGGACCAGTGACTGTGTTGCCCTGACCGCTTTCTTTAGCGCTCCTAGTGGCAGCGGAACAGAATTGGCTTCAGCCCACTCTCCAGTGAAGTCAAGACAGTAGTAGTAGATCTGTAATCTGTATCACATCGCTATAACCAATCCTGCTTCAGACTGATGTCAGCACCACCCACTCAAATAGCATACCCGCACAGGCATAAATAAATGTGGAAATAAATATATAAATAAATATATAAATAAATCAATAAATGTAGAAATAAATATATAAATATATGTAGAAATACAGAAATAAATGCATGTAGAAATGCATAAATAAATACAGAAATAGCCTTCTTTAATTTCCAAAATAAATTTTATTTTATTTTCTTTCTGCATTTAATTATTTCTTTCTGCATTTATTTATTTATTTATTCATTTATAGATATGTCATTTTTAGTCCCTCGTATATTTCAGGATACATCTTACTGAAATGTCTTTGAAGCTCGGGGGAAACTCAGCGCTCAGGTACACTTGAGAGGACAGATCTATTAAAACAGATAAAGTATAAAACATTAAATACTTACCATACAAACATAGTAATTACACAGTCCCAAATGATCTGACTTGAAAATCTCCCAACTGGAGGGGTTTTCATATCATATTTAACCTATATCGGTGAAACTAGGCTCTGTTGTATGGAGGGATTATTTGGTCAGAACTAAAACTAAAAGTCGAAATCCGAAACTAAAAGTCGAAATCAAAAACTAAAAGGCGAAGTCGAAAATGAATTTGGTATTTAGAATTGGGGATTTGGTATTTAGGATAGGGCATTTTGTCATTTAGCCATTTAGGATTGGGGTTTTGGGGATTTGATGTTTGAGGATTGAGTCGTGTATGCAAATGAGGAGGCGTGGCCCAAAGGCTGCAGGGAGGGTTTGGAAGGGCTGAGGCGCAGAGGCACTTTATGGACTGCAGGGGGAGCTCTGATTGCCAGCACACTGCCATGAAAGCAAGCAGAGGAAGTGAGCAGGGTTGGAGAGAGGATCATTTATTTAAGAGATCGTTTATAATACCATAACTAAAGGTGTACAGCATTTCTGTCCATGTGGCCTCACACACAAAGTCAACAGTGAAAGGAATGCTATCCATCTGACGAGAAAGCAGTGGACAGTACAGCAGGTAAGATATGATAACATTACCAAGTTAGCTATATTAGGCTAACTGTTGCTGACATGCATGAGTTATGTTACTGTCGGTACATGCAGGTTTTAAATGCGGCTATTAACCCTGCTGAGGGCTGTGTGTATAAACTGTAAAGATAAGGTGTAGAAGCTGTGTTTCTGGGTAATAGCATTGTGCTGGGCAGGTGACAGGTGTGTGTTTACAGTGTTTGTGTGCTCTGAAAAACATAACAGCGCAGCTATGAAGTCTCAGCCGGCAGACCTAGTATGGTATTATTACTACACACGTATGGATGTAACGTTGAGGCCTGATAGACATCTGCTAATCCGAAACAGAGGACACTACTTGCATCACTGCAGATGTCATTTGACCAGGGAGTGAATGGTGATTAATGCGATTGTCATCAGTTATTTCCTAGTGTTTGTTTTGGGGTTCTGGGTTGCACTAGCTCTGTATTATGTAAGGTTAATGGGTTCTTAGGTTCATAACACATGCACCCCCTTACATATTGTTTAGAGTGTCAGTGTGTTTCTTCATGTATTGTTTTGTGATACCTTTGCTTTTTGGTATTGTTTAATTATGTATTGTGCTCCAGTGTCCTGTACACAAGCAGGGCATTGTTAAAAAGTAAGTGATAGATCCCAGTTTTACCACAAGAGGGAGTATACTGTTAGTGAGTTATGTTAGGAGCAGCCTCAGCAAGGCAGTGCAGACCATGCTCTTAACAATGTACCAATCTGTTTGTGTATGTTGCAGGTATGTTGCAAGCAGACATAATACATGAACGGAACGTACACAAGTAAGTAGACGTAAATAGTCCATGTATCACCCACTTAAGACCTTGTGGTGGTACATATAAGAAATTGTGTCTGTAAAGCCTGTAACATGACTGTACATGCAGCTGTAATAAACAGGAGCTACAATACAAATCTGTATAATGTAGGAGTTGTGCCAAATGTTTTCCTTTATTGGTATACTGTTAGTGAGTTATGTGAGAAGCCTCAACATGGCAGTGCATTTCTGTAACTTAACGTGAGTCTGAACTGACCATGCTGATAACATTGTTTCGATCTGTTTATGTATGTTGCAGATTTTAGTAAAGATATTCAAAGCCACACTGAGTTTTTATTCAGATGTGCAACAATTACTTCTCTCCTAAGTTAGGGCATAAACTCGACACTAGAGGCTTAGTAACGGCTAGTTAGATTTTAACAAAAACAGTAACCAAAATTGTATGCAACATGATTAATGTTGGGTATGGACTAAATGGAGTTCCAAAGTCTTTGAACATCTACAGATAGTCTTCAAAATGCATGTAAAATAGAGTCAATTTGAACCTAGATGAATTTTCTACTGCAAATCACCACAATCTTTATTAATGGGTTGGACTGTGACTTTACATTCACAGGTATTTGAGTACACTGTCTTATCTGTTTGATTCATAATTTCATCTTCAGTTATTGCCACCTGCATTTTGTGCCCATCAGCTAAATAAATCCAATGCAACATACAGAAGGATATCAGCACTTTATAAAACAATGAATGTGCTTCACTGAATCAAATGTAATGGTGTTCAGTCATTAGTCCTTCCTCCACTACAGTTGTTTTAGATAAATGAAATGGTCTGTGTTAGTATGAATTCATATTTCTAGTGCCATTGGACTAAATTCGAGACTTGGCTTTTTATTTACTTATTGTCATGGTGAATTGTAGTTTTCTTTTCATTCCCCACGTACTAACTCAGTGAACACACTCAGGGTTGATTGAACTAGTTTTGATCAGCTGTTTAAGAACTGAAAACTCAGTTTGACATCTCAGGCTCAATCAACTCAGAGCTCCTGCCTCATCATCTCTCCTTTGCTTCCTAGTGTTTTCTTTGTGACTAACCTTTTGTTTCTTGTACCTCAAGATCACCGCCTGCTCCTCTGCCTCACGTTTGCCTTCTGCTGGACAGCCAGCCATGCGTCCCCCATCCGCCACTGCCCAGGTCATCTCGTCTGACATTATTCACAGACTTCCTTCAGATGCCTTCAGATCTCCAACCCTAGTCATCTTTCGTTTATCTAATGCCCCTACACCATCACACTACTGTGGGCACAATGCATAATTTTTCACCTACTACCTCTATGATCCCAAGGAGGTGATAAAGCAGCTAAACTCCTCCACCTGCACCTCCACAATTTTTTTCCAAAGAACCCCTTAGACCCATCTGTGATAAGCAACTACAGACCAATCTACAATATCCCTTTTCCTAGTAAAATATTTGAAAAGGATGTCTACAAACAACTGCATAATTACCTGCCCCTCCACAATCTATATAATGTGGATCAATCTGGCTTCAGAACCAACCGCAGCACTGAAACAGCTTTGAAGCAGTCAGTGATCGAAAGATCAACAATGCTGCAAACAAACCTTCTATCCTAGTATTTCTAGAACGGACTGCAGCCTTAGATACTGTCAACCACAGCATTTTAATCAGTAAACTAGAAAATTCATTTGGGCAATGTGGCCATGTCTTAAAGGGGCTCTCTTCCTATCTAACTGGCAGGACATTCTCTGTGTCTCTTGACAACTTTTAAACTGGCAATTATGACATTTTCTTTGAGGTCCCACAAGGCTCAGTTGCTCATTTTCCCATGATATCCTCAGCCGTTTTAATGACCTCGACAACTGTATCAGTGACATCAAGTACTGGATGATCAAAAACTTTTTGCGAGTAAAAAAAAGGTTGAGATCCTGTTGGAGAAAACAATATTACCATTATGACCTTACTGCTGTTTACATTCTCCCTGACACAAATTTAAAAAATGCACTGGACAATTACTTCTTGGGTGTATATGTGTATGTATATTTGTAAAGTAATAACTGTATAGGCCATGTTTTATGTTACCATATTCAAATGTATATCTAACTATCTGTTATGTTCTGTGTGTGTAGCATAAGGACACTACAAACTCTGAGTTTTGTCTCCATGTGATGGGTCCAGGTTTTGTCAACAGTGCCACTTCAGATCAATGTAAATGGGGGAAGAACAGGGCTGCGTTAAATATATAATGTTGCTTCTCAAACTGCAAAACTTGGAAATTAGAGGGTCATGGCTCAGAAGGTAAATATTTCTATCTTACAAATAGTTTTTAAAAGACTGAAAAATGAAAAATGACGTCAAATAAACGTGCAGGTCAGGCCTTGTGAGGTGACGTCGCTGTCTCTATCTGTCATGGCGAAGGAAGCTTCTATACATAATTGAAGAACACTGATTTTGACATTTAATTATCATAAAATTGGAAGTATAATGAAATGTTAAGCCTATTTCCACTTTTATTTTGCTGCCTCTGCAAATTCTTCCAAAGACAGCAGAACAAATGACAAACTACATAATCATAACTAAAAGCCAAATTAGCCCTAATATCTTTCTAATTTCAGCAGCACCCACCACTAGAAGCATATAGCCATAGACTGGGTAGCACAACACTTGATCATAGAAACTGTGCAAGTCCATAGGCTGTATGATCATGTATACTAGTTAAGATAAGACTGCACTAAAGGAAATTCAGGTGCAACAGCAGCAATTATATATGGTGAAAAAGTCCTGAGTGGATCCAGAGGTTACTGAATAAGCTGTAGCTGTAATTTCCAACTTGTGGTGTGACCAAGTGGACTGGGACTCTGCTGCAGATGGCTGATCCAAAGCTGTGACACCAAGTGGTCCTTCATGTCCAGGTGAAACATCTTTGTCTGCAGGGGGGAGGACAAGTCAGTGGGGGAAAACAGTGGAGCTTGCGTACACCTCTAGTGTAGACTTTAGGCCCTAATAGGCAGCTAAGCGGGAGCCAGGAGACTGAGCATGGGGCAATTACAAACACAGGGACAGACGAGAACACTCGAAACACAGTTAAGTGAAAGAACAAAAGGAGACACTATAGGAAAACACTGATTAACGCATTAATCACCATTCACTCCCTGGTCAAATAACATCGGCAATGATGCAGGTAGTGTCCTCTGTTTCTGATTAGTCATGTCGTGTAGAAATTCAAGACTTGGGCCAGATAGGAAAGCTTGAACCTTTACCAACATTTTTATTATCAACAAACAGACACCAATTAGAATACAAAAGTTCCACCGGAGTGTGTCAGAGATTGGTACAAAATAGAGGCCCATTCTGTTACCAGAACAGAGACCCGAGTCGACATGAAAACCATGTAACGACTGACTTTCACCTCCTTTTGGACCTCCTTTTATAGCTGTTTCTTGGCTTCACATCATCTCTTGGCTCTCTTTCCTACTGCACCTGAGTCTGGGAAAGTCCAAAATTTTCACGTGCCTAAGCATTTGGTGTCCCTGACTGCCTGCTCCTCCTCTCTGTGTCTTTTGCATGCCCTCCGCTTGATCATGCCATTTCTTCCATAACCTGACTTTTGTGGAATAAACTGGTGTTGTTTGTGCTCTGTGCTAGAAACAGGACATTCTTACTGTGATGGACTATATTGATGTATGTTTTGTAATACAATTTTCACAAAATCTGCTTCTATATTTTCCTTTGCAAGTGTTTTTGATGCTATCTTACTGTGCTCCCTCCCTTTTCTCCCAAAGCACACGAGCTTGCTCACACACACACACACATGTGCTACTGCTGAGCCTGGGTAGTTAGATACAGAAAGGAGCACACACACTCAGAGCTATAGAGTTTTAACACTGTGATCCTAACTTTACACTATAAAATAACACTTTAAATGAGGAAAATGTAGACCACCATTGCTCTGGTAATTAATGATAACAATTTAGGTTATAATGCTCCAAAATAATTCACAACATTAGCAGATGTCTATCAGGCCTCAACGTTACATCTATACATGTGTAGTAATAATACCATACTAGGTCTGCTGGCTGAGACTTTATAGCTGCGCTGTTGTGTTTTTCAGAGCACACAAACACTGTAAACACAAACCTGTCACCTGCCCAGCACAATGCTATTACCCAGAAACACAGCTTCTACACCTTATCTTTACAGTTTATACACACAGCCCTCAGCGGGGTTAATAGCCGCATTTAAAACCTGCATGTACCGACAGTAACATAACTCATGCATGTCAGCAACAGTTAGCCTAATATAGCTAACTTGGTAATGTTATCATATCTTACCTGCTGTACTGTCCACTGCTTTCTCGTCAGATGGATAGCATTCCTTTTACTGTTGACATTGTGTGTGAGGCCACATGGACAGAAATGCTGTACACCTTTAGTTATGGTATTATAAATGATAGTCCTCTCTCCAGCCCTGCTCACTTCCTCTGCTTGCTTTCATGGCAGTGTGCTGGCAGTCAGAGCTCCCCCTGCAGTCCATAAAGTGCCTCTGCGCCTCAGCCCTTCCAAACCCTGCCTGCAGCCTTTGGGCCACGCCTCCTCATTTGCATACACAACTCAATCCTCAATCCCCAAATCCCCAATCCTAAATGGCTAAATGACAAAATGTCCTATCCTAAATACCAAATCCTTAATCCTAAATACAAAATGCCCTATCCTAAATACCAAATGCCCTATCCTAAATACCAAATCCCCAATCCTAAATACTAAATGCCCTATCCTAAATACCAAATCCCCAATCCTAAATACTAAATGCCCTATCCTAAATACCAAATCCCCAATCCTAAATACTAAATGCCCTATCCTAAATACCAAATCCCCAATCCTAAATGGCTAAATGACTAAATTCCCAGTCCTAAATACCAAAATCATTTTCGACTTCGACTTTTAGTTTTTGATTTCGACTCATAGTTTTCGATTTCGACTTTTAGTTTTAGGCTTTTAGTTTTAGTTCTGACCAAATAATCCCTCCATACTATTGTTCCACATTATGAATATTTTTACTTTTTGAGGAACTGTACATCTTACTACAAACACTACCTTCAGAAACCGCTTAACTTATATGAAGGCAGAGCTTGACTGTCTCCACAGTAACGTTATAGGACTGAAGTAACAATAACTAAATTACAGCAGTTCAGTGCAAAGTGAACATTAACCTTACCTCATTGTGTTAGCCAGCTAACTTCAAGTAACGTTAACGTTAGCCTTTCTATTAAAATGACTGCGCCTTAAAAGAGAACTTTTTCACTTACCAGACCAAAGCGCATGTAACAAGGAGCAGCCCCAGATAAGTGTTGACGACTGTGTGGAAGGGTTTCAGCCACTGGTGATACTTTACCACAGTCCAAAAACGAGCGTTAGCAACCGTTAGCTAACATTAGCATAACAGAAATGCGGCAAACTGACTCCACATACTGCCTCCGGTCATCCCAGTGTACGGTTATAAAATAAAGTCACAGAACAGAAAAAACACTTTTTATAGTGCTGCAAAGAAAGCTGGGTTCTCTCCAACTTTGTAAATTAGTTAATGTTATTAATTAACAGTTTTTCAATCATTCAATCAAACATTGTGCAACATTGGGCAACGGGCTTCCCCGTTTGGTGGGCGTGTCAGAGGTGTTACCCAATCAGCTGCAACAAATTTGTAAACACAAAAATACAGCAAAAATCAGCGCTTGCATACACAGCTGTGTTCCAGTCACCACCGTTTCCGTACAAAAATATATGTTTTGCTACGTTTTGTCATAGACTGTATATAAAAAGCCTTTTGTCTGCTGCCTGGATCCAATGGTGACATCAAGGTCCTCCAGTCGCGCCCTCGCTCACGCCATGCCCCCTTCATATTTCAGCATCATTTGGCGCCAAAACGTCGAAGCTTGGACGTCATCGGTCACGTACGGTATGTATAAGTGGCAACATTTGCTTTGTGAAAGTAAAACGAGCATCGATGTTGCGTATCTAACGTCACGTCATTGGACTGTGGTAAGTCTCTCCTACTTATTGAACCATTGTTTTGTATTTTAACAGAAGCAGTGCTGTAGAATAACTTGATATTGATGTGCACCATAAAATCCAGCTGGCTGGCTTTATCTTTAAACAGAATTTTAAAGGGCTAGCGTGACCGAGTTGATGGCTAGCTTAAATGTGCCATTAACTTGAGAAGCTAAGTAACTTAACGTTACTAGTTAATGTCAAACTAGACCGTGTTGGCAAGAGGTAAAGTTAACATTGTCACGTGTGAGGAGTTGGCTAACGTTAAACAAGTTAACTTTAGTACTGTAGACTTCCCTGCCGAACAATTCGCGGGCATTCCTACAAGGATGTAACATTAGCAAATTAGTGTCGGATGAATAAGTAACTGCCTATTTAGCCTAGTGTTGCCTTACTGATTTACTTTCACAGCCCTTTCAAAAGTGTGTTTGACAGTCATGTTAGTAGTGGGGCCAGTAAATTGAACCAGGTGGAATGTATTCCTCTTATATAATAACGTTAAATACATTTAGTCATTTAACTCCAAAGCAACTTGAAATTTCTATATATGTTAAAGGTGGTTTCTTGCTCAGGGACACATTGATGGATGTGTCACAGTTGAAATTGAACGCAGGTCTCTCATACCAAAGGCACGTGTCTTATCCACTGTTCCACAACCAATAAGTATGCTCATTACTGTATGTAGTTTAGCAAGTTTAGCTTTTGGGTTAGTTTATTCAAAATGTTACTCTACTTGTTATTCACAGATGTGATTTCTTTTTTGGAAAATTTGTACATTTTATACCCTGCGAAAGCATGATTTAATCCTCACAAACATTAATTTTATTATTTCTAAATGTACCTGCATTGCACCTGCCTCGACTTCTCCCTGCTCTCACTCACACACACCTTTCAGGGCTCTACAGTGCGACCATTTTGCTCGCATATGCTCCTACCGTAACTACAACCTACAATAATCCCACCTGCCGTGCTACGCTGATAATCGTTATACACCCCGCCCCGAGTAGCGGACAGGACGCGACGCCAAGCTGGTGTTAGTCAAATGAGAGTTGTTGAAACTCGCTGGTGGGTGGGTCGGTCGGTGGCTGCTTGAGCAGCTTGTTTAAAAAAAAAAGAAAATACAGATGTCAGCAGCTGGAGCGGTGAGACAGAAGACAGTAGGGAGAATATAAGGAAGTTGTGGGTTTGGCTAGCTGGCTATATGCTATTTCAGGTACCTTTTCTTGAAACATGTTCAACTCTTAATAAAATCGACGTACTTGTTAATTTCGCTTCAATACAGCAGATGCACCGCATGCCAGCTTGTTAATTACGTAGCCTAGCAATGTCATCATCCATCCCAGTGATTCATTGTTGACATCGTCCAATGCCAGTGTGAGTATGTTCTCTAAATCAGGGGTTCTCAAACTTTTGCAAGCTGGGCCCCGCCAAAGCTGGTTCATTGCAGTTGGGCCCCCCCCCCCCCCCCCCCCAATTGGGAATTGGCACCAGACCTCTGATATGAATTTATGCGTTGGTTATTGTTATTATTACTAGGCCTAATAGTAGGCATATCATCTGCATTTTTTACAAAAACTTGCAGGCGATAGTCCAGGCAGGTTAATGTGATACCTGAGCCTACTTTGCTTTGCAAAGATTCTCAATTTGTGGCGCAATGTCTGATAAAAATAGCCTCAAATCATCCTCGATTTGTGCACGATTGCAGTATATCATTTTGAGTGCAGTCATTTTTGAGAATCCTGCCTCACACAAATATGTCGACGTGAAAGGGAGGAGAATCTTCAAGGCGACATCACAGAGTTGAGGGTATTCCTGCATCAACGCTGCCCAGAATGACGAAAGAGGGCAGGAGGTAAAGAGTTCCTTCAGCCTACTGTCACTCTTCAGCTCAATAAGCTGTTCCTGCATATCAATTGACAGATCGTTGGCTGTGCACACAAATGGATCTCGAACCCATGCAAAAGAGCGATAATCCTCTTTAAAGTACGTGTCACGCCCTGCCAGTTGGCCATCCTTTGTGTTGCACTTTAGAGTTTAGTATCTGCCTTAGTATGTTGAGTTTTGGGTTCTGTCCTGTCTAGTGTCCAGTACCTGCTATATAGTCTGTTGTGGAGTTCCTCTCAGATATTGTTTGGTCAGTTCATTATCTGTTATTTAGTTGGTCTTTGATTCCATGTCATGTTCTTAGTCTTGTACTTTAGTCCATGTCTTTAGTGTTTACTCCTGGTCTTGTGTTCTCTGCTAAGCTCTGTACTGTGTTCTAGTTCTGTGTTCTAATATTTTGTAATGTGTGCGTTTCTGTGTTGTCGCTTATTCATTCTGCCCCAGATCTGCTTGTCATGTCAAGTCTCTGTTTTCCTCTGCTCTTTCTCTGCCTCGTTAGTCTCATGTCTGTCACCTGTGTTGCTCCCGCCCTGCTCGTTAGTCCCTGTGTATATATACCTGGTGTTTCTGTCTTGTCTTTGTCTGGTCATTGTTCATGTTACCCTCCAGTCTGTCGTGCGTGTACTCTCTGCCTGCCTGTAACCAGCCTTGCTTGTCTTGTCTTGTCTTGTCTTGTCTTGTCTTGTCTTGTCTTGTCTTGTCTCGTCTCCCTGTACTTTTGGATTTCTGTTAACCAGCCACTCTGTCAGTAAGTGTGCTCGCCTTTAGTTTGTTTTCCATCAATAAACCCCCGTTGAACTATACCTGGTCCGCTCTGTGTCCTGCGTTTGGGTCCTCCAACCTGCCTCCACACCACTAATCGTGACAGAACGTCTCAAATTGTTTTCTCATTGCTGACAGGTGCTCAGACGCTGATTGGAATAGAGAGGAGAAATCGTGTGACGTGCCTGCATCAGTGATAAAGTCTGCAATGCTGGGGAACATGTCGCAGTTCCCTCGACTGATGCGGTCATGCCAGAGTTCAAGTTTTTGTGTGAAGGCGTCCACTCTGTCTGCAAGAAGCAAAATATGAGTTTTGCAGCCTTGAAAAGACAGGTTGAGTCCATTCAAGCGATCAAATATATTGACCAAATAGGACAGAGACGCAAGCCACACAGTGTCATCCAGATGCTTTGCCAGATCGGATTTGATTTCTTTCAAAAACCACTTCACCTCCTCTCGCAGCTCATACAACCGCTGTAACACCCACCTCCTGGAGAGCCAGCGAACTTAAGTGTGCAGAAGCAGCTGTTTGTGCCCTGACCTCTCCTCTCCTGACATCTCCTGGCAGAGGACCCCAAACAAGCGAGAGTTTGGCGGTCATGATTTGATGAGATTTATAATTTTCACGGATTGGTTCAGCACGGAGTCAAAGGGAACCGGAATTTTTTTAGCAGCTAGTGCTTCGCGATGAACCATGCAATGTGTCCATGTCACAAGTGGAGCTACTTGCTGAATGCGAGCAGCTAGGCCACGCTCACTGGCCATCATTGCTCGCGCAACATCCGTGCATAGCCCAACGCATCAGTCCCAAGCCAAACCATTTTCCCAGATAAAAATATCAAGGACATTGAAGATGGCTTCTCCTGTAGTGTGCGACTGAAGAGGCCGGCAAAACAGGACATCCTCCTCAATTGCCCTGTCCTGCAGATACCTGAAATAGGTGAGGAGCTGTGCCTGCCCAGCAACATCAGTGGATTCGTCCAGCTGCAGCGTGTAGTAAGGACTCGTTTTAATGAACTGTATCAGTTGCTCTCTGATATCATTAGAAATGTCTGAAATTCTCCTAGCGACTGTGTCATTGGACATTGGTACTGCACCGAGTTTGGCTGCTGCACAATCTGCTATCATTATTCTGCATGTCTTGCGCGGCCGGCAAAATGAGAGTTTTGGCAATTGTATGTGGTTTACCTATTTGCCCTGTTGGTCCTCACTAGAAATCTCTCCATTTTTGTTTGGTTTTGAAATAATTTGGATGTGGATTAATTGTGTTTTCAATAAAGTTTAGGCTATGATGTAACAATGTGTGCGTGTGGCTATGTTGAGAGACTAGTATCGGGGGCTAATCGGTCTGGACTTAGGCACGATCTTTACAAAAAACTAAATAAAGATTTTGCTGGCAATACAGATATTATTTTAAGACTTAACGAATCTAACGTCAGTCCTTTGTCAGTGAGAGGGTGTGTGTGTGTCTTAGTCGCGTGGGTGTTGCAACACAGTGAAAAAGGGTAGTTAGCTAAGTGCACTGCCTAACAGTTAAAAAATAATGGCTAGGGCTGAGTTGGGGATAATCTTTAAAAAAAAAAAAAGACTGTTTGTGGGATTAGTCTTTAAAAAGACTGTTTGGGTTTTGAAGTATAGGTCTCCAGTAAATCGAGATTGATAACAGATAGACTAGCGAAAGCTAACACGAGGCACAACTTGGCAAGAAACTAGACTAGAGTGAATGGAGCTATGTGAGTCAAATGCAGTGATTTATTTTTGTGTGAGAGTGAGTGAAGAAACATTTACATTTACGCCCCGCTCTGTAAGCCAGGGCGGGAACAGCGGCGGCCATGCGCAATTCATTTGCAGCCTAGACGCTGAGTGGTGTGTGTCTGCTCTCTGCTCTGACTGACACACAGCGGCCAGCAGAGCGAGATGCTGCGCCGTCGCGGTGGAGACGGTGACGTTAAGTTCACTCCAAACTACTCAAGTTGTTGACACCTTCGCTCATTAGGCCTACATGCAATAAAACCTTCCCGAGTAAAAGACAATACTGTACATGCATGCTATGATTTTTTCTCATATATCATACTGCATGACAGCATGGGCACAAGCCGCTCCCACTGCAACCAAACGCATAGGCTCTCTATACAACCGAGCAATAAAAATTATGGATTAAAAACCAATACGCCATCATCACTGTACCATCCTTAAGAAATATAATGTAATGAATTTTGATAGCTTTAGCAATCTTTGCTTCCTTAAATTGATTCACAAGTGCATTAATCATTTAGCACCTGAGCCACTAAGTTCATTTGTTGAGAGACAAAACAGCATTCGAGTCACTAGGAGCTCCACAAATCATGACTGTAAAATACCATACTGCAGGACCAGCTTTGGACAGACGACCTTCTCCGTGAAGAGCTCTAAACTCTGGAACTCCATCTGACATCAAGACTGTACCTGACTTTAAAATGTTTACTTCCAGGCTTAAAAACTGGTTAAAGACAAACCAAAAGTGTACTCATTTTTAATTATTGTAAGTAGGTAAGAGTTGTATATGATATGCATGTTTATATATCATGTTCATATTTTTTTAAATGAAGTAGTGAAGTATGTAAATTCTATTGTGTATAAAAGCCCAACCAGGGACAGGAGTTGAAAATTAGCATTAGCTATAAACTTTATATGCAGCACTTCAGTGACAAGCTTTGTTTTGACACTGTTTGTTTGCATTGTCCCTGTCAAATAAATAAATAAAATAAAAAAATAAATCAACACACCTTGTCTGTAAGGTAAATCATCTCTGTCCTCAGTCTGTCATCCTGTAGGCTATGTTATTTACTAGCACAGCTAAAGTTAACTTGGAAATTACCGAAATCTTAAAAACAAGGTAACCAGGTATCGTTACCTGCCAGCACAGGGGAGGAGGAGTGAGTTTTTATTCTTTCTAAACATCACTCAGTATTATGATGTAAACATTAATGTTGCTGCTCTGGAAACAGCATTTAGCTGTATTTAAAATATTAAATTGTAATCCTATAAATAATTTTAAAACAACCAGGCATTTAATATGCACACTTCAATATATGTTTGGGTCTGGTCTTACCAAATAACCATCACCAAATAATACTAAAGTATCGATAGTGGTATCACTAAAGAATATGATTGTTAAGCAGTCTCAATAAGGGTATCAATAAAAATCCCCATCCCTAAATGTGTGTGTGTGTGTGTGTGTGTGTGTAAACCAGGTCTGCATGCTGACAGCTAATAAGCTATGATAGCTTCCTCCATGTTGGACTCTCCTGCTGTCCATCCAGTCAAAAGCATGAAGGCATATCAGGCTGCTCTGCTACCTCACCCTCTCCAATTACACCAACACACACAGATCCAGATCTGAATGTTTCTATCTCGGTTCAGTTCCCAGATAAGACGCCACGGAGCGTTTAGCTGCTCAACATGATCGTAGCTGTCATCGACTCCACACAGGTAACAGCTGATCAGGACTTCCCTCTGCCGAACCTTTAGTCTGGTTCTGCTGGTTCTTATTATAGGTGGGAATCGCAGGGTACCTACAATACGACACGATACGTGGCTCACGATAACGATAATATCACGATACAGCAATTCTGCAATAATCGATATATTGCTTGACAATCCTAAAGTGATGCATCACGATAGCTGTCTTAACTATTAATACAAAATGCCTGTCAAAAAGTACTATTTGCTGTAAATCCAAACTTTTAGAAAACAGTACAATTCTGCTCAGTCTGTAAATAAAACTACAGAGTAACTATGAAATTATTATCAAAACATTTGTTTATAAAATGCAAATTCACTGAATTATTTACTGCAAATACAAATTGCTGTATACCACCTGAGTCCAATCACATATTAATAATTGTTCAGTAACAGCATTGTGCCGCCCTTTCTCTTCCTACTGAAAGCTGTATTTTTAGGCCACTGGGAATATTAGGTTTGAGTTTTGACCCTTTGGGGTTGCTGTAGCTGTGTGGAGAAGTAGTAGAGTAGCAGATCAAGACAGTGAAATTAGCAGCTCTTTATTTTATTTTTCACGCAGAGCTCAGAAAACACGTACCTTAAGTATTTGCACAGTATGTCACTCAGGATGTTCTACATGTGAAGCAAAATGTGTAGTTTATGTTAAGATTGTATTTTCGCGATTGTGATGCTAATACTTAATGTAGATTCCCATTATATGTTAGCATTGAGCTAACTGTCAAAGCGCTTTTTTAAAATTAATATTATGTTTTGATATGATGGGCCGGACGCGACCCTGTATGCAGGATAAGCGGTTGACGATGGATGGATGATGGGCTGGAATATCGATACAGTATCATGGAAAAATGTACAACGATATATTGCCATATCGATTTATTGTTACACCCCTAGTTCTTATCCAGGTTGTTTTCTGTAAGCGGGTCTCTCTGTGTTGCAGCTGCAAGAGCTGATGTGTCACATGATGATGGGGAGCCTGGTGATGTTCAGGAAGGACTCTGCTCAACATCCTCAGTGAGGCACTCTCAGAGGACACTGTCCTCGCGGCTTCCACATGTGTCCACCTGTCCTCGTGGCAGCTTCTACTTCATGTGTCCACAGTTTAGTCTCTAGACTGGGAGACCTTCGAGCAGTACAGCACCAGGCACCTGTTCCTGGCTCACAGCATCCCCCTGGAGACCATCTTCCCCATCCTGCAGCAACTTAAATATTAAGGTGAGTGGTGTCTAGGAGGTAGGAGTCAGAGGACTGATCAGACTGGAGGACAGGGACCCTTTGTCCCTGTCCTCCAGTCTGATCAGTCCTCTGACTCCTTTTTTCTTTGTGTTCCTAGAACACCTGGAGGCCTTGTCCTGTCTGCTGCTCCGCAGAGAGAAGTATGACAGGAACACACCTGGACACTCGTCTGAGAGACTCCTGGGTCCCCGTTAACGTCTCTGTCTGTGTGTTCCAGGTCCAGTGAGGAGATGGTGAAGATGGTCCTGAGTCGTCCCTGTCACCCCGAGGACCAGTTCACCACCAGCATCCTGAGACACTGGGCGTCCAATCACGACAATAATTGAATAATTGCGGCTGGGAGAACGCGTCAAGGCCCAGCTGATAAAGAACAACAACAACCAGCCCCGCAAGAGACACAGGGGAGGACAGACAGGCTTATTGATCGCTTCAGGAGGGATTGAAAACTGATAGCTGATTGTGTCTGTCTCTGCCAGTCTTCACTCAGACCCCCGATCCTTCAGGCTCTGCAGCACGTTCAGGCCAGCTGTGACGAGGTCCACAAGATGAGGCATGCGCGCGCACACACACACTGGTGACATCACTGCGGCGGCTGATGATATCACTTCCTCCTCCTGCAGGGTCAGCGACCTGTTCGCCCTGGTGGAGGAGTACAAGGACTCCCAGACCGGTCCTCCCAAGTCCCGCTGTAAGGCTCCGGCATCCTCACCTCGCTTCCGCCCACCAACAACGAGGAGAGCGCCTCCAGCAGCGGGTCAGTAAGTAGCCCCACCTCCACCTGCTGTCCTGCTTAATGAACAAGCGCAAAGGATGAGCGAATGTGAGAGTGGCAGAAAGTGACAGTGAAAGTTAGCGGAGAATAAGATCAACATTAAGTTGTCAGGTTACAGCTCTGTCATCTACTGTACATCCCGATAGTTAAATCTAAGTGCTGTGTTGACCACGGAGGAGCTGAGGTTAGAAACGTTAAAGCAAATTAGGGATGCAAACTAGCTAATGAGATTATTCTTTTGGATTTTGATGTAAAAATGAAATGCTTGTAATAATACAGAAGGGAGACGGTTCTCATGTTGCCTATTATTTATGTTAATTTCTACAAATATATAAAGCAGTAAATTAAGACACAAAAGGCAAACATGAACTGTCCTATCTGTAATGATTCTGAGGTCATGTTAACAGTATTTTCCTGCCATTATAAGGTGGTGAGGCTCAAAACTGCTTGGTGATGCTCAATGTATATAAAATCACTGTGGAGAGCATCAAAACCAATCAAATGAATTTTCCCAGATCTAATGGTTAGAATTCAACCCCAGTAGACTTATTTAGCAAGTTTAGCTTTTGGGGTGTAGTTTATTATTGTCTCCCTGTCTGCTCCCCTCAGTTTATCCATCAGCAGTAGGTTATGTTTTTTGTTTGTTTGTTTGTTGTTTTTTTGTTTGTTTGTTTTGGGTGGGGGGGGGGGGGTTCTGGGTTTTTCTACCGGTGATCCTTTTTTCACGTCAGCAGGTGCACCGCATGCCAGCTTGTTAATTACATAGTTTATCAATGTCATCGTCCATCGGTGATTCATTGTTGACATTGTCCAATGCCAATTTTGGAGACATCACTCAACCCTGATTTGAATACACTGATTTACTCTGCAATTAATTTTGTGACTGCATTTCCTTTGTGTGTTTTTAAATGTCATTCATAATGGTCTTTAAAAGTCTTAAATTTGACCAGGTGAAACCTGCAGAAATCCTGATTGTTCTATTACCTCATCTACCTGACTTAAAAATTTGCATAGTGTGAAACTTCTTATTTTAAACAATCTTTATTAGCTATCTTTATTTGCTTATGATTCCATAAAATTTCACATTTAAAGCTCCCTTTTATATTTAAGTAAAAGTGCTGCAGTCGCTTTTTCCACAAAACACAGTAAAGAAGAACACAAAAGAATGAAAACAGATTGATTATCAAAATTCAATCAAGCAGTCAATTATTTAGTCTATTCAGCTTTATGCAAGATGTGCCTTATCAAATATAGAAAGTGGAATTTAATTTTAATAAGCATCAGTGGATCAATGTAATTTAGTATGCAGTAATAAAGGTTTTTTTAAAAATGTATTATATTTAAGTTAAGGTTTACTCAAATATTATTACCTCTACTTAAAAAGTTCTAGGTAATCAGTTTCCACAAATATTTTGAGTATTCTGAACTTAGTCAGATTTACAGTGATCATGTTCACTTATTTGCCTTTTTAAAATGTGTGTGTGTGTGTGTATGTTCATCCTGTATGTTTGAACTGGTCTGGCATTTGATACAGTCTTGGCTGAGATGACACAACACTCTACATTCCTTGACAGCATATTGCAGCATAAAAAGACTGACAATTTGAGTTCAAAGTGTCTTTCCTGTTGAAGTGTCCGTGAGCAAGCACAGATGATTTCCCTACATTAATTCACGAATTCAAGTGTCACCTTGGAGATATTGCTATATTTTAGACTTTCCATCATTATAAATAATCACAGCAACATGGTTCTTTGTTGTCTGTGTGTCAACACTTAACAGATTAAGTAGATGGTCTGTGGGTTAATATTAATGTTTTTTCATCTGCACACAAAACAGAAAAAGATGTGATTTAATGAGTTTAGGCACAGCACACATTGAAGGCAGAAACACTTTGTTCCTGCGGCTGTGCCTCAATTAACTGAGCCCTTTTATATTATGTGACAACGGCTACAAATACTATTCGGGTTAATGCATTAATTATCTTAATTACCTCACCAGCAAAATCAGTCATCTTATAATGAGTCTGTAAATTTAGAGATGGAAATTCTCTAACGCAACTATCTTAGCTTTTATGTGTTTATGCATGCTGTTCAATATTTTATAACAAAGTGTCTGAAGCCCCTGTAATGACCCAAAAAACGCTAATGTTACTACAGTATTACCATGCTTTTATAATAAGTCTTGGGCTCTAACAGCCCTGCTGAAATAACTGGAAGTCATTTATGCGGGGAAATATCTTTGGTGTTTTTTTTTTTTTTTGTATATCTGCCTGTTGGATCTAAATTAAAATTTGCTTTAAGCATGGCAGTCATGGATAGCTCATATATTTATATTAAAAGTTATGGGTGAAATTTAGATTTTTACTTTAAGGGTAAATGCTCCTGTTAAAAGCCCTCTTTTTCTAACCTAAATTGGGCTTTAACTGTGGAGCATAACATGACCTCTTCTCAAACCAGGTGTATCACATGGTATTCTTTGCAATGTGCTGTTTGACCACATGATGGCGCTAAGCAGCAGCTGCTGGTTGCGTTGTGTCCAGTTCAATGACTCAACAGCAGCAGCAGAGGAGAAACTCAGTATGCAAGTACAGCTACAATGCCCCTTATGTCCCTGTTATCATTGTATTGTGATGCTAAGGCGGAAAACAGCTGCACATCAAAACTACATCAGCTATACTCTCCTTTTGTCTTCCACATGAGCACAAAGCAGCACAGCAGCAATAAGCAGAAGGCCCTGATGTGTAAAAACAAAAGTCACTATTCACTGTTGTCCTCATGTACCCTCTAACTGTATGTACAGTTGTCCATCTGCTGTGGGGGAATGATTGAGAATGACAGGCAAGAGGTACAGCAACAGATTTAGTAACAGTTTGTCAGGGTGTTCAACTGTTCAGGGTAGGTCCGCATGCAACTTTTAAACAAGTGAGCAGAATCCTGGGAGGCTGGATTCTACCTCAACATTTCTAAATTTAACATTATTTTCCATGGTGTACCAGACAATAGGGCCCCTGTCATTTTTTAGTATGATGTTCCCACTTAATGGTAAAAACCCCCTCCTCTCAAGTCTTTTTTTTCTCTGTGGGACTTTGCTTGGATGTTTGAGATTCATGCAGAATGATGTATCTTATTTAAGCCCCATTTCTCAAACTCCTGGTCCAGTGAAGGATGACCACTGTGGTGGCAACAGTGTCCTGGACGGAAAAAGTCCAGTAGAGATAAAGTTGTTTTAATTACTTTAGGATAGTTACATGTCCTCAAGGTGACAGGAAAGTTAATCAGTTAATGTTGTTCAGAACAAAAACACAACTGAGTGGACTAGGAAATCATAAGTATTAACACTGCATAATCTTTAAGGACCAAATTACCTTAAATATATGCGCTCATTGTGGCCATTTCAGGACTATTTCATGAGGAGAAACTCAACTGGGATAGTCGTGGGTTAAGACACATTATCTGCAACACAACAAGGACAATGTTATGTTGCAACATAATTGTTCCACCAAAAAGGTGATTATTTAACACTTTCTTTGAAGCCATTGGTCCCCAGTTCCAGAAATCCCCACTTTGTATAAGAAGGTGGGGGGGGGGGGGGGGGGGGGGCACATTAACTAACAGCTCATTTGATTTATTTTACAGACGAGCTGTCCTCCGCCTAATACCCTAATCAGCATTCATACCTAGCCGTGATGATTCGAGACAATGCTTTTTTATTGAGGAAGTGATCTCACCCTTGAGTGCCAGAATCAGCCTTTTTTACTGCCCATCTCCTCAGGGCCTCATCCATCACCAAGGTGTCTGGGCGCTACAGCCGCTAGACACATACTAACTCATTTAAGCAGAGGGACATACGGGGATATATCACTCAAGATCACTAACTCACTTACTGACGGCTGATGTGGTGAAACATCTCCAGCTTGTTCCAAATCCATTGGTGTGCCCCGTGAGTTTTAACCACAAGTAAATAAAGAGATTTTTTGGCTTCTGCTGACAGATAAGGAGGGACGAAGGACAAATGGGTTGCTTAGGATCTATTCATCCATCTTTATTCTTCAAGTTTTGCTTGCATTGTCTCCTCTCCTTGTACTTACAAACAAAATCACATGCTTCATGTCACAGAACCAGTCTTGACTGATTGCCACTGAAAGCTGCATGTCTCTCCAGTTAATACTTCCTTTATCGACTGTAAACTCAATCTAAAACCATGTAATCCTACAAAATATCTGCTGGTTTAATCACCAGTCTAACAAAGGTAGAGCATTGCTCATCACCGCAATAATTTCCAATTACATTTTCAAAATGAGTAGTGTAAAAAATATTGGTGACACTTCATTTTAACCCCCCTTTTTAGCATTTATTAGCAGTATATGAACAATTAAAGTGAGACTTTGTAGCTTGTGCGCAGCCGCCACTATGGGTATGTTCAGATAGAAACAGTTAATGCTAAAACCTGCAGAGTAACAGTGGCAACAACTCAGTAATATCAGTTAGACAGCATTATCTAAAGTTAGCTAACGTTAGCCACCATAAGCTGCTGCTGCTGCTTTTTATTAATTATAAATTAAACTTTTCATTTGTATGAATAATGTGTCTTTCAAAAGAAGACTTGCTTTAATAATGGTTAATAAATGGTGAGGATATTTTAAATGTTTATTAATGTATTTGTCAGCAACTATAACTGCTCATGCAGTGTGTAAGAATAACTGGTGTATACCGGTAACAGTATGTTACAGATAATAAATGATTGACATTATAATGCAAAACACTTGTAACAACACAACACAGTTGTATAAAATGTCAAACTGGGATTGGCTCCAGCTCTCCGCGACCCTGTGCACAGGATAACAGGTTGACGAAGGATGGATGGATGATGTGATAATGAAATATGTATGCATTAATTTTATTAACAAAGTACTTAATAACTTAACAACTTACGTCTTCATGCTCCATGACAGCTGAGCAAACTCCATTTATCCATGAATGAAGGCCACAAGATGCTGCTGAAAGCCTGGGAAGAAATCAAGTAAGTGGACCTTCAAGGTCAACATGTCTTCATGAGTTTTAAACATATTTCTTTTAACAGCTTTAAGACCGCACGTTGTTTGTACACAGTTAATAAATGCACCCTGTAAGGATTTGTTCTTGTTTGTTTGATAATATATCAAATCCTATGTGTTTATATGCTCCTTGGAAATGCTGAATAGGGGGGTTTAAAGCAAAGCACTACCAAAATATATACTTTTCTACCTAAAACTATAAATACATGTTCAGGGGGGGTTCTGTTTCTCAGGATGATTGTATGATGAAGCGATGAGTCGACTGCCTCTGCTTCTATCAGCCTCAAAAGGCATCTGATGACTGGCACTCCTCGGAGCCCCTGTTCGACTTCATTACATTATAGCTGTTAATTTTAAATCTCCATCCAACTGGGCTCTGATGGCCTAAATGTGCCATAATGGGCCTTACTTGGAAATGACAGTGCATTGTTAAGACTGTGCAGAATAGACTGCACCCACTAACCAGCTCATAATGAATTTGTTTCAAAGCCTTCCTGTCCATCATCTCTTTATTATTAAGAAAGACGACACTCAAATGATTTGAGCTTTGCATTAAGGGGTTCATCTTTATTGCCCAAGAATCCACCTGAGAATGAAATAACACGGCACAGCTCTTCCAAACTAAGCTTATTTGCATCTTTAAACATTTCTGTTGGCATAAGACATGACGTACAGTATATACAGCAAAACGTACAGTAGATACATTTAAACTGGCATATTGCTGCCATCATCTTGTCACACAAATATGCACGTTATAGTGTCACAGTACCTTGAGTAAAATAAGGAGCAAGACTTGGTTGTTTTATTCAATGTACTGAGATTCCTTCCGATTTTAATCCCTTCATTTAACGTGTGCGGAAAAAGACAAATTTCAGATATAACTAACTTCACACAAAACACACAAACATATTTAACAGAGAGCCATCACCAGTTCCCTCAAACTTTATGGCTAAAAGGAAAAGTAGTGCACAAATTTCATCCTACACATAGACTTATACCGTGGAAACGACATTAAATGCCTCCCTAATCCAGATTATACAGTATGGCAGCCATTTTACATAGTTAAAGTTAATGTCTATGGATCTACAACAACTCTACAACATTATGGTCATCACGTACACACTCCAATTATAATCATCTTGAATTTCATGATATGGTATGATATCAGTGCTGTAGCAGAGAAGCTAGTAAAAAATTATCTTACAATGATATCATTTAAAAATCTTTTACAAAATTATTATCCACTGTAATTGCTTGAATCTACTCTTCATTAATGCCACATTAGTAAATAAAAAAAAGCAAATAAACAGAGCCACTTTTAAATAAATATCACTTTTGCTGTTGTATCCTGACATTAAGTACTCTTTCCCTGAAATGTTCTTCTAAAATCAGGAGGCCGGTTATTGTTTTCTAAGATTCTGACCACTTAATTGCTTCCTTTTAATCACCTATATATGAATGTAGTGAATAGATAAGATACTTTTGTGATATACAACACAGCAGAGATGGAGGTTTATGTGTGTTTATGTCTTACAGGCCACATTATAGTATTCTGGACATTATGCTGGTATTATTCAATAGTATGAGTCTTTACTCTTTGGTAAGACATATACCTTTTCTATACAAAAATGACAAACAAAATCAAATCATCAAAAGGCTCTCTAAATGCACTAGAATGCAGATTAACAGGCTTCAAGATGGATGAAATAATCCATGAGGATTTTCAAGTATCAGGTGGTCTTTTGACAAAAGAAGCTCTACTTTTGGCATGTAACTGTAAATATCTCTAGAAGGCGACTTCTTCTGCTTTACTGCTGTTTGTCCAGTCGTCTTCAACCTTCGAAGCAGGTCGACGCTCTTCGATTATAGTCACAAACAGCAAAGATGTCCTTATCTTCAAGACACTAAATGCAAATTAAACTGCTTCATTCACTTCTATTCAAACTTTCAAGGAGAGAAGCAAGGGCGTTGCTCTAAAAATACTTCCCGGCGACTGCAGATTCAAAACTTTATTGTCAAAGCTGAAATGGACAAATACATGGTGTCAAACCCCAACATTACCCGTGACCCTTCACTTCCTGTCATCCTAACCCCTGCGTCGGGAGGTCAGGAAAAAGCTAATGGCTGTCTGTGTTTAGGTCAGGCTTTGGCCTCTAGCAGTTCGAGGAACAGTTTGTGCATGGGCACACGGCCGTCCTGTTTGATGCTGCAGAAGTGCTGGACAGCACGAGCAGCCGTCTGACGGAGGAGAGGGAGGGTCATGATCAGTTTGCCTGCCCGCCGAGGGTCCTCTGGGTGGCGGGTGGCCTCGTAGTCCTGTAGGGCCCCGTGAAGGACATCCTGGAGTCTCTGAACTGCCTCTGAGTCCTCAATTTGCATGGAGTCTGTAAGGAGAGGTAAAAGTGAGGAATTAAGGTAGGTCAACGGATTTAACAAGTTGTACTTTTTGTTTTTTACAAACCAAGAGCAGAATTAAAAAAAGCTGGGATTTTAATTTTATTGCACAAAACATAAAAAATACAGAAGAGTGGAGGTAAAGAGAAATGAACACTAACAGTCTACAGCCAAGCTAGTGGCTCCGTGAGGCTAAAGTTAGACACAGCAGTGCAATGACCTAAATGTTAACATTAGCATGGCAACATGCTCACAATGACAATGCTTATATATAGCAGGTATGTTTTCCATGTTCATTACCTTAGTTTAACATGTTAGCATGCTAACATGTGCTAGTTATCGCTAAACACAATGTACAACTGAGGCTGATGTGAATGTCAAAGCCAAGTTTAAAGAACAACTGAAATTATGACCTGCTGGTTGCGCTAGAGGAATGATTATGTTTCATCCTCTGGGGACCATGAATGTCTTGTATGTAATGTCAGTGGAGGAATGACCAACTGATATTGCCGTCCATAGAGCCTCAAAACTAGCATGGCTAAAGATTGTGCAGGCACAGAGCCAAAGAGCCTAATCTGTGTAATAATTACTTTATACCTGAGTTAGCGAGCGCAATAGCTTTGAGGACCACAAACTCCTCCTTCTCCAGCCCCATGGTCTTATACTTCTTCACCAGCTGCAGGATGGCGTTGTTGAGGTCAAGCAGCCCGGCCAGCTTCGACTGCTCTTCGTCCATGATGTAGTCCTCAGCATATACCAGTTTGTCCTCCAAGGCCAGCGAGCGAAACACCACACGAAGAATCAAAATCTCCATCCAGCCACTCTGTAGTAGACTCATCTGGTCAGCCAGAGAGAGGGAGGGGAAGCCTGGAAAGATGAAATAATAAACATGGTCATTTTAAGCCTGTAAAAACAGCTGTAAAATGCTCTGGAGGGAGCTTTCTATAGTCGGAGAAGTTGACCTTTGATGATCTCATCAGGATCATCTTGGATTGGGCGCGAGATTACAAATACTTTACAGAAAACTTGCTTTATAAACTGAGGGCACTGAGTTTGAAAGAAGTGATCATTTAAAGGTCCTAAAAAGTTTAATTTAAGATGATTTTAGTTGCATTATGGAAATTATAGGATCCAGCATTTTTTAAGACTTGCTATACTAAGGACAAAAAAATCATTCAATCATGTCTGCCTTTGTTTCACAAATTCTTCTTTTAATCTGTCCCCTTTAAGGAGTGGCAATTCCTTAAATTGCTAGAGTACCCCTTTTAAATAATTGAGTTAAATGAAATGATATTGTATCCATATTCCCTCATTGTGCTACTTCTATTTAAATTAGTGATTTCACCATAGTCCCCAAGTATAGTCAATGTGTGTTTAAAGCAATACAGTATTTAGATGCAAATTATTTTAATTTAATTATTAGCATTAGCGTAGCTACTGCAAATGTTGTTTAGGTCAAGTAGAAATAGCTTTTCGCAGGGATAAGATTTAGGGAAATACGCTTTTTCAATTCTGGTCAACAGATAGATTAGACGGTTAATTCCACTGTCCTATCTGTCCATTAAATATAAAGCTATGGCAAGCAATTAGCTTAGCTTAGTTTAGCTCAGCGTAAAGAAGCAGCGGGAACCGGCTAGCCATACCCCCAAAGCAAACAAAATCCAGCTATTCCAGTTTTAGAAGGTTCTGGTAGGTGGATTTTGTAATCTTTGGAGGTAAGGCTAGCTATTTCCCCCTGTTTCTAGTCTTTATGCTTAAACTAAGCTAACTGTCTCAAATCTAAGATACAACAGAAGTTTCAGTCCTCTCATCTACCTTTTTTTGGTTAAAATTCTTTGTAGCTGCACTGAAAAAGTTTACATGGGCCTCTCTGTCTTCTTCTCCTCTTATTTTTAAAGCCAATGGCGGTTTAGTTTAATGATAACTACCACACAACTTTAACGGGCTGGTGGTCTTCATGATAAAAATAACTTGTGTGCAGTATAATAGCATTGATGAGACAGAATGTTCTTGCAGCAGAATGACTCCCTCGTAAGACCACATTGCAAAGGGCATAAGAAAGGACAGAGGGAGTGACTAGGTGGTGAATTTAATTACACTCTGTTGGACACACCTACTTTGATTGACAATTACACCCCACAGGAGCATGATTAAACCCGCTCACGTGCCCCGCATAAACCTGCATGTACACACTCACACACATGTTTACTGTAATTAAATAGATGATTTTACAGAGCGAGAGGAGGAAGGGGAGGCGTTTGTATTTTTGACACCATCAGTGATTGTTATCAGGATCCATTGCGCTTTACAATCACCATGGGGACATCAGTGGCGCCCCTTTCCCCACTATCGCTCCCTGATTGATTGGAAACGCTGTCTGTGCACAATTTCATTGGTCGATAGGGATCAGTATTCTGCCACTGGATCATCGATCAGGGACAGAGACCTGTGTGAGTGTATGTGTTTGGGCCTGTGTGATGAAATCTCAGGCAATATATTGATAGATTTTAAGGTTAAACCTTCAATAGAGAGAAAAGACCACATTTTAAAGGGTCAAATGATTTTTTTTTTTCAAAGCACAGGGCACCGGGGACAATGAGGAGAGGAATGTTGTCTTGCCAGTGTTAGCTGTATCATATCAACAACAACACAAAGCCAGTCACACAGTCGCGCTGACACACACACACACACATTTGACAGCCAACTTGCAGCACAGATTCAAAACGGCCAAAAGCAAAGAGGGCAGTTGGTCTTTAGCCAGCTCATCTGCCAGTCTGGCCCTCAGACTTCAGACCACATCACTGTCAATCTGCCTGATAAGAGCAGACAGGGAGGAGGGGGAGTAGCCAGGACAGTAGCCCCATCACACTCACCTCCCCCTGGGCAAAGAACTCAGATGGCCTGGGCCACTTTGCCCAGGACCCTGGTCCTGCCAGCGATGAGGGCCGTGTGGCCTGCCACTCATCCAGAGCTGATGTGACATGGCCTTTACGTTGCTAGGAGGGGGGCCAGTCTTTTTTTTTTTTAAATATCCATTCTCTTTGTGTATGTCTCTTCTATCTACCTTTCTTTCCTGGTCTCCTGCCGGTTGAGCTGTCTTGGTCTCTTTTACCTCCTCAACCTGTTCCTTGAATTATGCTTTTGTCCCTTCCTTTTGTCTTCTGTCTCATGACCTCTGTCATCTCAAGTCACTCTAATCTTTTTCTCTTTACCTGCCATTTTCTTTCTCTGCTTCTTTCTGTTTTTCTCTCCGACCAAATAAAATCCTTCTTTGATTAATAAAGTTAAATTAGATAGATTTTTTGTCTATAGAATCTTGAAAGTAAAGAAAATTATCTGAGCACAGTGTATTAAATTTAGTCTGACATGCAACCAAAAATACGTAACATTGTATTATGATTACAAAGCTCATTACAGAGTTTGTAAAGGTATAACAAGTGAATGTTGCCACAAAGCTGTTCAATTTGTATTTTGTTAAGGGAGTAGATTGACGTTTTAAGAAATATGCATATTTGCTTTCTTGTCAAGAATTAAATGAGAGCATTGATAACCAATCTCACATCAGTCCATTGAATATCAATCATCAGCCAGCAGCCAGTTTGCATAGCTTAACGTAAAGAGTGGAAACAGATAGCATTCCTGTGTCAGCAGGCAACTGCACCTACCAGCAAAGACAACAAAAACGGTAAAATTGCAAATTGTAATTTAGCGGTTTCAAGTCTTAATGCTAAGCTAAGCTAACCTGCTGCTCCAGCTTTTTTTACTGTAGAGCGGTATTGATCTTCTCATGTAGCCTAGCCATCTGCAAGAAAGGAAATACCGTATTTTTCGGACTATAAGGCCTTATAATCCAGAGCGCCCTATATATGGACTAGTTGTGCTTAATGACCGCGAAGCGATTTTGTGTGGTACACGGCGCTCGTAGTCATGAGCGTTGCGGAGTAATACATACAGTAGGCCTACTGTGCTTCACCATAATATTACAGTGTGACCCCAAAATGGCACCTGTCAAGAGACATGCTTACAACGCAGACTTTAAACTCAAGGCTATCACTCATGCAGTAGAACACGGGAATAGAGCAGCAGCGAGAGAATTCAACATTAATGAATCAATGGTACGGAAGTGGAGGAAGCAAGAAGATGACCTGCGCCAAGTAAAGAAGACCACACAGAGTTTCCGCGGGAACAACGTGAGATGGCCACAGTTAGAGGACAAAATTGAACAGTGGGTTATTGAACAGAGTGCAGCAGGTAGAAGCGTCTCTACAGTCTTGATTCGAATGAAGGCAACAGCGTTAGCACAGGACATTAATACCAATGACTTTCGAGGCGGGCCTTCTTGGTTGTTCGTCTCTATGTGCTCTGTGATGAACTGGTGACTTGTTCACGGTGTACCTGCACCTGTTTTTTAATAAAGTTTGACTGACTTATCTGACTGTTTTGTTTCGCTTAATGTGCCTTATAGTCCGGTGCGCTTTATATATGAAAAAAGTTAGTTGACAGTGCGCCTTATAATCCAGTGCGCCCTATAGTGCGGAAAATACGGTAAGTAAATTTCACAAAATCTGAACGATTGCTTTAAACAAATGTTGACTACTTGTTTCAGCAGTTATCTCTGGGTTAGTTTAGCAGTTAAATGTGCTATAAATGTTTTAGCGAGAAACACGTTGGATTTGGCAGCTTTTTTCTTACGAATTATTGTCCTATTATCGAAAGGCCTATTTATTTTCCACAACTCGCTTGATGAAAGCTTTTGTTTGATTTTATTTTCCTTTTTGTGACATTTCAAAACTTTGAGGGTAATTTGCTTGACAGATGGATGAATACATTGCTCCCTGGCTCTCTCTCTCTCCCCTCAGGTGGGTATCTGCTGTGTGTATGGCCGCCTCTCACCGCTGCTCCACTCTCCCAGCCAAACCCTCCACTGGCAAAGGGCTACAAATACACCCATCAGTCGGACTCAGTCTGTCTCGTGCGCTAACAGTAAAGAGCCGACAATGGGAGAAACGAGGCAGACAGCAGCAGCCTGTGGGGGTGATGCTCTTCTTCCTTTTTTAACAGAACAATGGAAATGCTGTTGAGGGACACCAAGACACACTGAAATTGTTGCTTCATGTCCACTGTGTAGGAAGAAATATGGGGGGGGAAGCAAATATAGCAGTGTTACAAGCACACACACACACACCTGCTTTGTTTGTTTTGTAAGCATTTCAGAGACAAGACATCAACAAAAACCCAGGTGTTTCCCTGGGGATGTTTTGGGTGTGGATAACCACGGCTCATAAAGCAGTCAAGGCTTCAGTTGGAGGAAAAATGGCGATAAGAGAACAGGACAGAATAGAAATCGAGAGAGATGATAATGACTCTAGTAAACTGATCATCCCTGGAGCCTGTGTCTATCCTAGGGTACATTATGATTCCTTCTTCGTATTTGAGAAGCTGGGAGCGAGTATTTGGTATTTTTGCTTGATAAATTGCGTAAAAGCGTTATTCAGTTGTCAAAATTGTTATACCGCTGGAACAATTACTTGCTGAACCAATTATTCAATCAACAGAAATTTAAGAGCCAACAATTATTTTGTTCCAGCTTTTTTAAACATGAGAATTTGCATCTTTTTTCTGATTTACACCACTGGGTTTTGAACTATTGGCCCGAGTAAAACAAGAGATTTAAAGACATCAACTTTCTGCTTATTTCAAAGGCTAAATGATTAAGCAGATTGTTTAATAATGAAAGTAATCGTAGGTTGCAGGAACAGGAACGCACCCTTAAGTCGGATTTCCAACTCGGAAAGTAGGGAGAACCTCACAGACCCCAACCTCAAAATCCAAGATGGCTGCTACCGTAATCAACAGTAGTGGAAGCTGTACTAATTTACTGTTTATCACACTTATGTCTTATTTGTGTCTCATTAAATCATACACACAGTCCTGTCCAACTTATATCTGTAAACATGTTGCTATGGTGTTTGTATGTGCAAAATACCGCGTAATGCGTTGTTATCAGCTGATATTGCTAACAATGGCCAGAGGCATCCATCTTGGTTTTCCGACTTAAATCTGTTGTTCTACTGGAACGCCGTCAACCTCCGAGGTAAATGGAATGCACCATAAGTGCAAGGGGAGTTGTAAGTGTTGTAAATGTCTCCAAAGCCATGTATCAAAAGCAGACCTGCAGGCATACGATCACAACCATCAACATAGCAGCATACCAGCGTTTTAATCCCCACTAATCTGTCAGAATGCACTTCCCCTCATATTTTCATCCTCTCATTCAAAGGAGAAAAAAAAACAACTCTGGACATCCCTTCTGCTGTTCCTGTGTCAGAGGAGAAGCTAAGTGTGTTCCAAGTGTCAGGAGGATATCCGTAATTCAGAGATGGACACAGCCCAGGAAATGAATTAAAACTCCCAGGTGGCCACTGGTCATCTGGTTGATATATTAGGAACACACATTGGTCAGCAAGGGCATGGCACACAGCGTTAATGCAAACACACACACACACACAGAATGACTGACAGTTAACACACAGCCACGCCAACATGCTCTCTCTCCTCTGGGCATCCAGCGAGTGTCTTGGCAACCACAAGTCACAACAATGTCCTCCTGTGATCTGATTATAGACTTAATGTGAGCTAATGTGTGCGGCGGATTGTGTGAGCGGACCTCTGACTGACTGACTTATAGCGGAGGGGTTTTATCCTGAATCGTACCTGGGATGTGTTTAGCCCAGCTGATGTTGACCACCAGCTCCCTGTCAGCCAGGTCACACAGTGTGGTCAGAGCCTTGATATCACTCTCAGGTACAGTGGGGTCCGGCATGGCGAAGATGCCCTCCGGCTCGGCCACCAGCAGCAGAGACACTACCTTGTTTTCTACCACACCGCCGACAATGACTGAGAGAGACGGAGAGAGAGTAAAATTAGATTTCTATTATCATAACCACCTCTCTTTAATCAGGTGATCTCAGTGAGATTATGCATAATTTAACCAGTTAACATGGCCAGTTACACAAAAGCACATGAACCATGAGAAACAATGGTCACCCAGTAGCATGAGATGTTTCAAAAATCCTTTGTTATTCGTTCCATATAGCCTATATGATGCAACATAATGGATCTACTGGTTACAAAAAATGATTTAAGCTCACAAACTGAAGAAAATCTAATAAGCTAGCAACATAGAAATGACTAATGTCCTTAATGTCTGAGGGAGTAGAGATAAGTTCATCTCAAACACTACTTAAATCTGTGCTGAATTGTTTCCCGACCTATTGGGATTTGGGACTTTTGCAATGAAAATGTTTTTGTTGCCGCCCAAATTTGGTGCTTTTGCATCAAAAGAGATAAGAGTTTTATTTATGGGTTGAGAAAATGGCCCTACTTCTAAAGCTAAATCATTTCAAATCCCACAGGATGATATGCTGAAAATGGGGCTGTTTTTCTTAGCTCAAGTTTTGGAGATCCATTGTTTTCACTAGAGAGCAACAAAGTTCATTACAGGAATTCAAACCTTCCCATTTCTCCCTTCAAAAACTATTAATGCCAACTCAGAAGCAAATAGTAGCTATAAAAATGATGATGCTATGACAGACAACACTACAGAGAGCATGATTTGACTGTTTTGAACTCGCAGACCACAATACAGACAAAATCAGAGCCTGTACAATAAAGGAATCCATTTATATAGACTCACTACCTAATAATTATGTACAGTCATCTTTAATATAAGCTTTTGTTTGTACACTTACATGTTCTTTTCTGAGGCAAGGTGTTCTGTGGATGCAGATAAGGGCTGTTCTCAGCGTCTATTCTCCTCTTGTACTTCTGTCTGCCGCCTCGAACGCGGTCCAGACGCACCCCTACAGAAAAACAAACACGGGACATTAATGTTGCATTTGGCATTAACAGTCACGCTCAAAACGTACTCACCTGGGTGTCCTTATATCACATGGTGGAGTGCTCAACGCTTTCACTCCCATGCACTGGATACATATGCACACAAAAAAAGTTTCTTAAGTACGTTTATTGACTCACAGTAATTTCAAATACAGTTGAAAATGTCATTTCTTGTGTCTAGACTGTATGATTATCGAGTAAAATCATTGTCAACCTTTTTAAATAAAGGTTCAATTTTATAATTAATTTATTTGAAAAATTTGTGGAGTTTGGAAACAAGGTTATCAAAAAGTAATTATAATAGGGTAGATGAGTATTTATAATGCAAGGACCATAATTGATCATATTTCACTAGCACTGATGAAACAGCATTGATGAACAGAGTAGTGTCTACAAAGGGACTCCAAACAAACAGACTTGTATAACAATAGACAACATTTCAAACCCACTTGGATCTTCAGTCAGTATGCAGACGTTAACTTTTTTAGTTCAAACAAGTAATCTCTTTTATGATCAGAGGTTTCATGTTGAACCTGGTCAACCATCAGAAAGTTGCCCATCATCTTCTCATGTGTCTCAACAAGGAGACTGAATGGGACACCTGCACAGCAGCACGCATCCTGTAACATGATACCCAACAACTTTAGAGCAGCAGATGACAACTGCTCATCTTAATGAGCATTGTGCTAACCTTGTCACCATGCTGATGGGAATTTAAGCATGCGGGTGTGCAGGAATGGACTGGTTAGCTGGCATACCGGGCAAATGCCTGGTGGGCCAACGTTTCTTGGGGTTAAAATAAAATAAATCTTCAGATGGCTGCCACCAAATGCGTGAAAATAACGATATCTTTGCTACTTGTGCTGCAGTAGCTTCAACATCATCGGTAGTACCCGACGTAGTGCAAACACAAGTACTAGAAGGAGTAAAGGAGAGCCGTGGCCACTGTGAGGCAGAGGAGGAGGCATGAGACAGCGAAGCAGAGGAACAGAGAGAGCAGGAGGAGAGTGGAGGTGAAGATAAGCATGGAGTAGCTCAAACTGTAGGGAGGGAGCAGGGAGGTAGGGTAATTTACACTGGGGACGCTGGGGACATTTACCCACCACTTTTTGAAAGCATTTTTTAAAAATGTTCTAAAATGTTAAGAAATGTTAATTAACAAATGAAAATGCTTTGAGAAAGGTTTATTTGCACAAGAAGAAAATATGCAATGCAGGCCCTGTGTGTGTGTGTGTGTGTGTGTGCGCATGTGTGTGTGTGTGTGTGTGTGTGTGTGTGTGTGTGTGTTTGTGTGTGTGTGTATATAGGGGGCAGTTAGATAAGGTAAAGCTGACTGGATTCATGTCCATGGAGGAGAAAGACACATACTGGGAGTAGCCTTTTCCAGGTGCATCCCTAAAGAAAATGTGTTCAGCGAGTGTGAACGTGACTCAGGAGCCTTTAGTAGTGGTGCTGGGTTACCCGATCTATAGTACACAGTGTGAATGGCCATTGTGGCCCTGAATAGATCTATAATGGCACTCAGGTCTGAAAGAGATATTCTGAGGGTATAATTTGCCACTTGAGCCCTCACTGCATTCCTTCTGCCTCCTGTATGTATTTTAACTTAGGGTGTATTATGGAGAGCATGCATGAACATCCATAGCATTAAATAGTAAATAAAACAATGTCCTCTTAATCAGGCATGTAAAATGTGCTGTAGTTTATAGGAAGGTTCTTAGTTTTTTGCATCACTGGTTTGTGAATTTGGTGTCATTTTATAGTTCAGCTATTACCACAAAAACCATTTGATAGAATTTCTGCTTTATTAGTTAATGTACCATGAGATGGGAGAAGAGTGTGTGTGTGTGTGGGGGGGGGGGGGGGGACCA
>NC_060159.1:12303942-12333846 GCF_021292245.1 Micropterus dolomieu
GGGGGGGGGGGGGGGGGGGGGGGGGGGGGGGGGGGGGGGGGGGGGGGGGGGGGGGCACTCAAAACAAAGCGATGGTGTGAAATGTAGCCTGTGACCCTTGTGGTAAACAAACAGGCTCTTATGTAGGACTATAATGAAATATCATGCTCAGGGATGGTATGACAATTGAGGACAATTTTTCTTTTCCTAGTACAGTAGGCTACTGTATACAAGCATTTTTTTCTCAATTAGCTTCTTACTCTGAGTGATGGCGTCCTACCTAACCACAACATTTTCTGTTTTGGATGTTTTACATGAGAGATTTGTGTATTTGAGTTTTCTTCTTGCACTTTATACTACACTAAGGTGACTCTTATATGCTAAAGGCTACCTTGTGTGTCTTTATGTGACACCAAGGGGCGCGACAAAACGACTTGGGAATTAGGACAGGGTGGTATTTCCCTGTACTGAATCAGGATTCAACAATATTTGAATCAAAATCTGAAGACAGTTCTGAGGTTGTTTGCCAATGTTTTCAGGCCACTGTAAATCAAATAAAACCAAGTCAAACCACTCCTACACAGTCCTGGTGAAAATAAACTAAAATATATATAAACAAAATTTAAAAAATTAATTAAAAAAATAAAAAAATAAAAAATATTTAAGAAATCTTAAGAAATACTTCAGACATGAAATCAAGTTTTCAGGAGCTTTAAATGAACTAGAAATGGAAAATAAACTGAATTAATTGAATTACAGACATTGTGAATGTTTTAAACTTAAATTTACTCTCAATAAATAAATGTGTTTAGAACTGTTGAACGATCAAGAAGAAAAATATTAAGTGGATCTTGAGTTGCAATTGTTTTTCAACTATTTCAAAGGTCAAGCCTTAACTCTGAGGCAAAGTCATGAAAGTGTTACAGATGAAATTCTAACTACTGAGCTCAGATGTCAACAGACCCCTCCCTATGAAGACGCTGTAATGAGAGCTGGTGAATTGGGAT
The DNA here is from genome assembly GCF_021292245.1 of Micropterus dolomieu. Lineage (NCBI taxonomy): Eukaryota > Metazoa > Chordata > Actinopteri > Centrarchiformes > Centrarchidae > Micropterus > Micropterus dolomieu. Next base: position 12,304,929 of record NC_060159.1, read on the forward strand.
TGTTTTGTCAAAATAATTTAACTTGTAGGTACAAAAACAAATAATGACATTAAACCCACATCTTTAAGTCTTAAAAAAATCATTGTCATCAAGATGAATGTAACAAATCATCATTTAGATTTAGATTTTTAGACCATATCATCAAGCACTATTTCATACTTTCGGGTGTCACATTTGGTCCAACAATGGTAAGAAATGAGTGGGCAGTTTTGAGGTTAAAGTGTGAACAGCTCATACTCAAAAAGATGAGTGGGGAATTAAAGAAGAGATTGCACTGATAAACCCAATATCCCTGACTCTCTGGTGATGTCATGAGGGGCCAGTAGTAAGACAGGATTATCCCGGTCACTTGGCAGGTGCCACTCCAAGGTGTGAGATGAAGGCGCACCTGTGTGTTGTCATCAGATTTAAGAAAAACCGTCTGCAAACACTGGATTAAATCGAACAACTCTGGCTGTTCCATGTGTAGAAAAAGTGTGTTTTATACGGGTATATTTGTGGGTGTTGGTGCTCGGATCTGACAGTTATTCAAACACACACATCAGAGCGTGAGAGTGTAACTCTACACAGTGGAATGTGCTGACAACCAAAAGGCCGAGAATAGCTTTGGTGGATAACAGAAAAGACGCACACACCTCCTCCCTGCTCCTCTGTACAGCCCATCAGAGTTCGATAAACACGGACTGCTCAGACATTGATCTATTTTTTGCCGCCTTCATCTCTCAGCCTTCTTTTTACGGTGTCTGGATGTTCACATGGGAGGCTTTACAGGTTCCCAAAACACACACAGCGCAGCAGGATCAGGACCACGGACATCCAGCCGCTGATCAGGACTCCAGGTTACTGTGTTCTGTGGCAGCCACCACCTGCATGTGTTCACTATAAACAATCCCACACTTCTCAGATGTTGTGACAAATGTACTCATGGCGGCCCCCGTTACATTCCCTGCACACTGCTTGTAGTCAACAAATGAAAAGGATTTGGAAAGTTGGCAGTGAAGCGCGCAAATAGTCCCTCCGTTCCCTTCCGATGCTTTTCTCAGAATACAGATTAACAATTAACACACTTCGGACCAAATAACTTCGGCCAGCAGGAGGTGGGGATAAGATGCAAAGAAAAGACAAAGAAGGAAGAGGAAGGTCCTTTACAGAGAGGTATTGCTGCACCACTTTCTTAGGAACATAAACCGTTAAAATACAGGATCACACAATTAGGCCTACATCTGTATGATAAATAAAATATTGCGCACATTTTGCTAACATACATGTTTTTACTGCCCTTAGAAGCGACAGCAACTGAAGAATTGAGCACTAAACAGGGCATAATTAAATCCTGCCCGGGGTCTATATGTCTTTAGCTGTGTATTTAATACGGCTCTGACTCTCCCCATTAAACCTCTCAGCTCCTCTGTCTCAGCCTTTACTGCGGCCTCTCCGGGGAAGAGGGGCATTACGAGACACGGTGAAGCGCGTTACGAGGGCGCTTACGACAGGAGTTACGAGGGGAGGTTCGCATTTCACGGAGGTCCAGGAATCCCACAAGGCATCTGGAGGAATTTACGAGCGGGGAGGGAAAGCAAATGGGGTGGCGAGGGGAGGAGTGGGGTTGAGAGGCGCACTGGGATGCTGTTGATGCCCAAACCCTATTAAACACAGCTAATTTAGAGAAAAGACAGACACACACTCAGTCACAAAAAGACACAGAGGTGTGTGCATAAAGGTGAGTGCAGACAGACAAGTGTTCAAACAAACTCATATACACAAACTGATACGCTGTAAAGAAGCTATAATTCTGTGTATTAATAACTCACACACACACACACACACACACACACACACAGCAATAAACAAATGCTGCTGTGTGTTTAGAGATGAGTAGGTGGCATTAAAGGATCATTCCAGTTTATTACAACTGGGATCTTATTTCATAGTTTTGGCCACCATTTCTATTGGTTATGATAACATTATACTCGTGAAAGTAATTGCTGAGATCAGGCATTATGGTGATCTCTAAAACAAAGTCTGACAGGGCAAGAAAAGAGCAGCGAGGCATCGCAGCTTGTAAACAAGGATTTTGCCACATTATCACCTTATTTGGAAGTAAAATCCAAAATGATGGTAATAAACTGACATTGCACAGAAGTACACAATTGTGATATGTGCTGTAGGTTGCCCCCTACAGAACATTTATTATAATTCTTATTGACTAATTTTATGAGTCCCTTTCATTTTCTCTTCCGAATAAGCTAGGCTAACATACAGCTTTGTATAAAGGCGTGGTCACACCAGCATTTAAAATGCTGCAATTTTGCATAAAAATCCTACAATTTCAAGTTCAACTTTAATTAAGAACTTTGTAAATTCACACTGTTGACAGTTAGCAAGCCACCTTGACAGCGCTGACCTTTGAGAGAACAGAGAGCTGGAGAGTCTAAAACAGAGGAAGCTAGCTAGCTCATTGTGTTGTGCCATTCACTTTACCTCCTCTGTTAGAGTCCAAAAGGCTCCATAAAAGAAGCACTTTTTACAGGCCATTATGAGACAGGAGTCCAGGGTACAAATACATTTTTTTAATAAACTGGCTGAACTTGTTGTCCCATTTGTGACCGAGCTAACAAGATGCTAGCTGACTGTTAGCAAGCGATAATCAAGCTTTTTCCACCCCTTTCCCTCTTCAATAACTCAGTAATTAATAAAATGGTGTAAGATCCTGAAAACAATTAAATAGTAATTAAATGCTTCATCTCCTCGGTCAACCACAGACGCACACACACATTTTATCTGCTCTCCCCTCTTTATTATTATCTCTTGGCCTTACACAGCATGCAGCAAGTGACCGGTACTGTAGGGGGTCGCTAATGTTTTCCTTTTTGAGTCACTTCTAAATCTGGACAACAATATGTCACCAGACAGGCACACAGTCAGACTAAGGAGGAGCACCTGACTGCGGTCACAGACTCTCTGTGTGGTATGTATACATGTCACCACCCTTGGTCATATGTAATTAAGTTTAGTTTGTTGGAATGTGAAAGCTTTTTTGTATTTTTCTGTATTTTTTATCTATTCAACTTTGGAAATAAAATAAAACTTTATTGTCTATCTCAAAGCAATAGGCTGGTAGGTTTCATGTATCTCATGCCATATATTTTAATTTTAGGAAAGTCTCAACCCAGCCCCTAGAAACGACTCACTCCATTGTCGCACTTGCTGCTGAAGTGTTACACACACACACACACACACACACACACACATTGGCAGGTTTCCAGAAGCTATTTCGGAGGAACACTGGTGAAGCAAAGACACAATTGAACAGTTAGTAGCCCTCTCCTCCCTCTTAAAGACACGGTCATGCATTGTTCAGCCCTGTGTTTACTACACATACACAAACCTACACACACAGACCCATCACAGCTGGGGGGGCTGAAGTTTAACTGTCAAAGGTTTTAGGTTTCACTGGACTCTACAGAACAACAGTACATGCCATCAGCAATTTACCAGGTGAGACACTGAGAGAATCTCAGCTTCTAACCAGAAATTGCAGTCAGAATTGTGTTAGCCGTCACTTTCCAGGTGCTTTTTCTCTGTCTGGGCTGTCTAAAGCATCGGGTTTGAACTTCTGCCAAGCCTACCGACCGATCAATCCCAGAAAAAGCAACTCAGTGATTTGACCAAGGTCTTAAAAGTGATTTCCGGTGTATAGCTGACCTTCTCTCAGCATGCCCACAGACAGACATTTCACAAATCGACAGGCCTGGCAGGATTTCCTCCTCCTCTTGGTGATTTCACATTCATTGGATGCTGGGCAGCTATATTCAATGTTACCTGGAGGAGAAGAGATAACATAAGAAACATTTTTTTTAATTGCAGTGGAGACAATGGAGCAATAATTCACCATCTTTACATTTAATTCACGTTGAGATTCACAGTTCTCATTCCAAAAGTTACATTTCATTAAAATGTGTCACAGCACGAGATCTTAAAGGGGTAGTCCAGTGATAAAAGTCATGAAGACAGATTTACAAAAAAATAATGGTCAAAATTGAAGTAGTAGAAGATATCTTGTTTGTTAATTACTGGTGTGGTTCACACCCCTGAAACCTAGGAAACCTACGTCCCATAATGCAACTGGAGTATTTCATAAGACCATCCCTGTCTGGTAGGTACTCACATGTTTCAAATTCCACACCACCAGTTTTTGTGCTCAGGCTTTCTGTTATGAATTGTAATCTGTAGCAGAAATTGATGATATCACATCACATCAGGGATTTGACAAAGCTCCCTCCATAGCTCCAGTCATCAGTGGAGTGCACCTTTAAATTCTTATGATAAATGCTCTCATAGATCTTTGCTTTCACAATCAGTGCAACCATGCGCCAAAACATGTTCCCAACACCTAATCGGGAGTAATAACCATGGCAGCCAAATGTGCACGTTAAGCCAGATGGCGTTCGGCCAGTTGCAGCGCTCTCAGCTGCCACTCTCAATCAGTAACAGGAAGTATCTGATGAGCCAGACATCAGATCTCCCATTTGATCTGACAGACGCTCACCCTGTCTGCCCTTTGAACCCCTCTACAGTAGCCAACTTCTAAAGGCCTAACTACAACGCAGCATGCCAAGACCTCGACCTGAGCAGCGAGTCGACAGAGCACAGGACAATCCTTCCATTGCCACTGGCTCTCGCCACTAATGACTTTCGGGGCTGAAGCGAATGCACACACGTTCAGCATCACATGTTATCTGAAGCTTTAATGCCTAAACTCAAACATGTTGACTATATACATGATGTGCTGTAAGTTTAACTGCATATCAGCTGTTTGCAAACAGGTCTTTATTTAAAACCTTTCTGCAGTTTGAGAGGCAGAAGGCGGAAGCTATGAGCTAACTGATCGGGGCTTGTTTATACCAAAACAAACGCTCAGGGTACAACTGCATCTGCACCATGTTGCTCGTAAAACAGGTTTATATGATGCAGGAAGGCATTATCACCCATGCACAATAAACTCTGTCACCTAGTATAAAACTGAGCATGTTCCTGTGCATGAATGTGTGTTTTGTGTGTTTGTCTCTGTCTTACCCTGGATGGTTCTCTTGAAGAAGGCCTTGCAGGCCTCACAGGAGGCCACACCATAGTGGTAGCCAGAGGCCACGTCTCCGCACACCAGACACAGCCGCTTGGCCACCGTGCCCAGCATGAATTCACACTTCACTTGGCTTTCTTCCTCCCCAAACCTCCTGGATAGAGGTGGAAGGAAAGAGAGGAAGTGAAGAAATAAAGAGGAATGTGCTCAGATAGTAACAGAACTTTTATTTAATATCTGAAACTCACATAATGAGGTACAATATCGCATCCACCAACCTGTTTGTTCCTGCATTGTTGGCCAGTCCCACTGTGAGACCTGGCGAGTCCAGGCCATTGCCGTGATTGAGGCCTTTCGTCAGGGGCCCGTAGCTGGAGTTTGTGTCCGAGGAAGAGCTTCCAGGACTGGGCTGGGCCGGGCTGACATCGCCCTGAGAGCTGGGGCTGGGGGGCTCACGCTTTATAGTGGAGGGACAGGTGGGGTCCAAGCCCCTCACTGACATCCTGCTGAGATGTCTAGAGAAAAGAGAGGAGAGAGGGGGAAAAAGAGGATAAATTATTGATATGATTGTAATACATATTCATGATGGTGAGAGATTTGACTTTCAGGTCAGCTTTATATTATGAGACACCTTGGTATTGTTATTAATATTAATGAATGGTAATTTACCTTGAGGTATTTGGGATTTGATTCGTTTTATTAAGGCAGGCATCATTATCCAGACGTAATCATGTAATAAGCACCTTGGAAAAATCATTAGCATTAACCTATGGATCCATGTATGTATTTTCAAACCACATACAGAATTACATAGGCTAAGCTCATGATATTTAATGTAAACTATACCCCCCCCATCAGTCTCCCAATGCTGCTACTACCTCCAACTCTCCATCTCCACGCCCCTTCATTCATGCATCCATCCATCCCAGTCCTATCTAAACCAGCCGTTTGTGATTTCCCACATATGCAAAGCTGCTGTCCATTACACTGCTTTGTTTTCAAAGAAGAAGATTGCTTAAGCAAACCTAGGGAAATGGCTAAACTAGCAATCATCCACATCATCATCGCCCATCATTTTCAGTCCAAACACAGCCGTCTTTCTTCCTCGTATTTGTTTCCTGCCTCTTTATCCCTCTCTATTGTCTCTTTATGTCTCTCAGTTACTCATCATACTCGACCTGTCAAACACTCTGCAGTCCACAACAGATAGCAGGTCATTCCAACAGTTAACAGCTTCTTTTTTTTTCTCTTTTTTTACAGTTATGAAATGTTAGAATATGTCTTTGCAATGCAATAACTGAAATAAAATGTTAAGATTTGTGGAAAGCCAATCCAAAAATACCTTAAAACGGATGGTTTTAAGAACAACATTCTTTTTGCTCTTTCTGTTGATAATTATATAAATATGTTCTGATGACAAAAATACAGACATGCCCTGTATATTGGCATTATAACATACTTTTAGAGGTACTTTATATGAAGACCTTCATTATAACTGCCTGACATAAATCTTCTAGGCCTGCATGTTAAAGTGTGTATAATTTATTGTTGGATTACAATGTGACCACAACAGACTCTCTGTCACGACGGCGAGGAGAAAAAAAGCATATGAAACGAGGTGTACAGTAGGCTCACAGGCATGTGATCTGCGCTCTCTCACACGACACACACACACATCCTGAAATCAAACAGACTCACTTTGTGGCGTCGGGCGTTCATGTGTGGATGTAAAAATAAAAGTCATAGACAGGCTCCCACTTCTCTACATACACTTAAGCTTCACGTGATCAGGAACATGTTCAGGCTCCCTGCACACACACTTACAGACACATTTTAAAGCAAGTGTCTTCATTAACACCCTGACACATACTTGCATGCAACTGTTTGTCGCCAGGCCAACTTTGAAAAGCGCTCTGCTGTCTCACTCTCTGTCGCATGTCCACATGCAGAGAAAAATGCACACATGCACACACAGGATCCACACAGCTGTACATCTCTCCCACTCTAATCTTGGCCTGGTGAAGTAGACGTCAAAGCCAGTCTGTTTCCTGCCATGTAAATCAGTGTGTTCTTGGCCACAAGTCATTTGGTAGGCAAAAAGACTGGCTGCTTTTAACCACCCCCTGAGTAAACCATGGGCACGCGTTATTGACCTACCACTACAAACCCACAAAGACAGACGCACAGCAAGAGACAAACTGACAACAGGACACCGAGAGAGCAAACAATAAACGTCTGTATAAGAAAACCAAGCAACTGTAGCAATGTTATCACAGCATCTGTCATCTTAAAGGGTTATTCTGGTATTTTCAAACCTGGGGCCTCATTACACAAAGTTCCTAAGTCTAAAATCCTATTTTATTTCAGTTTAGGATGACATTTAAGATTTTAGATTTTACAGAAATATGCATTTTGGAAAAAATCCTATCTTATCTTAAGGTGGGATTTAGCTAATACAGAACTGTCCGAACTAAAGAATGGGAATCCACCATCTGAACTTAGGAATCCTCAGTTAAGATGGCATTGACCCTGCCCTAAATTCAAAATAACTTCCAAAAATGGCAGTACCTATGCCTTTAGGTCTGTATGGCAGTTACAATGAAGACGGGGAACAACATGAACACAGAAAAATTAAAATTGAAAGGCTATTATTATATTCATATAATGATGCTTTCAATTTCCCAGACCATGTATTAATGGTTATATATCAACTGCCAAGACGATTCATTTTGAATATGATCAATGTGCTACGTCCATTCAAATATTTTTCCTAGGTCAATAATTTGGAAGAAAGGCAGTCCTGTGTACAGACAAAGGCATGACAGAACAAGTGCAGACTGAAGAATCAAGTTTACAATTCTAGATAGGATTTCCTACGATATGAAGTCTGAGATAGGATAGGAAACATCCATAAACAATTGATCTGCAGGAAGATAGGATTCTCTAAAGTAATACATATCTATGAAACTTAAGATAGGACAAGCAGTTTGTAAGATTTTCTCTAATGAGACTTCCTGGGCCCCATTTTTACATAAAAGAAAAGATGTGGAATTGGTCCGGTAGATCACCTCAGTCAACAGCTGCGAAACAGGCTGCAATAGCTACAATGTAATCTTTGGGGGCAATTACACCTGTCAAAAGTGCGTCCACTGAAGTTAAAGGAGACCTATTATATCCAACGAAGGTTAAAGTCAAGGGCAACTGGACTTGGTTGAAGATACTGGAAGACATTTTGTCCCTCATCCAAAGGACTTCTTCAGTTCTGACTGACTGGCAGGGAAACTCAGTTATTTAACCTCAGTGGGGTCGTTTGCCAGGGTCATTGATACTGCTGGTTCGTTCCTTGTTGCTGTAACGACAGTCGTTAGGACTACCGGTGGCCAAGACTGAACGACCATCGTTGGTATCTTCACCTGAGGCCAATAGGTTACGTTTGTTGAGTTTCCTGGGAAGTGATGAAAGGACAGCATTGTAAGTGGGGGATAAGTGGTGGCGTAGACCCCCTCCTCTGTTCAATGATGGCTTCTCAACCCTGGTGTAGATGGCTTCCTTGACACCTCTTTCAAACCATCCATCTTCTCTGTCGAGACCTATTATACTGCTTTTCCAGACATATATTGCAGTTCTGTGATTCCTGTATGGCAGCTTTGCATGATTCAAAGTAAAAAAAACAATTAAATTCTGTCTTATACTGGCTCTTCATGTAGGCCTTCATTTCAGCCTCTGTCTGAAACAAGCTGTAGATGCTCTTGTCTCTTTAAGCCCCCCCTCCCTCCAAAGCCCACTGTCTTCTGATTGTGATTCTGAAGACCTGAAGCATGTTACCCGGCTGTTGTTGTCGCTGGTAAAAGCATTAAATCGGAATTAAATAATGTTTTTGGACATTTATGGGCCTTATAAAGGTGTAAGGGCGATCATGCTAGCATACATTTGCATATTTACACATCCAACATTCACAGAGCAAGCATTTATTTGGAGTACTATTTCTGGTCTTCTGACAAATGTAAGTCCAATGGTCATTTAGGTCAGTTTTGGTCTCCTGAAAGAAATATTTGGCTCTTTAGCTGCTAAATGTTGCACTAGTTGATAATTTTGTCTGTGGTGTTGGGCACTGGGCAGGTAGCATACAGTTGGTTTATCAAAGCTTTTTCACTGAAAACTGCTTCCCTCTACAACCAGAAACAACATCAATGACAGTGGTGAGAGAGAGAAAAGTTGTGGGTTGTAAAACCTAAACAATTAGCCTAAGGATGCCAAAAAGAGTTGGGGGGGAACTGTGGTGATAATTCTCTGTGGGTTTGTTACTACAAGTGATCCTTTCCACATTACACCTAGTTATTTGATCACTTGTTAATATAAATATTATTTATATATAATCTATTATTATTATTATTATTATTATTATATTAATAAGAATGTAAGGAGCATTTGCTAAATTATAAATGGGGTTTGTGGAAAGTTTACCTCAATAACCAATGAACAATATCATTATAACTCATGTCTTCTCTCACCTCTCCAATCCACTTTGAAGACTATAAAAACAGTACAGTGAGGAGATTTCAGTTTCCTTTTAAAATGACTCACTGGTTTACTTATTAGCTATCCATCACAGGCGTCCATATTGCCGTGTCAAGTCTATGACAGGTACAGTGAGATACTCTTCTTGTTCTCCTATTATAATGCATCACAGGGAGGAGGATGAGGTTGTTGGCGTTTTGCTTTCATAATGAAATGGCATTAGAGTGGGCTGATCAGATGTGATGCAATATTCACTCTGACAGACTACTAATCTACAACTCCACATAAAAGCCCATCAAAAGACTGTTGGTGCTGTTTCTACAGCGGCATGCAGGGATAAATATGTGTGTATGTGTCAATGGCTATTCAAAGTTATCATACCTTACCCCTTTGTGTCCCAGTATCCAAAACAACTCTAATTGCACCTTGGCAACAAAGGCTAAAATGCAGCGTGAAACGACAAGGAGACAAAAAGTGAAGAAGAAGAGGAAGAAGAAGAGAGGTGGGAGGAAATTACAAGAGAGGCAGACAGATAGAGGGAGTGTGAAAAGGCCGGGAAGGGCCAAAAAGAAAGGGGCAGTCCTGTGGCTCATTAACCTGGGGGTGTTGAAAGAAAAGCGAGAAGGCAACACTCACTTTCAAATGGGCAGAGTCATAATGCAGACAATGACCCACGGATGAGGGAGGGTGGGAGGGAGGCTGAGAAGAAAGCAAGGAGGGAAGGAAATACAGAAAATAAGAGAGAACTGACCAAGAGATATAAAGAAAATGGCGTAATCTACAGGCAGTGGGGAATGGAAAATAAAATGCAACATGACAGAAATTCTCCCTGCAATGTCCCCAAAAATACTTTTGAGGTCCTGTTGACTAACCTTTTAGCTCTAACCCCAACCCTGAGGAGCAGCTATTTAGGTCAGTGGGGTCTCAGTGGAGTTTTTTTTACTAATGAGCCAGTAGGAGATGAGCAGGGATCAGTGGCACCCCCAGCCAGCCGTAAGAGCCTTAGTCAGGCTTTGGACGAAGCTGTTCGCTGGGAGATGAGGTGCCTGTGGCTGGAGTTTGGACCCGCAGGCTCTGGAAACATGGATAGCGTGCCATACAAGGGATCATCTGCAGCCTTTTCTCTCATTCTTTATCTGGCTGCTTCTGTCACCAGCAATCAGCCAACCTGTGCATCCATATGTCCTCTGCCTCACTGTCTTTTTGGTCCACGTCCGTCTGTCTGTCTGTCTCTGCCTCCATCTGAATTCTCTTAATCTTTCTCTGCTAGGGAAAGTTAATTCCAAACCTAAATTGCACAATGAGATGTGTACCCACAGTAGAGTGATTATGCGACAGCTGATAAAAGCGCAGCAGTGATGATAATGAACATGATTTTTTATGATTGCAGAAAGGGAAGGCAATCAAAAAGCAGTCTCGGGGTAATCAAACAGCTGCTTCGCACATTTTTTCACAGGCTTTCATTTGCTTTGTTCGTGTCTGTGCGTCCGCCAGGGAAGGTTTTCACCAGCCTTGGATGACTCACGTTCACTATCAACAAACAGGGCTGGACAACAACAAATGTAAGCAATGCAAACAAAGCCCCACACCTGGGAGTTTTTCCCAAAACCTCCCCAAAGCAAAGAGAAAAACACTTGTGTAAATAAAATTTGTGTAAAAAAATTACACCTCAATGGAACTGAGACGATTAGTTGATTAGTCAATCAACAGAATGTTTTTCAGCAACCAATTTGATCAGCAATGAATAATTTCAGAAGTTTTTAAGCAAAACATTGACAAAAATTCTGTACTTTTACACACTAAATTGTGAGGATATACCTTTCTCTGTTTTTGCTTCAACTAAACAACCAATTATAAGACCTCATCTTGGGCTTTAGGAAAGTGTGATGAGCTTTAAAGACTATTCTCTGACATTTTATTGACTTAACTATTAACTGAAAACAAGCATCCGGTTAATCAAGAATGAAAATAATTGTTAACGTCATCAGCAGTAACTCTGCAGGCTTATAACTGGCAATTAATGGCAAATACTTACACCAGTTATATTCAAAGGAAGATAAACTGCAAAGATACGGATACATTTTAATGTTTATGTGGCATAATTATGTACATTGATATAAAAAAACAATCAGACTGGTTTGCAACAAGTGGATGAGCACATATTGTAAAAGTAGAAGTCTACAGTTTTCCTGTGAAGGTAGAAGGAGTAGTGTTGATGCTTAAGCACAGCAGCTGAAACACTTTATCACTTATGTTAACCTTTCTCCATCACACTCGATTTTCTTGTTTTCTTGTGACCCTTATTCTCACACTCCAGCCCTCTTAATGTGTCTTGTTGTGAATGAAACTGATTCTCTAAAGTATTCAAATTAACTTGAAAACCAAAGGCACAAATTAGAAACAAAGAAAATATGTGAGACTTTTGAGTCAGAAACACACACACATTATTATTATTATTATTATTACTAGAACATTTTGGCTCAGTTTGCTGCTACACCTGTGTGACACTTGGTCATATTAAGAGTACACACTCCTCGGTAGAGTCATTTAGCAGAGTGAAAGTACTTACTCTGTGTCAGAGTGGTAGGTGAAACACTCTGGGAGGTAGAGGTCGACTAAATCCATGTGCTCTCTGCCACCATGCTCCAGAGAAGAGAAAAATGGTTTGTCCAGGGACGTCTGTTTCTGTCTGCCTCTCCTTCTCTTTATCCTGTTCTCTCCGTCTCCTCTACAGATTTCAGAAAATTGTATCTCTCACTGCGCTGCTGGTCACTTTCTCTTTATTCTGCCTCCAAACTTTGTCTCCATCTACTGCCCTCTCCTCTGTCGTGTCACACTCTCAGCTCTTCTCATTGTCCCTGCGCTTGTCGGTCGCTTGGCTGTCTTTGAAGTCCTGGCTGTGTGTGACAAGGGTCTCCAAGCAAAAGCTGGCCCTCGTGAATACTCAGCTGCACCATTTGAATGGCCTTCCCCCCAGAATGATGAGCTGGCAGCTTGATTGGCTGTCCTCTGAGCCACTGAGAGCCGGCCTCTCACAGGGGCAGGTGGATATGATAACAAAGGATGTTTGGTGTTTCACAGGTTTTAGTTCTTAGAAAGAACTTTATATGGGAATGTGGGAAGGTGAATTCTCAATTAATAGCACCAAATCTTGTTTTTATCATAGTGGTTGAGAAAAAAAGGACAAATAAATACCTGTATCAATATATGAATTAAAGGGTCACTTTTAGACTCATATACAGCCCAAAAAATACACATTTAATCAATTCAAATTATTTTAAGAGTTTAAGAGGATAATGATCTATGCAGTGTGTGTTGTAAGGAAAAACACAATGAAAGACCATCTGGCATTTGTAACTAGTAGTAATGGCAGCTCTAATGCTCAGTTGATTAATATATAAATTGATCAAGAGTAAATGTATCTACTTTAATGATCAATTACAGGCATTTATCAAGGGCATATGTCTTGTTCCAGCTTCTTAAATGTGAAAATAGGCAGCTTTTATATCATTGTAAATGGAATATCTTTGGGTTTTGGACTGGTATTACTAAATTATTTGGTATTACCTTGGGCTCTGGAAAATTTGCATTTTTCACTATTTTCTGACATCTTATAGAATAAACATTTCATAAACTAATTGAAAATATAATTATTATCATCAATTAGTCGAATAATAGAAATAAATCAATAATGCTTGTTGTGGCATTACTCAGATCCGTAAGAAGATCTTCGATACAAGTGGCCAAGACAAGACTCAGGCTAAATAATGTCAAAATGCTGGATGTAATGAGCTGAATAATTTCCTCCAAATGCTACACGTTTGAAGTCAGTGACATTATAAAATCTGCATCTTCCCACTCAGATTTGTATACACAGAGACACACACGCACATATGCTTGTAGCCAAGCCTTAACTGACTTATTGCGAGTAAAGTACTCTTATCTGACCTAATCAACTATGGCTATGTGCCTAAGTTAATTCTTTTTCGCCTTTCGCTGACAGCACACACGTGCACGCACAATGAGAAGCGCGCTAAGTGCTTGGCACACAAAAAAGGTTAATAGGTGTAGCAAGATGGTGAACAACAAAATAGTAAAATATATATAACTATAAAAATATATTTAAATATATAAAGATTTTCATTAAAAAATTTGTTGGTGTGGCACTCCCTTTAGGAATTGTATGGGTGACTTTGCATACAAAATGTGTAATATAGATCTATTTTGATCGCATAAAGTGCTCTTTAAGTTGCATTCTACAATTTAATCGGATTCGATTAGATAAGAATTCAGTAAATATACAGTAAGATCTATAAAATGATACCTGTAATAATAACAATAATAAAAAGGTAATTCAGCTAATGAGTACACTAATGAATACTGTCATTTCTCCAGTGAGAGTGGGGTTACAGTAAGTAGCTCTGGGTTAGATGAGTCTAATGCAACTACTTCCTAATCCACTTAAAAGACAGATACACACGAGAGACCATGTCAACAAAAATCCCTCTTTGTGAAGACACAAGAACACCCATTTCAAGCCCTTCAGTGTGTTTGGCTATGTGGAGATACATACACAAATGAATGAAGCATTCTCCATCAATGTAGAAGCACAGGAACGCACAGTTCACTATTCAAGACTAGAAAATCCCATCCCGAGTTTTCAAAGGAACAAAGCATAATAGAGTGGGTACGTGTTTCATCATGTTTTCCTGCCCAATTCTCTGAATTAACATCCGCATTAAAATTTAAACACACAGGAATGGAAGAACAATATCATTTCCAGCCAAAAAAATCCCCAAATGGTGATGATGCTTGAAATAATAGCGTGGCATCAAAATTGTACACCTTGTAAACCTCAGAATTTCTGCTCTTTCCTTGTCAGTCTCCTCACTCTCTCATCGATGTGACGTTGCACCCGTGCTCTGCGCTGACCTCTCACCTAACCAATCTCCACAGGAATGAAATCACCTGCACTAATCTGCTGCTCAGATAAAGGCCAGACAGCAGACTGCATGGAGTGGGCCGTATCTCACTGTACACCACATGAAACAGCTCGCCAACAGAGACATACACCATATTAAAACAAGCCACATGTGTAAACAAACATACGTACGTAAGCACATGCAAGCACAAAGGAGAGAGTACATACAAAACCCCATAAAAGATAAGGAGAGTCTGATTTCTAATGGTAGATTATTTTATCTCAGCCATAAAATACAAAAAGCCAGACACTGAGTGCTACTATCGTAACAAATCTCCTAAAGTTAAATGTATCACATAAAACATTATCTACACTGAGAAATTATCTTTTATAAACCATTTAGGAAACTGAATGTTGACATTAAAGCGAAGTGGCTCTTATCTCTCAGCGGCTTTTAGTTTGGGAGCTGCCATCAATGGATTCGTTATTTGCTCAAACAAAGCTGAGCCAAGTACAGGTTGAAATTAAAACGGAGATTAATAATTTTATCAATGGTTGATATTTTCCTTGGCACCAGCTGAGTGGTCTTGAGACGCACCACAACAATAGTAAGGCCCACTTGAGTCAAGCCAGATTGGCGTCAGGTGAAAAACTTGAACGGCGGAACGCTCCGGAGTAGTTTATTTTTTTCTGATAATTTCCTCATCACTGTGTTCCACTGTACAAAAGCCTTTTGTTTTACTTTGCAGTGGCACTCTCTCAAAGTCTGATGCCGTTGATATAAATAAAATGTTTAAAGACTGAAAAGAAAGATTTTCATGTCAAATTAGCTAGCGGCTTGGCTGTAGGGATGGCAATGTTGGTCTGTTAGTAGGTTAGTTTACTTTGGTCCAGACTGAAATATCTCAACAAATTCATTGCATTGCAATGGATTGCAATGAAATTTGGCACATACATTCATGGTGAGGATGAATCTGGCTTTGGTGATTCTTTGGGGACACCATGAAGTCAACATTTGTGTTTTTTAATGAAATGTTTCAACAACTACTGGGATAGTTCCCACAGTGTGACTTGAAATAACTTGGTGATCCCTTAAGTTCACTTTGCTTTATGACTAAATACCAGCAAAACTAATGGCATTCCTATCAGTCGCACCTGTCCTGTTTGGTGCCAATTAGCAAATGCTAGCATGATAACATGCTAACCTAAGATGGTGAACATGAACAACATTATGCTTGCTTAACATCAGCCTGTCAGCATTATCACTGTGAGCATGTTAGCATGCTGACGTTGGCGTTTAGCTCAAAGCATCACCGTACCAAAGTATACAGCCTCACACAGCCACTGGCATGGCTGCAGCTAGTTTTGCCCCACTAATAGTCCAAAACTAAATTTTATTCCATTAAAAAATTATATGAAGCAGACATGTTTGTCTGATATTTAAGACATATTAAGCGGCTTAACAGTTCTATTACTGATGTCCACACATTTTCTTTCAATGGACTAATCAATTAAGTATCCAATTTAGACAGCAAATAAATCATGTATGCAGGGCCACCCGTGGCATAGGCGACACAGGCGGTTGCCTAGGGCGCGAAATGTCAGGGGGCGCCACAAGACAAGGTTTTTGACTCAGCGCCAATCAGCTCCGCCCAGCTGATGCGATTTTAATCATGTGCACCCCACGCTGAATCCAGACAGTAACGTAGCTAACTGGTAAAGTTTTGCAATATAAACATCTTAAAACAGAAGCCCAAATTGCTGAAGTTAACGTGTCAAATTGTGGTGTTTTTGGTTGGTGTTGGTTTCTCATGCAGCATGCAGTCCCAGACTGTGTCGGAATAACGGTCTAAAGGGGATAGGCTATATACCAGCGGATCAATAACGTTTTTATTTAATTTATTTAATTAAATAGGACGTTAGTCTCATTAAAAAAAATCAGATCAGAATGTGCAGAAAGTTTTGAACATGAGCAGAAAACCTGCTGAAACAGAGTTATTAAAGTCCAGGAATTCATAACTGAATTAAAATGAATTAATTTATCACTGAGTTGAAAATGTCTCACATAGGCCTATTAAAAGAGGATATTTCCCCAAACGGAGACTCAAAAGAGGAGGGAAGGCTCAGCATGTGTATGTTACTGACTCAGCAGGGATTTTATTACATTAGAAAAGTTGATCTACAGGAGAAAACATACCTATTTAAAAACAATATCTGCAGAATGCCTGAAAGCCTTACTGCATTATATTCTATTAAATTGTTATATTTTGAATTGTCACATACCGCCTGAATATTGTGTTTCGCTTTATATAGATGAAGATTAACCATTAATTGATGCAGAAATATTTACCAGAATGCAGGAAATTAAGTCTTTAATGCTTAAAATTTCCTGGGGGAGGTCCCCCTGACCGTTTAAAGAAAACCAAATTTCAAATCTCGCCTAGTTCTCCAATACTGTCAGGGCCAGCCCTGCTTTTATGAGGGTCGGCCTGTGTTAGTTTAGAGCAGATATATTGGTGTACGTCAGTCAATAAGAAACAAGAAATCGTAGGACAGAAATCAAACATAAAGATCTGTATGAGATCATATAGAAACAGTGTCTCTATTACTTAGTTTTTAAAAAATGAGCTGATATCTAATTTTCTTAAACATTTAAATTTCAATATTGGCCTCAAAAGTCAACTATCAGTCGGGTTGTAAAGGAGCGTTAGTGTTACTGAAACCTCCTGCTGTATGTCAAAAATGTATTTAGTTCAAAAATAACGAAGGGATGAAAAAAAATATTTCAACATGTCAACTTCAAACAAACAAAAACTACAAACTCGAAAAGACGAATGACGAGCAAACTGAATAGAGAGGACAATGACATGAACCAAAGCAAAGACGAACGTACAAGAAAAGGAAACACGCCAAATGCAACAAATGATACTGAACATGCAGGGCTGCAGTTAAACATCAAAAACATATTTTTACACTGCTGAGGCTGTACCGAAGACAAGAGTTCAATAGCTGCTCCGGAGGGACTCTGTAACAGAGCACCCAGCTGCCAGCTATTGACCCCCACACACCAGATGCATCCTGTTTTCTCTGAAGAAAAGCAAAAGTACGGGTAAAGCATACACTCTCGCACGTGTGTGTTCAGCCCTTTCTCTTCATCCCTAAACTCACAACCACCAAATCTCGGTCTCCAGGGACAGCTGTCAGATTGGCTTCCAGAACTGGACAGTCACTCTGCAACTCCAACCCCCACCACGCACGCACACACACACACACACACAAACCATCAGCCCTCAGATCTAGAGAGGGTAATCTGCTTAGTTTATGCCTGACTCACAGTCATCCATCAATTACTGAGACAGAGGGAAAGACTATTGACACTATGTGCAAACACCATTGTATCGCTGCACCGACACAGTACCTCACAGAGACTTAAATGTTTACATTAAATGGTTTACAGAAGAAAGGAAAGGGGGGCGTAAAAGGAAGAAGAGAGAAATATGATATAGAAATGGAAGAAAAGTTTGTTCCAAATGCATGCTTTACAGTTTAATGTCTTTAAATAGATGGATGGATGGGAAATGATAAACATAAAAAAGATGGACTGACTGACAGATGAGCATTTGGAATAGGATCAGTTTCACTGTATTGATCTCTAGCGCACTGTACAGGGATCAGAGGTCACAAACGTCCTTGCCAGAAACCTTAGAAAGCCACTGGGAGAAGCTTAAAGCAACGTAACCATAGAAATGTCACTTAGAGCTGCTGGGACCTGCTGCTGCTATATCCTGGGAGGGTCAATGGTCTTCAAATGGTTTTCACTTATCTGGAGATTCTCCGGTCCCACTGGGGAGAAAGTGAGTCAGTGCTGGGAAACATAGTGTACATGCACAGGAAGGCACTTATGCGTGCAGGATTTCATTAGGACGAATTTGAGATCATTTTATGAATATTTGAGACTTAATACACAGAGAAAAACAGTAGAAATGCAAGCTCTTACAATTGGTTTACATACCCTAATAAGTAAGGGGCTGGACTGCCCCCTAGTGATCAGATTTCTGACATTCATAGTAGCTTTTCAGAGGGCAGCATCTTGCCTTGAAATGACCACAAGCTTGATATGGGCTGATTATTTAAAAGCATTGTCCCATCATCAAGCCATGCTGTCTTCTGGCAGGTGCCCATCTGGGGGATTCTTAGGGCGATTATATAACCAAGCCTCTCTGAACAACATTGTGGATAAGTGGATTACCCCAGCAGGGCCCCTTCTCCAACAGCAGTATGGGCTTAACTGGTCAGCTTCTGGTCTCCGGATCTGACATTAGCTTAAGTTCACTCATGTCTTTTTCTTAGTATGTTGTCTGTCTGTCCTTTTTCCAGGTCTTTGCGGTACAGAGGATGTTTGTGGTCCAGGTCCAGCCAGGGCTTGGTGGCATCTGTGGAAGTAGCTCAACATCTTCTCTGATCAGTATTTTTCATGTATGTTTGCACTTTATTTACCTTATGTTTATTATAATGAAATACACCAATAGTTTCTCACCACACAGTGCATTCGCCATCTGATGCATGTCTGTCCATCCTGAGAGACAAATGCCTCGTCATATGGTCTTCCCCATTAAAGATTTTGGGGGGAAATCTTCCTTATCTAAATCAAAAGGTCTAAGACTATTCATATGCTGTACAGATTTTAAAGCTCTTTAAAGCAACGTTATGTAAGTTTTGGCGCCCCTACTTTCAGAGTGTAATTCACCGCTGCTATGAGGACAGCTGTACATGCACATTTGTTATGATTACATTACTTTTTAATGATCAAAAACTAGAAAGTCGACAACATTGCTAATACAGCCAGACATCAAGCAAGTGCAACAGCACAAGAAAATGGAATATTACTTACGAATCCAACAGAAAGATTGTCTTGCAGCTTTTAGTTCATGAATCTCTCGCCAACGTCTTGGTCACTCTTTATTTCTCTTTGTCCGTCAAAGTCTTCTTCGGTCTCTATGCATCTGCCATGAGCTAATGTTACGTCCATCGAGGCTGCTGAGCCCACTTCTTCCAAAAAACTTGGTGGTGGTAATGTCAGAGATGCCATTCACCCTATAATAAGTCAGTGTATCGTCGTTTTACTTTATACATATACACAACTACATTTCAGAGGGAAATGTACTCATAGCTGCTACTAGTTACTTTGCATATTAAGATGTTATGGTAAGATGTACTTATCCCCTCTAAACTTCTCAGATGAGTTTGAATAACTGAGGCGATACTTACTTAGGCACAGTAGTGCTTGAAGCCTAACGCTAACATCAGCATGCTAACATGCTCACAATAACAAAAACACATAGATTAATGCATACCATGTTCACTATCTTAGCTTAACATGTTTGGATGCTTTATTTGCTAATTAGCACAAAATAAAAAGTACAGATGGGGCTGATGGGACTGTCATTAGTTTTGCAGGTATTTTGTCATAAACCAAAGTATTGTACAGACTTAAATGTTGGCCTGATGAAGACACTAGAGGAAAAGATTAAAAATCACTAAATTGTTATAGTTCATTCTCTGGAGAACATGAATGTCTGTACCAAATGTCATGGCAATCCATCCAATAGTTGTTGGATGCCATGCCGCTAGAATGGCTAAAAACAGCAAATATTAGATTATTTAAAATAAAAAATAATACAAATTTGTGTTGCAGCAATTTGTTTTTCTTTTTGATGCACAATTAATCATCTCAATACCCTGCAGATTTATCTTTTACCCCTTTGGAGGGCCCTGACCCCTATGTTGAAAACCACTTGCAAAACTACCTAACTGTATATGATGCACTTAAAATCATCTCCACCTCAACCAGCTACAACAGTAAAATGCTGCTTATACACTGTTACATCAGTATTACAGTCTAATATAATATAATAAAACATAATACTATCTAATAATAGTACTAAGTAGGATTTTATATGCAGGACTTTTACTTGTAATGAAGTATTTTTACTATTTTTGGTACTATTACTTAACTAAAGGATCTGAGCATTCTTCTACCACTGGTGATTTATGAATTTAATCTATATAAATAAAATGTACTTTACTTGAACAGACATGCTTTTTCACAGGTTTACCCCCCTTTTATACACACACACGGACACACACCTGGTTCCCATACCCGTCAGTGCGGGCCCAACACACACAGAATCCTGGGAGTCAGCACCACAACCTACTGCTGATGTCAGGAACTATTATACACACTTTCGTATAACCACGCAGACGCACACACACAAACAAAACAGCATGCACTCTATCTCATCATATCATTTTATCGCCACAGGTGGCAAATTTAGCCCTGTGGCTCACTGTCAGCATGTCTACAATAAACAAATCCACACAGACATACACAGAGACTAAAAGTGCTACCCTGTCATGTTAGTAAAAAAAAAACAAAGTCTACAGCTTTACGTATTCACATTCTGGGCTTGTATCCATCTACCCATCCATCTAGCAACCCCTCTAACATGGCCTCGTACATTCTGTCAGCAACTCCACAGGTGAGCCAGTCTCGGCTCATGACGCTGTCTCACACTATGGAGAGCTAACACCAATTCTCGTCTATCGTTCTCAGATTACTTCACCCCCTTCCCTTCTGCTTTCTAATCCTTCACACTGTGTTGCCATCCTCTCCTTCTGTCTACGACTCCCTCCTGTCCCTCCTCATCTAATCACACAGATGCACCCAGGGATACTGCTGGGACTTCCTTGCTTACGGACAAAATGTGACACCAGGCCTGTTGTCTCATGACTCGCCCCCCCCCCCCTTCACCCTAAACCACCCTTCTCCAGGCTTTGGGGTCCCCTTCCAGTCATCCCTCAGCTCAGTTTGCCCCCTCTACACAGTCCACTGATTCCTGGCCACGCCAAGGTACACCAGTCAAAATGTAATTTTCTGCAAGATTACACATGATAATGACTGGCTTTGGAGGGTCGCCATAAATGATGACTTCCAATTATAGATGCATAACTATCGATCTGTCAACAGAAGCAGTGGGAAAGGAGAGGGGAAAGAGGAGGGATAGAGCTGTAAAGATTGTGCCATAATGTTATGTTTACTGACATCTTTCTTGATGCCACATGTACAGACACAGTGGGCTTTGCTACAGACACAGACTGGGTAGCTGAACAATTGCTGAACTGCTCATAAAGTCCTACATGGGCTGAAAACCAAGTATTGATGGGAGCCAATGAAAAAGCCAGAGATTGAGTTCACCTGGGAGCAGAGTAGACCTTCACCTGATCACACACGCGCATATCATACACACCTCTGTTTCCAGTCAAACACCACACTGAACTGTTTCTAAGCAGACATGGAACAAAAGCACATTTGATGCAATTAAAAGAAGCCAGCGCCTACTTCTTCCCCATTCGCTCGTCTTACTGCTTGTGCTCAGTACTCACTGTCAGGTTCATCCACTGGCTGGATGGCTGGTCCTCCGCTCTACAGCTGCAGTCAGTCAGTCAGTCAGTCTCAAGGACAAACGCTCCAGCTCCCCTCGCCTCCGGTCTCCGTAGCTCAGCGATGCAGCAGCGCGCACGCACGCACACACACACACACACACACTCCCCTCTCCCTCTTTCGCTCTCTTCTCACTCTGATCCAGTGCTGAGTTTACCTACCTATCTGCCTAGCTTGCTCGTAGGGGAGTCCTGAGAGTGTGTCTCAGACAGAAAGTGTGTCTAAGAGAAGGGGTGGTACAGGGGAGCAGACTGTGTGTGTGTGTATGTGTTGGGGGGAGTGGAGGACACAGCCAGCGTTCCCTTATATGCAGAGGGAGGTGGTGAGTAAAGAGGGAGGGTAGAGGACACACAGCGCTCCTGTATTCCCATAGATACAGAGGAGGGATTTCTATTGCAGCCTTGCAAAGATGGGAGAGAAAAGAGGGAGGGAGACAGAGGGAGCATCATATTTCAGTGATGTTGAGTCAGCATGATGTGAATGTGATGCATGTGTTGATAGAGTTGGAAATATTTAGAGGGCATGTTCTTCTGGGAAGTAATGGATTAAAGCTGTCTTCGAAAGGGAGCTGTGAGTGTGTTTGTGCATGTGCCGTCTAAGAAACATCAAGACTAGAAAGTTCTCCTGGTTTGTATTTAATCAGTGGAGGTCATGATGAGACGCTCGAACGTTGGCATACAGCCATGAGTCTGCTTCACTCACACTGGACTTGACATATCTTCCAACGGGTTAAATTTTACTGCTGTCATTCAGTTTGATAAGTGACAATGAGTGTGAACAACTACTTTAATACGGTAACAAAGCGTTTGTTCTTTTCAGATATTCTGCAGGCATGATGTAAAAATCTTGCCCACCCAAATTATTGGCATAGCTAATATAATTAGCTAATTTGATTTTACAGGGATATAAGCATTGGCTTAATAAGGAACAAGACACTGCAGTACAGAAATGCCAAATATATATATCCGTTTAAGGCTATTTAGAATGTCCCCATTTCATAGTTTGTCCATCACAGAACAATGTCAAGTGACATGTACCGTTCAGCACATTTCCTGGTCACTATTACTTAAAAAAAATAAAAAATTTAAAAGAAGTTGTTAAACTTTTTGGAAAATATGCTTGTTCGCTTTCTTCCAAAGAGTTTGCAAACAGTGTGTGCATTCAATATGAAGCTGGAGCCAGCAGACGGTTAGCTTAGCTTAACATAAAATCTGTAAACAGCTAGCTTCGCTTTGTCCAGAGGTACCGGCACCTCGAAAGCTCAAACACATCATGCAAAGCAGCTGCTGGCTGTAGCTTCATATTTACAATAGAAACATGAGCGTGGAATTGATCTTTTCATCCAATTCTGAGATAAAGAGTTTTTACACGATATCATCATATAGGGTGCTTATGAAAAATGCGTGCATATTGAAAAAGAAATAAGTAGTTATCAGATGTTTTTAAAGTCTCAAATTGTAATATTAATATTGGCTTCAAACATCAATCAGGCTACAATCAAAATGAAATGAGCCTTTGGTTTAAACCACCTGATGAACTAGAGGGATTGGCCTCATAGGACAATAACTACCACATAGTTTAGACAGTCTCTGAGTTTAATGTCATCTCACACTAACAGGCCTAGTGGGGTTGAAGTATGAGTACACGAAAAAAATAATGTTACAGTACAAATTCCTGCACATTTTTTTAAATTCATTTTTTTCCCCTCTCGATTTTAATCTCTCTACCTGAACTGTTTTCCATGACAATCTATGGTTGCAGATGAACTTTATTACCCAGTAGCCTAAATAAACACAAGAAGCAGAATCACAATTAAGTGTATGACAATGCATCTAAAACTAATTTAAATATTTAATTAATTCCTCTAATGTAATTTTTTTTGTAGTTATGTAGTTAAAGGCCCTGTAGTCACAGGTGTTTTCACTTCTGTCTGATTAGACAAGAAGCACAGTCTACACACAACAAATGGTATGTAGGATCTTCGTGCGTGTCCTGACAGCAATATTTCCTCATTTTAGTTCCAATTCTTTACAACCTGTATGGAGACAGTGAAATGCTCGTAACCTGACAATCATAGCCATTTTGTCTAATACGGTATGTCACATCACTGAGCATGGCTATGGTAGGTTAAATACTGCAGACTGTGGTCCAACCATTTGTCAGGATAAAATACAAAAACAAACTGGGTAAAATAGGACAGTCAATCACGTTGTTGGCAAGACTTAACCTCACGTGTCCAAATGTGTTTTCCAAGTAAACATCAGCAGAACCTGCAGCAGCCGCGGCTGCACATGCATACATAGTGGTGGTAAATAAAGATTAAAATGTGTTTTTGATTTTTATCTTTTTTTGTTTTTGGTTAGATAAAAACATTCCCATGACACAACTTCTTCCATGAAATGAACAATAAAAGGGATGGGAAAAACACATCCATACAGTGTACCCTAACTTCACCGCATTAAAAAGGAACCTAAAATGACTTAAAGGTATGGCCTAACAATATAGTCTTTGATTCAAAAATTCTTGTGCAATATCGGACAAAACCATTTATCATTTTTTCACTAACCAACACCGCTGACTGAAATAACAAAAACACCGTCATCATTTGTGCCGTCAGTATATGGTCAACATCATCCTAGATTTTTTGCCTATAATAATGGCATCGGAGGTAACAGGGCTGAGGCAGCATGCCGGCTTAACACACTAACAATGAGGCATCGATGTCATTTATTTTCTCCAACATGGGAGTTTCTTGAGAGGACATCATTCACTTTCAGGTGGTATTCTGTCCATTTGTGGGAACAGTCTTCGTGAATATCCCTGGCTTCCTTGAGGTTTCCCCAATATGGGGATCACAGACTCTGTTGCCAAGACAAGCATCACTCCTTTCCCTTCTTATGACTGACGGGATTATTCTGGACATTTTGTTTTTCTTCATCACGCATTTCATCTCCCTCACTCTATGTAGGGCTTTGGACATCATGTCCCAGCCTGGCACAGGTTCGAGATCCAGAAACCAGTTGTTCAGTTGAAACCTAGACCTGTGCCTTTGGGTCTCTGTGTGGCTCGGATGGGTTCGGTCATGCCTCTGCCCTCTGGTCCCAGGCCCATCCCCGGGCTCCAGCCCATGCTTTGCATCATGCGGCTGCCCATGTTTGTTTCAGGGATGGGAGGTGCGTTCTCCCCGACCACTCCTGAACAGAGAGGTCACAGGTTAGAAAAGAGGGAGATTTCAACAGTGTGTGTGAAAATATCTATAACATATACGAAGACACATAAGAACAACACAAGTCAAAAAAAGGTTTATCACAACAAATAACTGTTTATTTGAGAGCTTAGCATGTGGAGACGGGGGTGGTAAGTAATTTAATCACATTTAGAAATGCGGCAACAAAAAGGTGTCTAATATTGGGTTGAATGCTAAATAGCAGCAATTGTCACCTATAAAGGAGATCAGAAATGCAGCTCTTTGATCCGTAAGCTTTGAAAGCAACAAAACAATTAGCAGAGACTCAAAAAGGCTAACTGCAGGTTCATTAGTCCACCCTTATGTCCAAGCCATGTCACAAAAAGATTATATAACTTTTTTTAAATAGCAAAATTAGGTTTTTATTTCAGTAACAACTTTCCCCTGCTAGAAACGTGTTCAAGCTTCCTTTTTATCTGAGATAGACTATGGGGCTGTGTTGTACATGCATGCAGCATCATCTCTGCTAGGACAACTAGATTCTGCCCACCGCGCAGTGTTGTGCTTTAACACAAATGCCAGATCTTCCACCCATCATTGTGGTTTATACAAATCGGTGGAATGGCTTTCTCTCGCTACGGGTAGACAGCTACATTTGTGCATTTTTATCTACATCTTTGAAGTTAGGAAAAACATTTGATATTGCGCACCCTCAACATGGAACTCACTGACAAAGTATTTTCCAATTAGAGGTGCTAGTACCAGGGCTTGAGACTAACGCCGTCCCGTCGTCGAATAAAAATAAAGGAAAAAAAAAAGCGATTGTATGTGTGTTTATTTATTACTATCACTTCGCAAATGACAAACTCGCCCAACTAAGTGCTGACTACAATGGAGCGTGTCTTCTCATGCTGTTACTATAGTTAGGCTACTATGACGAGCTGGCTGCTCAACTGTTCCCGCCGTACGGGTCCATCTATCCACTCAATCACAAACAGCTTGCTGACCTCTCAATCGCACTGTGCGATGCCTATGCATTGAGCGCCACGCATCAATCCTCTCATGCAGTGAAAAATGAATGTATATTCTGATAACATCGACTAGCTGCGAAAATCATCTCCACCCAGCTGATGAGTTTAGCATTATAAACATCTAAAAACTGAAGCACAATCTGGGCAACATTTAATTGGAGTTGCTGAAGTTAACGTGTGTGGATTTATGATGAGATTTATGCCACAAGTGTTCATTTCTACCACTGATGAAGAGGAGCGCACTCATCTCATCTAGTAACCTACAGTCTCAAATGATCTGTGTCGGTCACGGTCTGAAGGGGATCCTCCTAACAGCAAGCAATACGTAATGCATAGCAGAGTAGGCTATAGGGAACTAAAAAATATTATGAATTCTAATTTAATGATGTTTCGTAACGTCTTGTAGTATTAAGATTTTTTTTCTAGAAATGTTAAAGAACACAGATGTGTGGGACAGATTCTGAATGTTGCAAAAAACAGGAGCTATTAAAGTCCATGAGTTTCAAACTGAATTAAAATTAATAATTTTAAATTAATTTTTTTATTAATTAATTTTTTTAATTAAAAATAATTAATTAATAATTTTAATTCAGCGAGGACCAACAGATTAGTTTTCAGTTTTGTTTTTAACGCCATTTCTTTGAATGGAGCAAAATAAATATTATTATTTTATTAACATTTATTATTTCACTAACAACTAAAAATGAAAATCACAAAGTAAGGAAACAACATTTTAATTTTGGGACACTTTACATCAACTTTGGGACGGCTCAAATTGTTTTTCGGGATGGTTCCAAAACGAAGGTGAAAAAAGTTACGTCTGGAGCCCTGGCTGGTACCTGGTTGCAGATGTATAGGTATCTTGGAAGATGTTTAAATGTATTGTTAAATGTGTGTAAATGTAACTTTTAAATGCTGTTTCGCTGCCTTTCTTGGACAGCTCAACTTTGAAAAAGAGCTTATATCTTAACAGGCTTTCTCCTGGATAAAAAATAAACTAAACTAAATATGAATATCTTGAGCAGTGTTTGTAATTTACCTATTTCAAATATAATATCCCTGTTTTACCCATTTGTGATTCCGTCTACTGTCTGGTACTGCCTCCATGTAAACCTGTAAAACTTGTTGCACTGAAGGCTCTCCTCCAGTGACATCATCACTCCATTAAAATTGTTAAGCTACATCTAAGTAATGTAATCATGTAATCGACTTAGCCACATTTCCAGTCGTGCAGCACAACCCACGTCTGCCTCAAAACAGACACTGGTCATTTTGTCCCCGGCCTTCCTGGAAGTGCATGGTCCAGTCACAGAGAGCGACCTATTACTCCTTTTAATCCCGTCTTTATTTGTCTGCGGCACAGGGCAAAGCCGCACGCTCATTTACACATGTTTGTCCCAGGTGGGTTTTGAGCCAAACTGTCAGGATGTGAACTTGGCAGCCCCTCTCCGCGCCGCCCTGCTGTGAGGTCGGCACCTGCTGTTCTTGAGCACAGGAACAGGTATCAAATGTGCCTGACATTTGCTACGCATCGTCGATTGTGTCACTTTGGACAATAAAAATTCAGAAATCTATAATACATAAAATTTCCATGTGACTGCGACCCGAGTGCTGCTGAGAGTTTAAATTTTTTGCTTGCCCACTCTCCGCTCTGTCTCACTTTCGAACAAGAAGGTGCACCCACAACACACAACAAACTGCATCATGTAATGTCCTTAGCTGGTAATCCGCTGTGCATATAATTCTGGCATCAAGGTGTAAATTATGATCAAAAATAAGATATTGCTTCAGACTGAACATATTATAATGGGGGTTTGACTTTATAGCATTAGGATTTGACTACCCCCCCACTTCCTCTTCCTAAAGAATCAGCTGGCCCAGAGGTAAAACAAGTGCTTTGGAGGGGAGGGAGGGGGGCTAAGAGCTAATCCAGTATTTCGGCTCTGACAGCAATGCCAAGCCAGGTGACTCTTGTCCAACAAAGCTTAGGAAAAAGGGGGTTAAGAGCTAAAGCACAGTTTGATAATGAGAGAGGAAGAGAAAGGGGTGATATAAAGGACGAGGAACTTCAATTAATTCCTTTAAAATATGTAGTGAAACTCTCACTTTTCATCCCAGTCCCTTGCGTTTACATCCGTTTGTGTGCCAGACAGAAGGCAACAAGAAAAGCTGGCTGGTGAGCATACTGAGCTCAACCCAAGAGGGGGGAGGGAAAACAAGCGAGAAAGTGAGAGCCAAATATACAATAAAAAAGGGGGCAGTTGGTAAAACCTGCCAGATGGTGTGTGAGGCGTAGCTAGGTGGGCATCCAATACCTGAGGGGGCGGTGGAACCGAGGGGGGCTGCTTTTCGCCTCCGCTTGACATCCCCTGTACATAGAGAGCCGAGGTGCCCGCTGGTCTGTCTGCAAAACCAGCCAAGCAAGACAAAATATGAGCATATTAGTTTTATCTCAAATAAAGCCACAGAAATTAATCTTATTCATTTGAAAAACACCATTCAACATTGTGAAACCAATGCAGCAGAAACAAAAACAGGTACTAAAGGAAATTAATGAGTTCTGGTCATAAATCACTGGTGTTTAAACTGTTGTTCTCACCTGCTGGCTGTTTTTACTGAACAGCTTCTCCGATGCCCTCTGTCTGACCGTGGGTCCCAATGCAACTGAAGTGGGCAGTGA
>NC_060159.1:12333946-12342401 GCF_021292245.1 Micropterus dolomieu
TTCCTCTTCCTAAAGAATCAGCTGGCCCAGAGGTAAAACAAGTGCTTTGGAGGGGAGGGAGGGGGGCTAAGAGCTAATCCAGTATTTCGGCTCTGACAGCAATGCCAAGCCAGGTGACTCTTGTCCAACAAAGCTTAGGAAAAAGGGGGTTAAGAGCTAAAGCACAGTTTGATAATGAGAGAGGAAGAGAAAGGGGTGATATAAAGGACGAGGAACTTCAATTAATTCCTTTAAAATATGTAGTGAAACTCTCACTTTTCATCCCAGTCCCTTGCGTTTACATCCGTTTGTGTGCCAGACAGAAGGCAACAAGAAAAGCTGGCTGGTGAGCATACTGAGCTCAACCCAAGAGGGGGGAGGGAAAACAAGCGAGAAAGTGAGAGCCAAATATACAATAAAAAAGGGGGCAGTTGGTAAAACCTGCCAGATGGTGTGTGAGGCGTAGCTAGGTGGGCATCCAATACCTGAGGGGGCGGTGGAACCGAGGGGGGCTGCTTTTCGCCTCCGCTTGACATCCCCTGTACATAGAGAGCCGAGGTGCCCGCTGGTCTGTCTGCAAAACCAGCCAAGCAAGACAAAATATGAGCATATTAGTTTTATCTCAAATAAAGCCACAGAAATTAATCTTATTCATTTGAAAAACACCATTCAACATTGTGAAACCAATGCAGCAGAAACAAAAACAGGTACTAAAGGAAATTAATGAGTTCTGGTCATAAATCACTGGTGTTTAAACTGTTGTTCTCACCTGCTGGCTGTTTTTACTGAACAGCTTCTCCGATGCCCTCTGTCTGACCGTGGGTCCCAATGCAACTGAAGTGGGCAGTGAGGGAAAGAAGAGGAAATACAAAAGTTGATGTTCAAGCAGTCAGCAAAGTAATCCTCGCAAAAACACGATGCCAGTATGTTAGTATGATACACTAACCACAATGGTTCCTTGTAATAGACCAAAACCTAAACTTTGCATTTCAACCCATATTAAAAGGTATTAAAACAAAGTAAAGAAACCTGGCTCACCTGTCCATGTTCTCTCCTCGAGCCCGAGCTAAACCAAGGCCTGTCGGAGATATAATAGTGTCATAAGGGCCCTCAAATTCCCATCAAGGCAGTGGTCCAGAGACAGAAACCAAACTACAAATTCCTCATCATTTATTTCTGTAAGTGAATTGTTGGCCTTTGTCCACCACAGAAACCAAAAAACCTTTTTAGACTTTAGCTTGGGAACCTTACTTGCATTTGGACTGCAGGAACTCAATTAGAGTTTAATACTTTTAATTGATTAGCCTGCACTCGACCAAAAGCTGGGATATATACGGAACCATTAATATGAAAATGATGAAATCCATATCTTACTACAAAATAGACTGAATGACTCACTGTCTGATCTTGCATGTCTGTATAGCGTCTGCTGTGATCCGTGTTCCAGGTTACTTTGCTTTTACACTGCTTGTTTACTAGACAATTCAATCTAAATTGATTTTAAATGAAAACGGTGGCTTGCATTTCTAAACCACTTTATTTGTAAAGCGCCTTTCAAAATGCAACTTACAACAGTAAGAACGCAAAAACACAGAATAAATAGATAACAGAACAGTCAGAATTAATAGTAATTTTAATTTGGTTGGGGACTCACTCATGGGAGTCCTGGCTTTGTCTGCCCAGTCTGTCATTGAAGCCTTGGCTGGAGCTGCCCTGAAGCCCTGCCTCAGACGCCTGTTGGTTTACATGAAGACGACTCAGCCTGGCCTGGAACCCTAACAAACACAGTACGGGTTTAAAACTCAGGATGTTACTGAAATGATAAGATTCGTATGCCGCAGACGGTTCATGGTGGATGAGAGGCAACTGAGCCCAGTATGTCCCACCATCAATCTCCCTGGGATACAACGCAGGGAGGGGTCCTCTGGGACATCAGCGAGTAAGAGAAAGGCACAGGATTGCTTAAAATCCTGCTTGATTATATTATGCCTACACAACAAGTTGATGGACTGTATGCAGTAACACTTTGTAGCCACACTGCTGAGCAGACAGTGCCTTCTACTGGTCGAGAGTGAGACTGCAACAACATTGTAAAATATGCGACTGAATTTCCATCGTCCCCCAACCACTATGATCGTATTGTAAAATCTAAATATATTCGCTCCTATTGTATTACCTACATTTCATTCCAAAATTTGTTACAAGCCACCTTCAAAAGACATTTAATGCCAGTGTCTCTGAGTTTCTAAACAATGATACTGCTGCTGTCGTCAAGTATGTCGTCTATGTTTCCAGCCTACCTCTCTGTGCTCCAGGGCTCATGAGGGGGAAGGATCCAGTGAGGATGCTATTGAAGACCGGGTCAGCTAGGTCCAGCTCCTCTGACCCGGTCTCCCTCTCCCACCAGGGAACCACTCCTGCGATCCCACAAGCACCTCCAGGACCTGAACCAGAGCCCAGATCGCCGTCGTAGAACCAGTCACTCTGCTCGTCATCAGCTGGAAGAGAGGGAACAGAGGCAGAAAATGTGACCCCAGTTGAGCACTGCTACAGATGGATTCATCGTGTAATTTGTCCACCACAGAAACAAAAAAAAATTTTTAGACTTTAGCTTGGGAACCTTACATGCATTTGGACTGCAGGGACTCAATTACAGTTTAATACTTTTAACTGATTAGCCTGCACTCGACCAAAAGCTGTCATTTTCTATTGTAAACATTGTTAGCGACATACTGTTTTACATGACAGGAGTTATTTGGAAAATGGTGGTGTCCAGGATTGATAAAGGAAGCTCTACTATGGCCACACTGACAGATGAAAAGGTTAACGGTGTAATGATAAACCACGGTTAAATTTCCAATGGATAGCATTACTATTTCAAATGTTCTTATGATTAAAACTGTGTTCGGTCACCGCGCTTTGCAAATACTGTCCAGAACCAAAGCTAGCAACAATCTCCCAGGCGCAGCATACAATGTGGGTTTGTTTTGAGTCAATGACAACATGGAGGTAGAAGTGACAGCGCTCCAGAGATTTTTCAGCCTAGTTCTTCAGTCTAGTCTGAAGTGTGGTCATATTTTGTTTTTTATAAGAGCGCTGAGGGAAATCGCTGCAAAATGGGGCAAATCTTATGAGTCATTTTCATGACCACCACCCAAATATAAGGTAATAATACAAGGTTAATTTTTAGCTCAGTGGAAGGTTTGTCGTCCAACTTGCTAATAGCTTATAAACTGAAGCTTTCACACTACACGCTGTTCTGCTGCTGTAGTAGCTCAGTCTAATACTGTTGGCTACTGAGGAGTGCCGTGGCTGATGCGCTGTACTTCTGTTACCTTACTGTTTGATTCTTAAGAATCTCCAGGCTTTGTTGTGTTGCTGAATAGTAAGTTTATTTGTTTGAAATGTCAATTTGTCCAGTTTCATGACAAAACCATATACTGTACTACATATACATACAATAGACTGTCAAACAAAAGGTTCCCAGTTTCCCTGGCCAAAATGCGCGACAGCGGTCAAAAACCCTTACCCTTCCGGGTCAAAAACACCCGCCTACAACAGTTTGAATGCTACCTTTATAACATAAGAAACACTACCCAATGTCTGAATGCACAAAACACCCCATTTGGCTCGTACAGCTGCTGTATCTATTGCGTCTCTAGAGACTCTATTTGCCCATTGCACACGATACGTAGTTTTGTCACCCAACCAACATTGTTCATTTAATATCGGGCTGTCGTCATATTGGTTGTAAAAGTGTTTCAACAGGAGAACTACTGGAGACTCCTGTATTTATGTCAATTTTAGGGCTAATTATATACAACTACTATCACTGTCTTCTTAAGACTATTTTTTAATTGCATATACTTTCTAACATCCTTACTGTTAATGCACACTCAATATTAGGGGAGTAACGGTACATGTAACGGACAGTTTTGGTACAGGACATTCAGAAGGGTGCACATGTGCACCGAATGCAATCTTTAACGTCATATATTAGGCTTGTTTTGTGTGTGGGACATACGTAAATTCCAAGTTTCTGTCATCGTGTGCGGACGCGCACGGGGGGCAGCAGTCGTCTTACGTGCATAAATGTGTTGTCGCACAAACTTCACTGGGTAAAACAAATTGGTAGACTATTAACTTACGTTACAAGTCGCGGTGGATATTTTACGCACGGAGCAGGTAAAGCAGCATTGAACACACAGGGTGCAGGTGTTGGTTTCAGTTGTTTGACAGGCTGCGTCATTAATAAGCCAACATGCAGCTCACCTGCTGCCGTGATAATGGATTGCGGGTGGAAATATACGGGAAAAAGACGAGTTCTCAGTCTTTTAGGCGACTTTATAATTATTATTATATATTCCTTTAGTTCCACCAGTGTTTAGCTACTGTGTGTACACTGCTTTTGAGCATGAAGAATAATTCAAAACACATCTGAGTATGTACCTTGCCTCCCCTCGTCATTGGTGTAGAGGCCTCCGTCACTGCTGTTACTGACACTGCTGGTCTCGCTAGAAAGATAAAAAATGAAACAACTAATTTTAAAGCCCGCAAATAAATGGTCAACAAGAAGTCAATAATTGTCTATTAGAAGAAAAACTAGCTCTCTCCCACACACCGTGGGGTATTACTGAAGTTGTTTGATACTAGTGCCAGTGAGTGAGCTATCTGAGTTTTAGTATCAATACTAAAACCTTATAAATATACGCTTTTTTCCCAAATTAACAACAGAAGCCAAGGTTTTCGAATGTATGGCAAAGTTTCTATTTAAAAATCATGAACTTTTTGATCAAAGAATAAGTGAATAAGAACCTGACCAAAACCTTTACCAGCTTTTGGTAAATTATGAAAAAAAAGTGAGGTTTGATATCCAGCCCCACACAGAACAGAGTTCTTACTTACATGTTGGCCAACTGTGTCACACACATACTTATAAAAACAGTATACATAGTATAGAGACAGAGGAGTTGCAACATCTGGAAACAGCAGGGCATGGAGAAAAAAAAAGTCAAAACACTAACCACCTGTCACTCATGTCCTCATCCGAGCCCTTCTGCTCCTCCAACTCCATCTTGTCCTTAGACCCTTCAGTTGGAGAAGAGATGGGGTCCTCACTCTCCACCACCACCCCTTCATCTGCAGCCTCCATTCCCAGCCTGTGGGGTGCCAGTTTCCTCTTCTTCACCCTGCACTTCCCTCCCCCTGGCCCTACCAGTCCACCCATACAGAGGTCCATGGCACCCCTGCCCTCACTTGCACCCATTCTATGCGGCCTGCCGCCAGCACGGGCTTTGGGGACAGGTGGGGGCCCTAGCATAGTGGAGGAGGGGGGTTCGGGTTCTACAGGTGGGTCTACAGCCATACGTTTGACCTTACGTCTCCGTCTAAGGCTGCGAGTTCCCTCGGCAGACCCCAGGACACCCAAGTCGTCTGGCCAAAGCGGCCGCTTGCTTCGTCCCGTGTCAGCTGTTAAGGGGGTGCGCCGTTTGGGGCCAAGCTGTTCATCCGAGTCGCTGTTGTCACGGGCATGGCTGTTGGCAGCAGAGACACCCCCTGTACTGGCACGGTAGTCCTGCAACAAACATCAAATGTGCTAAATACCAGACTGTGATTCTGACGCTAAATTAAGAAACTTCAACAAACCTGAGAATGCTCATTAGGCCAAAGTGATATTTGAGTGTGGCTGAATTTATGCAACACATAACACAACTGGATGGTAGAGAGGAAACTCCACATGCGTTATGCATTAAGGTCCCATATAAGACAACTGCCACTTAAACTGCAAAATAATCTGTACTAAGTGGGCAATTCCAACCTCATGTGGAGACCAGTAGATTACAGTTACCAAAGGATTAGATCAGATTAAGGTTGCAACAGTGTGAATATCTGTAAAGACGAAGGGAGCAAGTTATGAGTGTCGGGTTATAACACCCTTTATCAGTAATGACATAATTTTTTGCACCCCTTAAAAGAACAGGCTGAGCAAAACAACAGCACTTCTTGATGTCTTAAGACTTCCATAAGTGTTTTTTGCTCAAGGACCTCTTAGCTGACACAAGGTTTTTGTTTCTACTAAAAAGGTGTGTTTGGTGAAGAGCTGTGTCTATAACAACCAAACGCCAACTCACCTTGTGTTCTTCCACACTGGACTCTGACCCCTCACTGAGGTGGCCTGTCTCCCAAGGCGGGTGTGGGTTGTCCGAGCGTCGTTTTCTACCCCTCCGTTTCCGAGCCTGCCTCTTCAGCAGACAGCCCACGGCCAGTGCATGGTCTCCTCCATCACCAAAACCGCCGCGCGCTGCTTGCTCAGAGCTCTCCTCCAGTGCTGACACCAGGTCATGGACAAGTTCGTCCATTGTCCGGCGAAAGTGCCTGAGGTGCAAAAAAAAGGGGGGATACGTTGAGGGTGGGTAACTATGACCTGGATGAAAGAGAATCTTCATTTACAAAAAAAGGCGATACTATTTCACACATTTTGTTACATGCCTGGACACTTAAAAACATTTAACAATGCAACATGTGTTGTATTGGAGCTGTCAACGGTGTGTGTGGGAAAGCTATGGGTGCTATTTGGCAAAATAGGCCGTAAGAAAGTCTGAGGATGTATGTAGGCATGATTTGTAACTTAGCTCGCCACTGGTAGAGGAAGCAACAGACAAACAGTTACCTAATCATTACAGACCTAACTAAATCCTTGCGTCGTAACATAACTATTAGCTTATCTATTTGTCTTTACACATTATTCATCTCTTGTCGTCGAGTAAAGTTGAAAACAACAGGACCTTATGAGTTCGTTGAGCAATAACGTCAACTTACTTAATAAATCTGCCTGCGATGTCCCCTGAAATTAGCTTTAACTTAACGTTACTCTGTTTAAATGAGCTGTTTGGTTATTTGATTCGTGAGCTAGCGTAACGTTTTCTTGCTAGCTGGCTAAGTCAACTAACGTTAGCTAAGTTACAACAAACGTCCAACTAAGTTATCACTAAAGATACTTAACTAATGTTAAGAACCAAAGTTCGCAGTTTTAAATTGTAGATAACCCTAACCCCTAACCCTAAGTTTAACGACTGTCGCCGGAAAATAAACAACAACGAAACCCTTTGATATTCACATTAGCTTTGCTGCTAGAAAGTTAGCACAGTTAGCTTTAGCTCTCTAGCCGGCTGATTCACGAGAGTGGAGTGGACGTGAACAATATGTTACGTGTCATTGATTTGAAAGACCACCTACCAGCCGGTTCCCGCTTTGCCGATGGTTTTTAGATTAGCTGCACGGAACATTAAAGCCGCCAAATGCCAGATACCTTTAGCCAGAAACAGCGGACAAACATTTACACACCACAGACACCATTCTGACACAAAAGCTAACGATCAGCTAGCTGGATCAATATGCGACAAGAGGACAGGGGGCCGTGAACGAG
The DNA here is from genome assembly GCF_021292245.1 of Micropterus dolomieu. Taxonomy (NCBI): domain Eukaryota; kingdom Metazoa; phylum Chordata; class Actinopteri; order Centrarchiformes; family Centrarchidae; genus Micropterus; species Micropterus dolomieu. Next base: position 12,341,352 of record NC_060159.1, read on the forward strand.
GTATTATGCTGCCTTCAAGTGCTGTAGAATATTTTCTGCTTGCCTTGAGACAGGGGAGCACAACAACATAGCCAAGTGGTTCATAATAAAAATTTTTTAACACTATGTGCAACACTACTGTTCTTCAGTGTGTAATTTGTATTACTTTTATAGAAAATCAATGTCACGTTTTCATCCCTGTCCAAAAAAGGGAGTATGTGCATCTGTCCACAGACATGAAACCCATAGCAACCCTACCTAACAAACCTAAACGTAACTAAGCAGACTCCATCTTCTTATGAAGACTGTAGTAGAAGTTCTAGAAAAACTACAAAGACCTTGAGGTGGGTGTTTTGTTGTCAAATTATCAAACAAAATCTAACATGACCTTAATCAAACCATGTAAAATAATTGTAACCCACATCAGTGAGCTAAATCTTGGCTAATTATGAGTGTAGACTAGAGGCAATTTTATTGTTCATTGATTTAAATAGACCATTGTTTTACATGGGGTATGTTGAAGTTCAAGGCTCAGCTTTATTGTCATTATCTAATACAGGACTGAATGAAATACAGTTGTAGCCCCCTTCACATTACACATATGTATAAACAAATATTTAATTTAGAATAGAATAACACAATACAATTGCACACTGTAGATAAAAGTAGGACTAAAGGAAGGAATAAAAAGGAAAACTATATTATATTTAAAATGAAGATATACAATGACGTATATAGATGGGTGACAAACTAAAGGAAAAACCAACATGAACTGTCTTCATAAGGAGTCACGACCCTCCAGAACAGCTTCAGTGCTCCTTGTCAAGTCTGTGGAATTTTATTGGAGGGATGTACACCATTCTTCCACAAGATAGTCCCTCTTCTTTATTTATATATATAAAACCTTTATTTAATCAGTTAATATAATTGAGAACAAGATCTCTTTTGCACGAGAGACCTGAATCCAACAGATAAAAAAAAAAAAAAAACATAGCCAGACTTAACAAAAGGACATACAGCATCAAAGACAGTCACAGACATCACCATAGATTTAAAGATTAATGTTTATAT
>NC_060159.1:12342501-12381924 GCF_021292245.1 Micropterus dolomieu
TGACCTTAATCAAACCATGTAAAATAATTGTAACCCACATCAGTGAGCTAAATCTTGGCTAATTATGAGTGTAGACTAGAGGCAATTTTATTGTTCATTGATTTAAATAGACCATTGTTTTACATGGGGTATGTTGAAGTTCAAGGCTCAGCTTTATTGTCATTATCTAATACAGGACTGAATGAAATACAGTTGTAGCCCCCTTCACATTACACATATGTATAAACAAATATTTAATTTAGAATAGAATAACACAATACAATTGCACACTGTAGATAAAAGTAGGACTAAAGGAAGGAATAAAAAGGAAAACTATATTATATTTAAAATGAAGATATACAATGACGTATATAGATGGGTGACAAACTAAAGGAAAAACCAACATGAACTGTCTTCATAAGGAGTCACGACCCTCCAGAACAGCTTCAGTGCTCCTTGTCAAGTCTGTGGAATTTTATTGGAGGGATGTACACCATTCTTCCACAAGATAGTCCCTCTTCTTTATTTATATATATAAAACCTTTATTTAATCAGTTAATATAATTGAGAACAAGATCTCTTTTGCACGAGAGACCTGAATCCAACAGATAAAAAAAAAAAAAAAACATAGCCAGACTTAACAAAAGGACATACAGCATCAAAGACAGTCACAGACATCACCATAGATTTAAAGATTAATGTTTATATTATATAATTTGGTCTTGTGGAGATGGTAATAGAGAGCATTGTCTTACACACTGTTCTAAAATCTTCCATTGGCTTTCAACTGGGTTGATATCTGGTGAATGTAAAGGCCGTAGCATTAATTGTATTTATGTCATTTGCATACTCACCAAACCTTTGAGTCAGAGATGCCTGGTGCACTGAAGCATCTGCATTTGATATGTTTCTCAACTATTTTATTTAGGTTTTTCCTTATAATTTGTCCCCCGTCTGCATATATCTATACACGCTTACACACAGAAAATATGTAGAAGGCATGACTAGCAGGTTGCATTTTGTTTCTAGAAATATTTAGTAATGATTTATTACCAAAGACACAAGAAGTGTAACAATTCTATACAACCGAAGCATGTATTGTAAGTCGGAGTTTAAATGCAGCGAGTGAAGGCAACTTTCAGGTCAATTCCAACACCGCGTGTATTTACCTGTTCTGACCTCTGGGGGGCAGTGTAGGCTTTTATTGGAAAGGCTTCCCATTCTAGGTGGATGTCATGGTTGCAAGCGGTCAGCTGGCCTATCAAATATGCACCAAAGGTCACCAGTTCAAACACATCAGTGGCAAAAGAGTCATATTAATTACAGTGGTCACTTTAAGAGTCACTGGGTACCAGAGAGACTTGGAGCTCACCCCATGCAACAGGTGCTCTGCTCTCATCTGAATGTCAGTGACGGCGCTACTACGGTCAACATGGGATCAATGGCAACAACAGGTGTCCCAGCCTCTGTGTTAACTAATGAGAAGTTTACACATTGAAGAAACTGTCAGGCACGCATTAGGAAGGGTGAGCTCTGTGCCAACGTAATTTGTCCTCTGAGCGGTGTGCAATCATGTTTGTGAGGAAGTCCACTTAGACCAACATTCTGACAGACAATCCTAACAGGTGTCCGTCCCCTCCTCAAATGCGTAAGTAGTCAGTGGATGATGAACACGCTAGGATCGTCTCAGGTTTCTAACCGGGGTGCCCAGAAAGATTTAGAAAGACACTGTTCCCTTGAACGCAGCAGTCAGACGCTTACCATGCTCGCAGAGGGAAGACACAAGTTCTGGACTGGACCAGAGTTTTATACGTTCACATCAGTTTAGACCTGCAGCTAGGATCAGACACATTATGGAATCATGATATCAGCAGAGGATGGTGAAGAGTTTGATGAGGCTGACACTACCTGGAGCTGGGTAAAGTGATTTGTAGATCATCTGCATGTGTGGAAGCATGAATTGTGAGTACATCTTGATGAACACAATCAGTGGATGTAAAAGTGAAAAGGGGTGAAGGACTATGTGTTTACATGCATCTCATTTACAGCATGGATGGAGAAAAAAGCACGCAGGTGAAATGTCATGTTTCTGGAGATATTTATGCATGCACATTATGTTATGTCATTCAAAATGGTATTCTGTTTTTATTAAATCAGAACCTAAGTTAAGTATTAGAAATAGTGTTTTAAGGTGACAGGTCCTGTAGCAGGTTCTAAGGACAGCAGAGACAGTGAGACCAGGGGTGTGTGTTTCAATAATCCCCCTCTGTAAGACGATCTGCTCCGGCTGAAACATGGGAGGGAGAAGAAGAAAAAAAGAGTGTGAAGGGGGGCATGAGTGGGGGCCAGGGGTAAAGCAGGGTGGAGGGATAGCCTGATCAATCGATCAAGTTTATTTGCCACATGTAATCATATAAGGTACAATCACAGTTAAATGTAGTGAGTGATCTTCCTACTCCCTCTGAGTTTAGGTTATTTGGTAAGAAGGGATTCTACTTTGGTGGAAGAAAACAACATGTGCCATGCAAAATGACAGCTTGCAACTCAGACTCATTTTGTGAGATAACACATACACAAATTCTCACGCAATCATGATTTTAAGGGGGATGACATTGGGCCTCTGCCTGATTGCAACCTATGTTGGATATAATGAACATGGAAAGCTCTTAATTGTGCAACCTTTTGAAACTTCCAAAACACCTTTAAAGATATTTGTGGATGCTTATATTTCTTTTTAATAAGACTGAAGAGATTGCAATGCAGTGCTGTGGCAGTATCAACGACTGGTAGTTGTTGGGTGGTTTGGGAGAGTGTTTGTGCAAAGAAGGTGATGTTTTCAAAATAACATCCTTAAAAAACACTTCACTATTTTTGGCATATACATGAATGTAGAGTAAACAAAACGTTGCCCTTCTACAATTTGAGATGTGGTGCATAGGCAACTCATAGCTACACAGCCAAACAACCACAGTTATGATTGGCTGAACTGAGCGTGAGCCAAGACACTCCTCCCAGCAGAGAGGGTGAATTTTTGATCCAGTGCTACATAAGGTCAACCTACAGGTACCAAATCAGGGCAGTAGTAATTTTCTGTGAATGCATTAAAAAGAAGTTAAATGGTCTTCAGAAAAGTTCAACTACTTAAAAACCTGGACGCTTTTGTCTTTATTCTGCTGTTAGTGGATTAGCGACACTGTCATATGTCTGCTTGTCTGATACTGGTCATGACACTGACCACACATGTCAAAAATGAAACTGCTATTGTGATGCTTTTGTGTCCAGATCACATCGGCTGATTTAGCGCTTCATGGCAAAACAACATGTCTAAGGGCAGCTGACATAAAGACTGATATGAGAACCGCCTGCATATTTAGGGGTACCAGTATGGGCTGACCACTGCTAGTGATGAAATATAAAAGTATGTGGTCATGCCTAGACATTTAATGTCACAAAGGATGTAAAGGAAAGTACGGTCATTGTATCTTTCACATTTATAAGTTGTTTAGTACAATGCGACAAATGTGATGTAAAAAAGGAAATGTTGAGATGCTCATAGTACATTCAGGGTGTGACAAAAGTGTACACAACACTAGCAGTGGCTGCGATGAATGAAAGTGATCTTTAGCTAAACAGGAGAGAAGAGCATCTTTATAAATAGTTATTTAATTGGAGTAGTGGAAATGAGGAAAAACATGCTCAGTTTGTGGGAGAAATGCCAAGAGCACACTTCATATTTCACAGGACAAAAGTGGAAATCACATGATAGGACATTTCACGTAACATATTATGCAGTAAAAGGAATAACAATTCCACCAATCCATCCATTCATAAAACTGCTTAATATCAGCTGGGGTTGCAGGTTGGTGCAGAGTCAGCAGTTTAACAAAGTCAACAAAGTTGAAGTGACACTAAACACACTGAACCTACAAGGTTGTAAACCACAAAACACACACTCAGCCGGAGCAAAACAAGATGAGACAGCAGCTGTGACACTGAACAGTGTGACATGGTGACACACACTGCTTGCTACTTAAAAAAATTATCAGATTGTTCAAAAGTGTGAGTGGAACATGTGTTTTTTACTTAATTGCATTGGTTTTATCTCTTAATTTCAGTCACTTAATTTACAATAGCGTCACCTCCCATCACAGTGTGAACATCACACCAGTGTCCACGTTTCATGAAGAGTGATATTTTACTGTGAAAATGTTGGCTGTGTTCCCACCACACAGAAGCGCGAGCACTCACACACACACACACACACACACACACAGCTTTGTACCAATAGCTTTGGCAATAATGTAACTTTAACATTCACATCAATAAAGCTTGTCTGAATTTTATAGTACTTTGAGAGCACAAGTAGCCTAAGGGAAATATGGGTCTACATTAGCCTTACATGACAGACATAAATCGCCACCACCAATCAACCACATCCTCCCTGACACACAGTCACCCCACAGGGTCTCAGGTTAAACTGCTACCATCGCATGTGCTACCATGCAGGGCTGTGATTGGCCAGAGAGATCACCTCACTGCATACGGTGACTTCAAACTCTGACGTAGTCCCACATTTCCCGCCGTCATAGCTGCGGTGCTCTTTAAACTGAGACACTGTACCGTGTTATGGTTTTGCCAAAATCACTGCGTATATCAAATATAATACATAATAAGCCCTGGCCACAATGTATCATTTAACCCACGTGCGTGTATACATGAACATAAAGCACGTGTCTATATTTTGTAGTTTTTGGACTTTTAAAACTATCTTTAAGCTATCCAGTTACAGGTTTTATGCAATGTGTAGCAGTTGTGGCTCTTTGTACATAAAACGCTAATATATACAAGCTATAAAACAGGGCAAACGTTCACTTTCACAATACCAATTTGACGTAACCAGTCAAGTGTCAGCAAGTAGCTTAAGTTTCTTTCTTTTTTTGCCACTGTGGCAGCTGAAACGATGCGTTTGGCAACCCAACAGCTCGACGCTGATTGGTCAGCGGGCGGGTTTACGCTGCAGATGATGTCGTCAACTGACAGGGCTCCCCGAGACAGAGAGAGCGAGAGAGTACCGGGGTGAAATCAGCATCGCGTTTACTTAAATAGTCCGTTTTTACGCCGATGTAAGGCGGTGACAGCAACTTGGGTGCTTTATCAGACACTCCAACATCACCTCGCTTCTGTAATGTTTTGCTGCGCTGCCATTCACCGCTAAGGAAACGCCAGCCTCCATGCATTGGTAATAGCTGTCAGCACTCTCAGCTATAGAAGGTATAAGCCTGTTTTGATGATGTGTTTGACTCCACCTGTCTGCCTCATGATGTCCTATAACTGTTTTTCACACTGTTGTAGGCTACTCTTATGATCAATACTGCCTCCCTATAGTTATTATTCATGTATCATTCATAACGTTCATTTTCCATGGCATTGTCAGGATGTTATGAGACAGCTATTTACTTACATCTATTGGATGTACATCTATTGGATGTAAGTAAATAGCTCTTTTAAATGTGTGTTCAGGGAAACTGTAGCTGGTTGTTGTTATGAGAATATATACGGTATTTTTAGCGTAACTAATAATTCATGGCTTACATCTTGCTGAGGCTTTTATTTTGTTAAATTATCAGGAGGGGGGGAAGATTATGTCTTTTTGTGTGGCATATGAGTTATGTCTGTGTACTAATGTGGTATTAATGAGACATGGTGAAAATAAAAGACTCTGTCTATACTGGCAACACACTGCATGCTGAGTGGCCCAGCCAGACTCCAGCCTGGAAGGAAATCTTCTCAACTGCTGCTTGTAAATCCATTAAGCTAATGATTTTTTAAAAACAGGATCCCTCAAAGGGCTGTAAAAGTGGTGTGTGATTTTATCTACCACTCATTTATGAAAAAAAGCAGTGCTGTCAGTGTTTTGAGACATTGTTCCTCTTTTGGTCCTATCTGTAACACAAGAAAATCTATTTTTGGATGAAGCAGCTCTGCAGGATGTAGCAGTGTCCACCCCAACAGCTCCTCTGTTTCGAAAACCAGCTGGGTTTGCTGGCAGCTCTGTAACTCAATGCCTTGGTGAAAAGTGAAATGAATAATTAAAGATGGCGAAGGTCATCTGCAAGAGGTATTTGAAGATGCAGACATGGTTGTGGCTGCTCAGATTAATCTGCTGCTTTAAAAATAGAACTCCTGTATTCTTATATAAGGGGCATGTTCTCTTGGTCACATGCTGAAAAGTGGGGTGGGGTGGGGTCGGGGGTATGTTGGCATCGTTCCAAATCTCCCCTGTTGCTGCAATAATTTTGGGGGCCCACTGCCAACTGAGTCAAGGTCAGACCGCCTTCCTTATTATTAGACAGCTGAAAACTCCAACGAGTCGTGTATCCTGTACAAATGGGATTTATCACGTTTGGTCATTGGTGGTCACAGAAACTCAAATAATCAATGGTGCCATCAGATATAAGGTTGAATAGATGTTCTTGAAAGGTTTTTTGTTTGTTTTTTCCCCTTACCTTCTTTACATTATGCTAATAATGCTCCTTAATCCAAAGGCTACAGGCAGAAAAAGATACCGAATTGTTGACCACATAATATCTCATTGATTAATTGAGAGGATGCAGACAGGCACATAAACATTGGATCAATACTAGAACGGAGAAGTTAGGAATTTAATCCACGTGCCGACACGAATGATGAGTGTTATGTATTTGTTGGCTATCGGACCCTGAAAACAATGGAAAGAACAGTCAATATATTCAGACTAATGCACTCAGTCACTTACAGTCTAGTTCTTGTGTAACCATATCCGTTACCTTCAAAAGACATTTGCATTGTTTGACATTCACAGTCCTACTCCCTGTCTTTAAAAGGTGTGCTGCTGTAGTTCCCGTGACGCCTCGGTTTACGTCAGCCAACAAACGCCATGGAGAGTTATAAAATCACCTTCGCTACGCAATTACATGCTGGTCTGACTTAGTTTGTCCTCTGACCTCTGTTGTCTTGGGTTGCAGAATGGAAACCAGTTTGACAGGATTTCCAGACTTAGCAGGAAGGGGAGAGGAGGGTGGGGTCAGAGTCCAAAGCGGCAACAGGTTCTTTTTACATGTATGTAGGCCACAGACTGTCCTGAGAGAAATTACAAGAGCAGTGTACAGAAACCAGCCGTCCTCTTTCCCTAGCCATGCCAGTCATAGTGCAGCCTTGCATAACTGAGTATTAGAATAACTTCACCCCATTCACCTGAAGGCGAGTTATACATCACCGGTGGTTTGATTGAGCAGCTGAAGAATGGCACAGCAGATGTCGGTTCATAAACACGTCCTGGTCTGAAGGTTGGCTGAGTTCGAGGCATGGTTGTGTCCTGCGCTGTGGAGCTTAGCGATCAAGACTATGATTTAAGTAGCAAATTTAGACCCTCTGGTATGGATGTCGTTTTAATGCTAAATCGTTTCCCCTGTCCCTCTCTTGTCTACCTCCCTCTCCTTCACTGTCCTCTCCACCAGACCCGTCAGACCATGAACTACGTGGGCCAGTTGGCAGGCCAGGTGTTTGTCCAGGTCAAAGAGCTGTACAGAGGCCTCAACCCCGCCACCCTTTCCGGCTGCATTGATGTCATTGTAGTGAGGCAGCCCGATGGATCCCTGCAGTGCTCGCCTTTCCATGTTCGCTTCGGCAAGATGGGCGTCTTACGTTCCCGAGAGAAAGTGGTAAGGAGATGAAAACAGGGCAAGCAGCTTTTGTAGATGCTTGAGGATTGAGGCTAAGTCTTGTTTCCATCCATTCCAATCTTTTGCCCCTTTCTCTTCTCCTACAGGTGGACATGGAGATCAATGGAGAACCAGTGGATCTACACATGAAGCTTGGGGACAATGGAGAAGCCTTCTTTGTGCAAGAAACAGAAAATGATCAGGTATGTGTGACCGTAATTGTACCCGAGCTGTGAGTGGCTTGCTCCAGGCTGTTATTAATTCAAAGTGTAGCACAACGTCCGTTAAAGATTTAAATGAAAACACGCATCATTCTCCGCCCCCCCAACCCAGACACACCCATGTTTAAAACCGAAAGGCATTATCCAAACTTTCTTAGCTCCTTACACACAGTCGTGGTAGTTTGATCGAGGTCACGCTGTGTGCAAAGTTGGCACAGGGGCCAGGAATTTTTTTCCTTCCCTTTTGGCTGAAAAGCATTCCTCTGTTCATCAGTGAGTGAGTGAGCCCTGAATACAGCATTTACTAGCTCAGGCTTTCCAACCTATATTAAATGCTGTGGCCTTATGACTGAGGATAAACCAGGATTGGAATTTCCTGGCAAATGAATACGCTTATGTCAATTGAAGTAGGACGTGTGAATTTGGTTATACTATTAGAGGAATGGTTAAAGGTTGACAACTTGAATAGAAAGTAAGAAATACCCTCTTCTTTCAAAAATCTTATACATCCCATTTCTAACCATTCAAAATGTAAAATACAATATGATTTAATTAAAATTCATGGAAAACTATGAGAAAAAGCTGCAGTTTTTCCTCAGTTCTTGGAAAGCAGATTTTGTTCAACATCCTGTGATTCATTTGATTTAGAGTTGCAAATCGCGTGTACAGTCATTATAAAATGTTCCTTCGCTGTTGTATGCACATGAGGATGTGTTCAGCCGAAAGATACAAACAAGCAGGGAACTACTGAGGAAGTGGGTGATTTATTTTCCCCAAAGTGGTGTCAGATTCCCAGGCCTGGACGAATAGGGAGGGGAGGAGGATTGTGTCTGAACCCTTTTTTTCTTGGCACAGGGAAGCAAAACGTGAGGGAATATTGTCAGACCACAAATCATGTGATTATCCCTCAGCTTTTTTCTCCCCCTCTCTCTTTCCCTTTCTTTTTTCCATATGTCTGCGCGCACACACACACACACAGTCCCTTGCGTTGACCGCAGGAGACCCTCCTGGAAAGCCTTTTCTTTTCCTAGAAATAAGGATTATAAAACTGCCTCCATTCACAGAACTGAGGAACAATATATTCTGTTTTCTAGGGGGGATTGGCAGCTTTGTTTGGCTGGCAACGGGTCTCCTCACAGCAGAAGTGGCTGCAAACAGTTTGGCTGTGATTGTACATATTTGCCTCACACTAAAATTCAGCAAGAAAAAACATTCAGAGTCATGTTTTAGTGGGAGCTGTTTCAAATTTCAGATTTTCTCGCTTACAGAAATTGTCGGGGTGGATGCCAGAGAAGATATTTTGGATGGAGTATTTTGTTTTTCAGTGTGTATAAAGTGTCACTTTTTATTTGCCTGGATGTGTTCCAACACAAATGGCTCTTTGTGTTGCATGCAGATGCACTCAACAATTCATTTGAGCACACATATTTCAGGATTTATGAATTGAAAATGCTGATTTACTTGAAATCTAATTTTTTTAATCTTCTCTTGTTTAAATAGCCATACTTGCAAAATTAGTTTTTAACTCTGGTTTTAGAAAGTCTATATAATTTTTTACTTTCTTACATATTTACTTGAGAAACCACCACTCTCCTTTCACACATGGTGGCATGACGATGTATGAATTTCAAAGAAAGCATTCATCGTTTCACATCTCTTTCTTGTCAAAAACAGGAAGTGGTTCCCTCGTACCTAGCCACCTCTCCCATCTTGTCAGATGGGGCCATCCTGATGAGCTCCTCCCTGATGGGGAAGAGCTCTGGGCCACCCATACTGACCCTGGGCGCCACGGGGAGCGCCGGAGAGACTAGCGCTGTGATGATGAAGAAGAGGAGGAAGAGGAGGAGGAAGGCTCGGGCAGACAGCATGAGGAGGGAGGAGAGCGGGGACTACTCCGAGGACGACGACATGTTCACCATAGACATCAGCTCGTATGAAGGGGAGGAGATGGAGAGCAACAGGTTAGAAACAGTAGAATGTGGAGAGAGTGAAAGGAAACGGGGGGGATGGAGAAGATGGAGAAAAAGAGGAATAAAGAAAGCAAAAATAAATCATTTGAAATAATGGAATATCATTGTAAGGGATGGGGAATGGGGTGGACAGTGAGGCAGTGAGATAAAAAGCATAATCCATCACTGAAATGAGCTTTTAGAGCAGCTGTATTGGAATTGTCATGCAAGAATAAACACACCAGTTTAGTGGTGAGGCCTCCAGCTGTGACTTTGGCACGTACACACTGAAAAGGTTTTAACTTCAGCCGTGTGAAATTTACTGCCTAGAGAAGAAGAAGCTCTGCTGATGAAAAGAGGAAATATCTTCAGTGTGTCTTCATGTGCTAACACATGTATACATACATTTAATGTGGTGCGCGTTGCAGTATTTGAGCTAAAACAGACTAGTTGCAGGTCAGGCTTGCTCAGAGCCATGCTGTATGTTATTGGTGTTAAAGTCTGCCTATCATGAGTGAATACAGCAGCGGTAGTAAATAACAGCCACGTAACAGATTTATTTTCATCTCTGCACGTGAGTGGTGGATACATTACATCTAAAGCCTGGCTCATCCCTACTGTGCACTACTGTAAAACAACACCAGGCTGGTGTTTTCATTCATGTAAGCTTACAATGAGCCTAGTTATTGGCCTGTAATAAAAAAGGTGGTAGGATGCAGCGTTTTTTCATCATTCTTTGATACTAACAGGAACAAACTACCCTTAAACACTAAACCACAAGCAAAAATTTGCATTTTACAAATGTTCAGTCAGAACATGGCTATACTGGTGTTGTGACAGCATTGTAGACATGTTATGTTTTGAGTGCAGACAGAGTGCAACAAGTTCAGGCATGATCTCTGTGGGTGTCGAAAGTCCTTTTGGAAAATGGGTGAAAAGGGAAAGGGAAATTACAGATTATTGCAAAATAAAAGATACACTACATTTTAAAAAATGCTGATTATTAATATACAATTATATTTTATAGATATGCAATATTTGTGTGTGTTTCAGGACTTCATCTCGAGATGTCTTAAGAGATGAGACAACAGTCGGCTCTTTTAAACAGACTGGCATGTACACTCGTTCAGACGGAGACTGGAGCCCTGTTCAGAGGTGCTTCATTCACTCATGATGCAGACCACCTCATTGCTGTTCAGGAGAAGCAGCTCTTTAACGGTTGTTTGTCCTCTCTTCCTCTCTCAGCCCTGGAAACTCTCGTCCCACCTCCCCCAAGAGCGACTCTGAACTAATGACAAAGCCGTCAGACACCAACCATCAGAATCCAGCCATGCACTGGGCGTGGGGAGAGCTGCCACAGGCTGCCACGGTAACCAGTGTGTCCACTTTTTGTATGTTAATGTTAGTTTGTTTCACGGTGTTTTCATATCTCATCTTCTTCCCTGCTTTCCTAGCCGTCCTTTCTCCAAGTCAAATCCGACCATTCCCCAGTTTGCCCAGTATCCATCCCTGTGTCTGAAAGCACGCACTTCCGTGTGATAACACATGAGATGTCTTCAGAACAGTATGGACCCTGCTCTGAAATGACAGAGGAGAACGCTGAGGAAACAGTCGGGATGGAGTCAACTGCAATGACAATGCCTCGTCCACAAGGCAAGACAGACTCTCCATCCAAGAGAAAAGGTAACGTTTCACTCAACAACACGACAAAATGTATCATTCTGTTGGGAGTCTTGTTTTTCTATCCAGCCATCAATTCATTTTCTGTCAGCTGTACAGCTCAATGGCGTTTGGTTTGTGGTGTTAAAATCAGCAAAACATTTGGAGAGTTAGCCAACCCAGGACTCTGCATTTATGGTTTTAAAAAAAGGTTGACCACCAATACCAAATATCATTACATTCATGGTGTAAGAGTGAAGCTCCAAACGGAAACTCAGCAAACTATCTGGATGGCTAGAAAGAAAAATAAGCTTTATTTTGTACTGGGGTTAAATAATACATTGTTGATGACATGCATCTTGCAATAAAACCTCACTCACTCACACTCCACAGCCGTCTATTGACAGCCACTATAAGCATTTATCCACAGCTTTTCTTCATAGTGTTGAGTTGACAAGTTTTGTTCATTTTGCCTGTCACTAAGTCAAACCCGAGCTTGTCAGATGATTTCCTCAAGGGGAAAGCAAATACAAAGAAGCAAAGACAGTATATTACAATGGAGTCGTTGCTCTGTTGCAGACAAGAGAAGCCGCCATCTTGGTTCTGATGGAATTTACCTGGACGACATCACAGAGCTCGAGCCTGAAGTGGCGGCCCTCTATTTCCCTAAGAGGTATGTGTACACCCACACACACACACACACACACATTCTTTTCAACTTTGAACACATTTAAATAGCCGAGCTAAGCAATAATTGGGGGTCCATTCTCATAAACTGTAGCGACGGTGGTGCGGCGGTGAGGAGCATCTCCGACCCGGGCCTCCACAGCTCCAGTCTTTCCCCACAGTCGCTCAGCTCTGGAGGAGACAGCGGGGTGGACAGCTTCTGCGACCCCATGGCTGACTTGCCGTCCATCGCCATCTCTTTGTGTGGAGGACTCACCGACAACAGGGAGATCACGAAAGGTAAGATTCTCACACTGAAACAGCAGCGACTGCAAGACCCGCTTCACACACTGTGTTGTAAACTGTGGAAAGGGGAGAATGAAATGTGCGTGTGCCCTTACAGAGCAGTTCCACGAGAAGATCATCTCTTACCAGCAGTTCGCGGAAAACCCCTCCATCATCGACGACCCCAACTTAGTTGTGAAAATTGGCTCCAAGTAAGACATTGGTACTTTCTGGAGTAAGAACATGTTTGTGTCTAAATATAATAGTCACACAGCAGTTTATAATCCACTGTATGCTGTATGGATTTAACTGCCATACATTGCAGCAGAAACTGCAGTATGTGCAGGCTTGTTTGGGCTCACTTTTGAAAAGAAGTTTGTTAGACCAAGTTGTTTTTGCTGGAATTGATAAAAATATATGCTGTTTTCTCCCTAAGGTACTATAATTGGAGCACTGCGGCGCCACTTATGCTCGCTATGCAAGCCTTTCAGAAACCGCTGCCAAAGGTAAGAAATTGATACACATAGCACAGATCCTAATGACTCAAGCAGTAGGTTGGTTTTGCCACATGAATACCACTCCCCCTTTTGACCGAATCTGGTACTGCCTCCTCAAAGCTTGTATCCCTAAACACCTTATACATATGCCCATCTTATATTCATTACGTTGCGTACTATGCAAGCTATAAACGTGCAACCTCACACCTGAACTGTTCCGTTATTGCAACCTCAGACAGACCTTATGTTTTTCCAAAATAACATGCACTGAATCTATTCCTCCTTGAGCACTCAATTTAAACTTTGTCTTCCCCTCTGTTCCCCTCCCAATTTCATCACTCTCTCCTTCCCTACTCCATCTATTCATCCATCCATTCATTAGTCCTCTTTCCTCGGTTACATTCACTCAGCCTTAGAGTTTCTCCTCTGTGGTCTGACTGGCGTGCTCAGCTACAGCTGTGTATGTCAGACACGACACTCATTTTAACTCACTTACTATCTTGTTTTCTCATCTTCTTACCTTCCTCATTCTTTGTCCCCTATCGAGTGCTTGAAGTCCCAAACACCTCCCACCCATATATGCTTTATTTTCCTTGTTCCTCCCGCAGATACTTTGTTTTTTTCTGTGCTACTATTTGTTGATTTACAAACTTTGGCTTTTTATTTTACGGTGTTGTGGTTGTTTGGCATTGTGTGTGCTCCAGATCACAGTGGAGAACATCATGAAGGAGAAGATGCCCAAGAAAGGAGGGAGGTGGTGGTTCTCCTGGCGAGGCAGAAACAGCAGTGCCAAATCTGTAATTTCTTCTTATTGGTTGATAAATTTTTCAGAAGGTGTTTTTTTTTCCTCAGGAGCAAATTAACATTGTTTCTCTGCTTGTAGGAATCAGCTTCTGAGCGTGGGGCCTGTGGCTCTGCTGAGCAGGCTGGCAAAATGACATGCAGGTGAGGAGCCTCACCAGGCAAGAAAATGTTAGTGTTAGTGGAGAGTTAATGAGGGACTAACCATCCTTTAAACATGTCAATGTCTTCATGTCTTATGCCAGACACAAAGAAGACTCGTCCTCTAGTGACGAAGACCACATGGCAAACAAACAGAGCTCCCCTGCCATCCAATCAGAGTCCGGGCTCACCCCAGGGGGTGTGTCTTATAAGAAAACACTCCGACTCACATCAGAGCAGCTGGTGAGGAGTTTGGTTTGAATACACACTGCAGACTTTGAAATGTTTGAATTTTTAATAGTTAACCCTTTTACCTTCATATATTATTTCTCTCTCTTTCTCTCTCTGACACACACACACACAAACAGCTGTCTCTCCAGCTGCAGGATGGTCCTAACGATGTTGTGTTCAGTGTCACCACTCAGTACCAGGGAACCTGTCGCTGTCAGGGCACCATCTATCTCTGGAACTGGGACGACAAGATCATTATCTCAGACATAGATGGAACCATCACCAGGTGTGTGATACATACAGCTAATTGTAAGCTGTGCACCTCTGTGGCCTTAATTATTTTTTAATGGCTAAGAGGATTCAGTATGATGAAATAATCTTTTCACAGCAGTTTCATTTGCCACATTCATTCTCTGTTGATCATGAGACAATTTTTTATTTCCTTCTGAATATAAATATGCACCTTGCTGCATGCTATTATTTAACCTTTAACTGTCCCCAGAGAGAAAGTTAACGGGTGGTCATAACTTTCCCATTAATGTACCTTTCAAAACTCTTCCATATCTTATCAGCTTTTGTTTTTGTCCAGGACGTATATTTTTGTGTTTTTCATGATAAAGAAAGGCCTGTACACACATGTCCCAATGTCACTTATTTGTTTTTGTCTCTAGGTCAGACACATTGGGTCATATCCTGCCCACGCTGGGGAAAGACTGGACCCACCAGGGCATTGCACAGCTCTACCACAAAGTCAGCCAGTAAGCACTCATTTATTAACACACTGTCAGCATAAAATGCTCATACTGCTTCACAACCCTGTACATATTTTACAACAGACGGGCCAAAGACAAGCTCTGAAAATAGAAGAAATAATTTCCAAACCTTATTATTACTCTCTATTGGGTAAAACAAAGTCTCTCTCTCTCTGTCAGAAATGGCTACAAGTTCCTGTACTGTTCGGCTCGAGCTATTGGCATGGCTGACATGACCAGAGGTTACCTCCACTGGGTCAACGAGAGAGGCACCATGCTTCCTATGGGCCCCGTCCTTCTCAGCCCGAGCAGCCTCTTTTCAGCTCTGCACAGGTCTCTCATACACACACATATTTTTTTTATGAATTAGCACTCTATAGTCACATAACAATGTGCAAGAAAATGCAGAAGACACTGTCACTTGAGCACTGTTTTACTGTGCTGATCATCGGTTGCTGTTACATCTCTGCAGTGTGTGTGCGTGTGTTTGATAGGGAAGTGATCGAGAAGAAACCAGAGAAGTTCAAGGTGGAGTGTCTCACTGATATAAAGAACCTCTTCTACCCCAACACAGAGCCGTTCTATGCAGCATTTGGCAACAGACCAACGGTAAGCACACTTTATATACAGTACAGTACTGTTGGTATTTGATTCTAAAAATTTATCAAACACACTAGGTCATTTAAAGGTTAATACTGGTGCTCAGTATAAAGCTTTGTTCATCTGGAGTTTTTTTGGTTGTAAAAAAAGCCTTTTATGGAATGGAGTCTTGGTATTTCTAACACTGAATTTATTTCTCATTTATAATTGTAGGATGTGTATTCCTATAAGGAAGTAGGAGTGCCACTCAACAGGATTTTTACCGTGAACCCTAAAGGGGAGCTAGTGCAGGAGCATGCCAAGACCAACATCTCATCGTAAGTCCTGCATCCAGTTTCGATTATCTATTCTAGGAGGTGACATCGTAATGACATTCAGGAGAAGTTTTCTGTTTGCTCATTTAATATTTCTGATTGTTCTCTTCCTCTATTCAGTTATGTACGTCTGGGTGAGGTGGTGGACCACGTGTTCCCCCTGAAGATGCGAGCCTACTCGTCAGACTTCCCCTGCTCGGACACCTTCAGCCACTTCACCTACTGGAGACAGCAGCTCCCCCGGGTGGAACATCAGGGAACTACGCCTCCACAGACTCCCAGCCCCGGCAGCTGACTACCCGTGGCCTGCTGAGCGGCTCCTCACAGGCAGAGCACTGACTGATGGTATGCTTGAGATGTAGCAGTCATTTGGATGGTTACGTGTGTGTGATATGAATTTGTAGATATTTGTAGAAGATGGAGCACTTTGAGTGCACAGCAGAGAGCAACATAAATAGGCTAATCTGCAGCTAATAAAGCACATGACAGATGGAAGCGCACTTTTATGAAAAGACGGCCTCTGTAGCCTTCTGACTAGATGTATGTATATGAGTAATTTATTCAGGCAGCTTAGCACATTATGTTATTTTTGAGTGAGTGTTAGTATCATTTTAGTAGCTAGACTTTCTAGGCTATTCATGCAGAGAGTTGCATGCTGTATTTAACAGACAGTATACCTGTGGCATCTGTTCAGAAGTGCGTCATACAGAACACAACCATACTGAGCAAGTTACGTCAACTTGTGCCAAATATTCAATGTAGAATTTATTTTCTTACCCTGAAACTTCCCAGTCAAGACTGTTATAGCTCCTGAGAACTTTAGAGCAGAAGTTACACTATAAAAATGCTTTAACGTTATTATTTGTTGTTGAGACAAAGTAATTCTGACAAGGGAGGAGAACGCACAACCTTTCTAATGGTCATAATAATTGGTTTTGTCTAAAAAATCAACAGTGTTTGTGAGATGAATTGCAGAAAATGTTTATTTTTCTATTGTAATCACACTCTGTGTATATGTTGTGGTCAGAATGTAAATTCTGTGGTGGCCAGTAGTTACAGTTTATACAGTGACACATTGATCATCTCGTCTATGTGACTGTTCTGCTTCCTATGATTTATGCCTATTTCCATTAATGCCTTTAAGTATGTTTTATTTATTCATCTGATTAGATACTGAGTGATATATGTGGCTTACGCTTGTGTGTTAACATAACTGTCATTTCCCTTGTAATATCACTTATAGGAAAACTCAAATCTGAAAATCCCTTTTACACTGTCCACAGCTTAGAGAGGACAGCGGGCCACAGTATTAAAATTAATGGTTGACCTTTTTCAGAAGCATTTCTTAACAATACCACAGATAACATGAGGTCATATACAGTATATGAGCAGCAGCTGCTATCATGGTGACCTGCCTGAAGTGTGAGTGACAGTAGGTGTTAGTAAGCGTATAGTTTATGTACGATATATGTATATAGTGCTTTGTTATTATTCTTTCCATGAAAGAGCTAAAATAGCCCCAAAGCGTGTTATCTTTGCTTTAACTGTGAACACTATGATCAATAATTGTTTCATTTACTCCCTCCACCCCTTCTTTTGACCAGTTCACTGTTAAATTTGTGTAATCCAACTCAATAAACATGCCTTGGTACATCTCTTTGTGCGAAAATGTCCATTGACACTCTCTGTTAACTTTCAGCACGGTGACAACTTTTCCTTTATCACATTCACCTGAATGCAGGGGTGGAAGTAGTATTCAGATCCTTTACTTAAGTAAAAGTACTAATACCTCACTGTGGAAATACTCAACTGCAAGTAAAAGCCCTGCATTCATTAGGTAAGATTATTTAAGTATTATCAGCAAAATGTACTGATAGTATTGAAAGTATAAGTACTCATCATGCAATGGAATTTCAGTTTTTTACTATAATATATGATGTTTCTGTATTAATATTATTGCTACATTAATGTGTACGTGTGTTTACGTGTATTTTACTGCTGTTGATGTTTAATGAAGACCTCATTTTAACTCATTTATATACTTTTGAATAGTTTAATCTACAGCAGTGCATCATATTCTACAAGATCATCATATGTTTGCAGCATCGCTGTCCTGGGAGAACCACATAACTCTAAAAATAAATTTTTTTTCATAATCTTTCATGAGCTAAGAAAAAAAGCCTATTTTCTTTGCTACTCTATTTTCTTTGCTTTGTAACAATGCATTTCCAGCAAATGCAAGGGGGGTTCAATAATTTGTAAGAGAATTTTTTTAACCCATGAATGAACACTTTTGAGTCATTCAAAATTCAAAATCACCAAATATGGAGATAGGTGGTTTTCACTGGACCAGAATGGTATGAAAAATTGTAATCTGGAAGCTAAAGCTGTCAGACAAATGTAGTGGAATACAGTAAATAGTACTTAAGTACAATTACCTCAAATTTTTACTAAGTGTAGTACTTGAGCAAATAGATTTCCACCACTGCCTGAATATCAGATGAGTTTTTTCTTGATCTTGAAAACAATGATTGAGAAAACATTCTCACCTCAAGGTTCATGAATTTCTTGCTCACTTCATGAGAAATCTAAATAATTGTGATTAATTTTATTAATAGGTCCTATAGACACACTGCAATTAAATGACACTTTCGTGAATATATGAATTTTTTCATTAATCCTTGGTAAAAAAAAAAAAAAGAGAGAGAGAGAGAGAGCGCACACCTATAATTAATTACTAGCACAGAAACACATACCCTACATTGTCACGGTTCTGTTGACACACTTTATCCAGACAAATGTGTCAGACATTTGCTTGTTCACATAACTGCATCAAACTGCTATTCTCCTCAACAATTCATTGTATGCATTTTTCTGCAAAGAGCAAAACTCAGCTGTTCCCAGTTTCACTTTGCCACACACACACACACTCACACACACACACACACACACACACACACATACACACACACACTGTCGCGCACAATGGCGTGGGGGTTATTAGAGAGCAAAGGGCTGCGCATCACAATATGCGGGAGGAGTTTCCAAAACGCAGCGACACCATTGGCTTGGGCCCCTGGGTGCTGTCCTCTACGCAGCGTGCATCGAGGCAAGCTTCAAAGTACGGAAAACAAAAGTCGACGAGGACACCGGCCTGCAAGGGCCGTGTTTGTTCCTGTAAAGAATGACGAACACGGTAAGATCTTTTCAAATTACTTTTGTCTACGTCCAGAACGCTTGGTGCATCCTTTCAGTCCGCTTTGTCGCGTGTCCTTGCACGTAGTGTGAGCTTGTGGACGCTTTAAAAGTTAACGGTGACTTTAAATGAAATGCAAGTGCTGACATGGGGAGTGAATTAGAAAATTGCATTTGGTGTGTTTGTTGTTGTCGGTCTGTAAACTGAGGCCACACAGAGCTGTCTGACAGAGCAGAGGCATAAGCGGCTGAAACTTTGGCCTGAACATATTCAGGAGGAATGTTGCCTAACCGACCTTAAAGGGTGATAGCGCAGACTGCACCTAATAATGAGTCCGTGTGTTGTATCAGGTCATAGCTGGAACATTTTTTAAGATGTTTTAAGACATACAAAAATAATGTATGTACGTTTACCACCCCCGCAAAAAATAAAATCTACCCCTACTCTCTCATTCCAAAAGTTTAACTGCTGCATACAAGATGTCTCCATCTTCACAGAAAAGTCCTTTCCGTGTGTGTGTGTGTGTGTGTGTGTGTGTGTGTGTGTGTGTGTGTGTGTGTGTGTGTGTGAGAGAGAGAGAGAGAGAGAGTGAGTGAGTGTTTGGACTGGAGGTTCAAAGTTTTCACATCACATTTACATGTAAAAGTTGCATACTGGACCGTGAATCGCTTCCAGTTGTGATGTCACCAAATCATGCTTGTTTGAGAGCCTGTTGAACTCAGATTTAAGGTGAGCACAGAGAAGCTCTGCATAATGAAGATCCAAATGATGTAACAAGAGCAAAGCTCATTTCTGAGCAGAGGGGGAAATGAAATTAAAATGGCCACAGCCTTTGAGGATGCAGTTTGTGACACATTATACATGTTTTTGTGTTGGCCCTGCTTAATTTGTTTTCCCACTGTTTTGACAACCTGTAAAATTATCATTTGTAGTTACTCTGATTCTTCTTAAAGGTTTTGAACTGAACTGTTATTTTTGTTAACGCCATTTTTTAACTTCATGATTAAGTGCTACTTTTCTAACTATTTCAAACTTAAATGTAACGCCTTTTAACTCAAGCATGACTTCCTCCTCCAGTACAGGGATTCGGGCAGAGCAGGCGTGGAAGACGAGGAGGAGTTTGTGGATGTATTGGAGGAGAGGAGGCACAGCAGTGATCTTGGCCATGCCTTCAGGACCTTCAACCCCCAACCCTACAAAGGAGCCCCGTCCTGCTCCACGGCTGACCTCAACAAAGCCGTGCTGGAGTCCCAGTATCTCTGCTACGTGACGAAGGAGGTGGGGTGATTTTGAAAAGATATAGCGAAAGAAGTTTCACGCTGTTGCTTCCAGCATCACGGAGTCAGTCTTTGTTCTGTATTCCTCCTCAGATTGCCATGGAGACGAAGTCATCGGTGGAGGAGGTGAGAGAGGAGGCGTGTGGGATTTTGGAGGAAATGTCTCAAAACTTGCAGCTGGGGTTTATCAGGCTGATGGCCTACACGCTCACCAAGGTGCTCAAGAGACTCTTCACCAGCATCAATGTCAACATGGAAGGACTCAACGCGGTTAGGAACACACATAAGTGCTGTATTCAGAGCAGCAGCACATCACAATATACCCACCACTTTCATAGAGCCATTGACCACTGTCCACTACAATGTACAGCTGCTAATAAGAGTGGTATCAATCTTTTCATCTAACTCTTTGCAAGAAAGCTAATGCTGAATTTACCAGTGTCTTTCCAACAATAAAACTGATCAGCTGATCTTAAGAAAATGTTTCATTCCAACAGAAAATGATCACTTGACAATGTTTATCATTTTTTTTGTAACGTGTTGACTTAGACTACCAATAACATACCAAGAGACTGCTACTGATGCACTCATCATCATTTTTCTGTCACCTCACAGCTCCAACAAGCCATACAGGAGACTCCTGTCATCCTGATGCCCAATCACAGGAGTTATGTGGACTTCTTGGTTATCTCCTACATCCTGTTTACCTATGACATCCCAGTACCTGTTATTGCTGCAGGCATTCGCAAGTATCTATTGATATTAAAAAAACAAGAGTGTGTGTGTGTGTGTGTGTGTGTGTTATTTTACAACATCCCTAGTGGAACATTTTTATGACGTTTCTTTGCTTGCAGATGCTCACTTCTCTCTCTCTCTCTTCCTCCATTTAATTCTCTTTCTCTCCACTGTAAAGCTCTTGCTGGGATGAAGATGGTCGGAGAGATACTGCGCCGCTCTGGAGCTTTCTATATCCGACGTGCCATTGGGTCTGACAAACTGTACTGGGCAGTGCTATCAGAATATGTCAAAACCATTGTCAAGGTAAGACAATAATCTGCCGCATCAGCCACACCAAACTCAAACTGTCAAAGCCCTTTTGGAAATGGCTTCGCCTTGCAAATATTCAATCAAATATCTTCTGTAGAAAGGATTTGCTCCTGTGGAGTTTTATGTGGAAGGCCTGCGGAGTCGTACGCTGAAGTCTCTGACGCCCAAGTTAGGTAAGTGTGGTTAGCTTGTGTCCCAGGGTAGGAAAGCGTCTCTTCGTCAGACAGCATTTGATTCTTTGGGGCATTGTGGTGTTCGCTGCTTGAAGCTCATGACGGACCTTACAGACGAGTATAATGGTCTTTCCTCCACTCCTTTTCCCGCACCACGGTGTCTGCAATCCGGTGACTGATTAGTTATTTTGTTTTCATGTTTATTCCTCCATTATTTTACGTCATTAAGTGTAGGAATATATATTTTCTGCCAGTGCAGCTGTGTGGTACTGTGTACTTTGGTTGTGTTCATTTAATTCAATTAAAAACTTTTTCTCACGCAGTTTAACTGTAATGACTGATAATTGTACTCGTTCATTGCTGTTTGAAATCTTGATAAAATCCAACCTGTGTCCGCAGGTATGATGCACATGGTGCTAGAGCCCTACTTTAAAGGTGAGGTGTATGACATCACATTGGTTCCCATCAGTATCAGCTACGACCGAGTGCTGGAGGAATCGTTGCTTGCCCACGAGTTACTGGGCGTCCCCAAGCCCAAAGAAAGCACCACGGTACGTCCCGGTCACATTACTCACTTCACCAACAATCATAAAGAGAATTGATCATAGTAATTTTTCAGTCAAAAACTCACCAAAACATGCATTTTTAACTGTATAATTTTTGTCTAATCTCACAAACTCATTAGTTTAAGTCAGAAGGGTTCAGGCACCAATAAAGCTGATTACTTCTTACTCGTGATTCAGCCTTGTTCTTTATCTGCAGGGTCTGCTGAAGGCTAGCAAAGTGCTCCAGGAAGATTACGGCAGCATGAATGTGAACTTTGGCCGCCCCCTATCAGTCCGGCGTCTGTGTCAGGGCAAGATAAACCGCTGCCAGTACAACCTCATACCCAGGTGGAAACACTTTGAACACACTTTAAATCATTCTGTTTTGCATATGTGCCATACTCATCCAATATTCACCAACCAAATTTAGTCTAAAAATATAAATAAAGTCTGACTGCAACATAGCCATGTGTGGCCGCGTCTCTCCATTCTTCCTGCTCACTCCCTCTTCTTCTCTCCCTTTATGTCTGCTGACAGAGATCTTCCTCAGAAGCCAAGTGCAGAGACTCAGGCCTGCGTGAATTGGCTGGCTAATCTGATGGTACGAATCCAAGAGGAGGGCTCTCTGATCAGCCCTTGGTCTCTGATGGCCTGCCTGTTGCTTCAGGCTCCTACTGCAGTATTAACAGAGGAGGGCCTTCTGTGGCATCAGCTCACAGAGAAAACCCTCTGGCTCAGGAAGCTGGCGCTGGACTTTGGGGCCCGCCTGAACTGGCCTGGTGGGTGAGACGGGGGTGGATTTTATATATTTGCTGAAAATATTGTGTCTGTTTCAATTCGATGTAGTGAGCACATGATTGGGAGAAGTGCTTTGATGAGGTTTATTTTCATGTCCCTCAAATGACCAGTAGGTGGCATTTGCATGTTACATTACAAGTGAACCAGACAAAGTTAATACAGAAAAGTAACTCACAGTGTATTCAGAACCTCAGAAGTATTAAAACATTTATTAAAATTGTCACAGGTGAAGCAGCAACATCTCAGAAATTAGTGTGATGCAGCGACACATTTTCTGTTAATCAACTGATAAATCAATTGTCTTATCCGTGAACTGTAGTAATTTTTATAACAAAGCATCTTACAATCTTTATTGGTAATTTTAGTGGAGTAAAAAGCACTATTTCCCATTGAAATGTAATTAAAGTAAAGCACAAGTATCTCAATAAATACTTTAGTTAATGTGCTTAGTTACATTCCACCTCTGGGAACCCTGAGTGAGTTCCGTCCAGCTGAGGCTGTCAGCGTCTCACCTCGGGACACTGAAGGTCTGAGGTAGATCAGACAGATTAGGTGAATGTGAGTTGGCACAAGCGTTCAGATTCACTTAGGAGATGTTCAATGGATTAGTGCACTTTAAGTAACTTGGCCTAAGAGGACTCCACTGAACTGTCTCCCTTTACAGGTCTCACACACACACACACACACACACACACACACACACACACACACACACACACACACACACACACACACACGTAGAAATGGATGAAACTATTCCTAGACTGATGCAACCCTCTTAAACTGCACCTTGGACAACGCGGTGACTGTTTCCTGCAGGAAAAGTCCCTGACTCAGATGTGATGTCATCCGCTGTGGCCCTTCATCACTCTATAGTTCGCCGTAAAGCGGGCCGCGTGTATCTGCTTCAGGAGGAAAAGCCCGCGAGGGAACGTCCAGTCAGCCAGGAGGAGGGTGTGATCAGGACAGCCGCGGCGGTGCTGATGTTGGCTTCCTATAGGAATCAGTCTCTGCACGTTTTTTTGCGTCCTGCCATGCTTGCGACGGCCATACATGTCACAAAGACCACACGGAGAGGTGAGGGTCAGACGCGATATATTTCTTAACTAACTCACTGAGATTTTCTAAGCTCTCACAGGAAGAACATGTTGTCCTCTTGCTTCATTGTGATTCCCTGTTCTGTCCACAGACGAGCTCTTCACCTTCTTCAGCTTCCTACAGGACGTCTTCTCCAACGAATTTATCTTCATCCCTGAAAAGTCGTCTCAGGTAGCAACCTCATCCTTGAGGGCTTGGCCTGCTTCAGGCAAATCCTGCTTTGATTATTGACCTGTCAAACCATGAAAGCAATCTTGGTAATAGAATAAGTGCATGTATGATAACCGCTCTGCTTCTGACAAATTGGGCTTGTTGAGGCTTAATGTTTGAAGTCAGAATAGACTCCCAGGTTAGGTCCCAGGTGCATTTGCAAGCAGTAAATTTGTAGCCTTAAAAAAATGGTAAACAGGAATTGAGTTGCACAAGGTTGTTACGGCCTCCTGAAATACTCAGTCTCAACTGGAGACCACAACATGACAGGACTCCAAAAATTGTATACAGGAGAGAATCCACAAAGAAAGATAACCATACTCATGAATGAACAAAAGATAGGAAAACCGCTGGGCCAGCCTTGCTATGGGCTGTTTTTCCCTTAACTCTATACCTAAATGAAAACCTGATAACTGGACAACTGGTGATTTCCAACCCAAACTGCCTAAGTCACGCTGGAGGAAAAATGTTTATCACAATTATATATATATATATATATATATATATAATTAGTGTGTGTAATGAATCTAGAATATATGAAACTTTTGACTATGGGGGGGGATTAACTTTATTTTTTTAGATGTACCTGTAGAAATAAACTATTAATACATAATATGAAATTAACGTTGCACATGCGGGGCCCTCATCTTAACAGAGATCTTAATCTACAAACAGAAATTCAACAAAATATTGTTGTGCTATTTATCTGCCTGCTGAAATCTGTCTTTCCATTGATCAGGACTTTGAGGAGGCATGCTCTCTTCTGAAGAAATGTGGAGCTGTCCACATCAGTCACCAGGAAGTGACGGTGTCAGATGCAGGGCTGGAGGTGCTATCCTTCCTGCGGGCACTTCTACAACCCTTCATAGACTCTTATCAGGTCCTTTTTGAATTTTGCTTTCTCTGATTTGGAAAACGCATATCTGTATGCTATTGTTGCTGGAGTTTTGACCTCTTTAGATTTTTTTTTTACCTTCTCCACGTACCTTGAAAGTAGGTGAAATTGTGCCAGATACCGCTACTCTCCATCTCTGTCCATTGAGGAGTCTGAGGTCATGGCCTCTATGATTCCAGTATTTTTACACCAAGTATATTAAAATCTGAGTACTTAAGTTAAACAAAAATGAATGAGTTAACAAAAAATAAATG
This sequence comes from Micropterus dolomieu, assembly GCF_021292245.1. Classification (NCBI taxonomy): domain Eukaryota; kingdom Metazoa; phylum Chordata; class Actinopteri; order Centrarchiformes; family Centrarchidae; genus Micropterus; species Micropterus dolomieu. The sequence goes on from NC_060159.1 coordinate 12,367,790, forward strand.
ATTCAGTATTTCTTCAACAGAATGTTTTTCCTGGCAGCGTGGAGCACTGAAACAGAATTGATTTTTATTACAGACTCTAATTTCCCAGTAATAATACAGCCCTGGCTGCAGCAACACTTGATGATTTTGTTTTGGTTAGATGCTAGATTTTTTCCTCCAAATGCTCTTTAAACCTGGTATTTGTAATGTTTATGTTTCATTAAATTAACATATTGTAAATAGACCCGTCTGCATAGTGGAGTTATGAATGTGATTGGAGACGCTCCCTCCGCTACTGAAAAATTCTGTTTTGGTTGTTAGGTCACATCTGACTGACAGTACCATAACATGCCATGGATTCTTCTAGATTCTCAATTACTGTAATTCAGTAACTGGAATTACTCTTTGCATCTGTCACGTCTTGCAGTCTCTGATTATACAAAGATTACACAACGTCCACAACTTTGTCAATCTTGGCTATAGTTCAAACACTCATCGTCATCACTGGAGAGAGTGAGACTGCATTAATGTTATTATTACCTTAGTTACTGTCGTGGAAATTATATTCCTGGTGAGAAATTGAGCAAATAATTGTCTGGCCCAGAGCAAAGGGCTGCATGATCATTTACACAGTCTGAGCATCTATGTTTTGGAAAACAAAAGATCCTTGACTGGTCCCAGTCAAGGAAGGAGAAGAACATCTAGTGAGGAAAACAATCAACAACCCCACATCCCTGACCTACACCCCACACATGTGGACAGACTGGAATAACAAGAACAATAATAAAAAGGGAACGGGTTAAAGATTTAAAACAATATATAAGACATAATAAAGGAGAAAAATAGCAGTCTTATAAGTACTTGCATAAAGGATTATAAGTAAAGAATAAAACAATTTTCTGCCCTTACAGTTACTATTTTAGGCTCTAACTACAATTACAATATCGGATTTTAAATGGTAAACAATTGCGGTCTGTTTGTGTGTTTTTTATGTCCAGGTGATGTTCAAGCACCTTTGTGAGGAGAGAGTTCATGTCTTCTCTGAGAAACAGTTCCAAACTGCTGTGCGAAACCTGGCCACAAAGCTCATCCTGTCAGGTAAAACAGAAAGCGGCAGAAATTACCTCTGACTTCTAGAATCGCCTCCAGCTGTTAAACTCTTACCCCCAGCTAATCATTCCTGGTCATTATTTCTACATGTCTCAGGTGAGCTTCGGTCCTATGAAGCCCTTTCCTCTGACACGCAAAAAAACCTTCTGTCGGCTCTGCGGAGGCTGGAGACTGTGACAAAACTGCAGGCGTGAGTAACGAGATTAGCCCCCGCAAATCTGTTTGGTTTTAAGCTTATTTTCTGTGGTGTTTGATAAGCCGGATGTTTTTTCTAATTCTCTATCTGTTTCCTCATGACAGATCTGAGCAGAATGAATACAGAGTGAACAAAGATGCTGTGAGAAGAATTGGAGACATACTTTGTAAGTTGTGATAAAGTGGTTTTGTGTGTAATTTACCATGCAGCCTTTTAAAGAACTCATACGTTGACTTGGAGATTTTGTTTGTTGCCCTTGCTTGTTTACCACACCAACCAACAGCAGCCTGAGGGATTTTTCCTTTTCCCCTCTCTCTGTAGGCGGGACAATCCCTCCCCAGATGCTCCAGACTGCACCTGACGCAAGACTTTAGTCTCCATTGGAACAGATCCATCTTCAGTATCAGCTCACAGTCTTGTTCACACCTACGTTACCCTTTCGTCTTTTCCCACTTCTCATCCCTCTTTCTCATCTTCTTCCCTTTTGTGCCTTTCTATGCAGCAATACTGCTGCACCCTAACTCTGCAATCAGACAAAATACTTTCTATCCTGGATGCCAGTGGCCAGATTTAACCTGGCAGCTTTCTGCTCTTGAACACTTGCTACCTCCCCCTCTCTGTGTCCTCGCTCTCATCCCTTACAGATCTGACAGGGATAAGATAAAGCTACAAAGACCTTATATGGTGACCCCAAAGGTGACAGTATTGCTGCTTTTGCTTGGTGGCTTTTATCAGAATAAGGTGATGAAGAAAGATTTACGTATGACTGATGCACTGGTGATGCCTGTGGATTAAGATACCAAACTATAACTGTCAGTAACATTGTCTTATAGCTGTATAGTTGATTGACAAGGCTGACTTGTCTAATTGAATGAATAGAGCACTTTAAAGTAAAATTGATTGTGGGTATAGTATGTGCAATTAGATAGTAAAGTCTAAATTATGACACTCGATTGTATGTACATTAATATACCAATAAATATCATAACAATGTCAAACACCATAACCCATCAAAAATGAGAGATTTCATTTGTTTGAGACATTTATTTTAACTTCTTTACATCTCAATAAATGTAATACAAATGTAACAAAATGCACCATAGATACTTTTTTTCACACTTTAATTTCTTCTCTGATTCTGTTGGTACTATTCCCTCAGCAACAGGGAGTGAAAACCAGAGTTCAACCTCCTGTAATCTCTGTAAACCCATATGTTGTTTAACATGGACAGACATTATCTATACACAGGTGGTACGTCAACTTTAATGCGTAAAGCGCTGACAGGGTCTTGACAAAACACCGAGATGTATTCCAACACTTTAGAATTTAGCTTTTTCTCGCCCTCTTTGGCTCTATGCCGCTCTTTGTCCCATCTATCCTTCTCGCCGTTCATTTGGGAAAAGAGGTTGACCTGGATGGTGCGTAGCGTGGCAGCCAAGACGTAGAAACCTCCCTGCAGCATGTGGCTGAAGGCGGCACCCACGCTGAGCGCTGCGCCCAGCAGGTTGGGCACCGTCTCGCACACCACACACATGCCCTCCAGGAAGTGCAGCGTGCCTTTCTTGGCCAGGGGCTGGCCTTGCTGGAGGTAGCCGGGAGCAGAGGGGGTTTGCTGGGCATGGTTGACCATGTATCTTGCACAGTCGGCGAAGTGGGTGGCGGCTCGTCGCAGCGGGAGCAGGGCCAGGTACAGGTGGCAAGCAGCTTTGGTCAGAGCATGGAAGAGCAGGCGCAGCTCAAGCACGGCATTGCCTGGAGACAAGAGGGTAACGGGGTCAGCTGGAGTCTAATTTAACACTGTGGCTAATGTCAGCAACCATTACAAACAAGCGTCTGCTACTGGATTAGTCTGTTCACCAGCCATGTGGGCAGCGGGTATCACCTGAGCACGCAATGTGGTTGGCTTGGCGCGTCATTACGCCTGCCCCTCAGCACGGGACCCATCCTCTGACAAATGGCCTATTACAAATCCTTTAGGCTGCTAGAGGCTTAAAATGTCATTTCTCTCTATTGCAGTTTCACATTTGTCAAGATAGTGTTTTGAAACAATTAAGCAGACAGACCATTAGAGTACTTGGTCTAAAAATCGCCATATTTTAAAATGTTTGAATTGTCTCATCACAGTAACTTGTTGAACTTCTTAAAAAACAATATGTAAAATGAAATGTCATGATTTCCTGATCTAAGATGTCTCAGTGTGGCATGCATCATTTTATCCAACTAACAATCAAATCATAGCCAAACTAAACTAAGTAAAGATAATTTATGTTTGTATCCAGCAAAATACACAGTATACAGCCTACTTTACATTGTATGCAAAGATTTTGCTGTGAATGTATGAAAGCTTTTCCGACATATGTGGTAGACCGGTGCCACGAAGTTCCTGAAAAGCTTCTAAATCTCCACTAACCATTTCCCCTTACCGTCTATAAAGCAGAAAATCCAGAGCAGGGCAATACACGCTGCCAACGAAGTCCACCAATCCATGTAGTCTCCCCCCTGTCCTGGACCCGGCAACGAAAAGAAAGAAAGCAGTGAACATGCAAAGTTATGATCTGGCCAAGCCCTGCCCTTCCTTTACGCAGCTAATACCTGAACATTAAGTAGTCGCATTCCCCGCAGGTGTCGGAGTGTTGCAGCCTCTGCGGAACACCTTGAAAGTGCACCTGAGGTGTCAACAGGCGCATTAAGACCAACAGACTACAACTCTTTACTACTCACTGCACCTTACAGTGACTCACAGCCAAGACGAGCTTTTTAGAAACAGACACTCCTTTGCTTCAGTAGAGAACCAAATAGTTGCAATCCAAAAAATGAACAGATTGTTTAAAACATTTAGGCCTACAGACAGATTTTTTCTTAAAACGTGCAGTAGCCTATTTTTCTTTCTGCATAGTCCTAGGCCTATAGGCGGTTGCAAAGTGTAAATATTTTATCTACCTCACAGTCTCTCTGAATAGATAATTGATTTGATGTCAATCAGGGCCCGATTACTCAATTCAATTCAATTCACTTCAAATTAGCTTTATTGGCATGAATGTGTAACAACAATATTGCCAAAGCATCATACAAACTACATAAGAACAATCAACCCCATACATTTAATTAAACAAGTAATTAAAGCCTAAAGTAATTAATGTGTGTGTGTGTGTGTGTGTGTGTGTGTAAAAATTTTTAATATATTAAAAATTAAAATAAAATAAACAGTAACAGTAAACTGTGTGTGTGTTAAAAAATAAAAATATATTAAAATAAATAAATAAAACAGTAAACGTGTGTGTATATTAATAGACAAAAAATAAAAATGTATTAATTGATTAAAAAAATAATAATTAAAAAAAGAAAGAAATCGGTATCAAATGTAAAAACAAAACAAATACTAAAATATCAAGCAATCAAAATAATAATATATATAATAATATTTTGCAGCAATTATTTGACATTTGGGCATTTCTCCCAGTATATAGGGGAGTTTCTGTGTGTCTGATATAAATTTGAATTCGGGTTATATTTGGGAAATGTTTGCAAAGTGCTTTTGTCTTAGTGTTTTATATTATGGGCATGAAATGGCTTACTCTTTCACTCCTAAATTTTGAGTGCACAGGTATTCTGACCTTTATGGTTAATGCATGAAATGACCAAGAGCCAGCTGCCAGGCAGGGTTGGCCACTTTATTCTGTACATTTTCTCACTTTTTCAAAGCAGTATCAAAGTCTAACCTGAAGAGGATTTCTGTGACTACGTCAGGTTTTCAAAATAAGGTGTTAACACAAAGTAAATCCTAAATTGCCTACATATGTAGGCATATATGGAAATAGGATTAATTGGATTATATTCACAGTAAGCATGTTAGGCCTACCTATGTTCTTCAAAAGTAAAAAAGCCACTAAAATTAGAAAGAAAGTATTTTATTCTTTGATTTTGGGTTGCTGGAAAAACTATTTCTGGCAATGACTGATTTGAGTTCAGGACAAAAAGGACTACATAGCCTACATACTAAAAATCAAAAGGGTTTATACTATCAATGTAGAGAATAGAGAAGTTTGATCCTTCATATGCTGTAAAAGTGGCAATGACTGGTTGATTAGAGATAACTCAGACTACTTATAAACTAATAATAAAGCAGTTTTATTGTATCAATTTAGAGAAATTACAAAGTAAAAATCCCACATTTGTACCATGAAATTGCTTGAATGTGAAACTTGCTGTAAAAACAGATTTATGCACAATTTTACGTAGTATGAGATACATGTTACATGTTACAGATATACTTTCACATTACACATTTCACAACTACCACCAACAACTATGTAGTAAGTGAGTAATCCAAAGCCCCTTTCACAAAAATAAGCCTTTTCTCCAACTTCGATGTGGGATGAAACAAATTTTTTTAATGAGTAGTTCATTAGCCTAATATGTTTATACTTAATACTTCTACATGGACAAATTGCCTACTATGTTCTGCTTTTACTGTGGACCTTATATTTTTGGACGTAGTAATTCTTAGACTACATGAATAAATAACATGAACTACTTTTAACTGTGTCATTTTTAGTAATCCACTGCCAAAGTACCTTCTAGAGAACAAGAGTAAACCTTTTTGTCAAACTTTGGTGTGGTAAAAAAACGAATTCTTCCACCAGTAATCCAAGACATAGGCTAATGCTGAATTTAGTAGCCTACTGCTTCGACTACATAAACAAAGACTATGAACACTAATTTTATGGTGTAGTTATTGAGTAATTCAGTGTCAGAGTCCCTTCCAGAGAACAAAAATAAGCATATGTAGAATGAACCAACTTTCAAAGTTGTTAAAGACAAGACCCCCCCCGATTTGTTATAGAAGAGGCTTTGGTCTGGGGGGGTGTAGTTTCAGCAGCAATTAACTGAATGAACTTGTCACTTTGATCAGGAATGTGACACTACTATATAGATTATATAGGCTATGCTATAATAATTAAAGGATATAGTTTCGAGAAAAAAAGTAGACAAGCAACAAATCCACCTGTTGCTTCAGCACCACGGACAGCGCCATTCATTGCTTTAATTATTGCTAGGGACATTTCAGTAATCGCTGGATATTGGTCGGGGCATGTATCTACGAATCTACAGTCCCTACTAAATGCTACACCCTTGTGGTAGCATCTCTTCAGTTAAGACTTTAATACGGTAACCCTTGTCATTGGAAAGTGGAAAAATGGCAGAATAAAGTCGCAAACCCTGTCTGCTCGGCCTGGCCGTTTCAATGCATTTACCATAAAAGTCAGAATACGTGTGCACTCAAAATGTGGGAACTGCTGGCTTGAGCGGTTCTCACAAACGACTTGGATGCAGTAGTAAATATATCCTATCATGGGTTTATAGCCTACCTGGGGTGGATAAACTCAGTCTGTGACCAAGTTTGTCCAGTCCATGTGAGTTCCAGACAAAAAAATTACAACCCCCCCCCCCATAAAATTAAAGACATTAATTTGGGAGTTAGGGTTACACAGGGGAAATGTGTTCATTGAATGTCAGGACATCTTTCTCTGCACTTTTAAAGAAATTTTGATAATTTATGTATTTGACCAAAATTGTCCTCAGTTGTCACATCTGTACCGATTAATTTAGTCCATATTAAATTTAGGGAGTTTTGTGTAATATAGGCTAATAACCTAGATACCAGAGGTAAACAGTAACTAAGTAAATTTATTCAAGTACTGTACTTAAGTACAAATTTGAGGTACCTGTACTTTACTTGTAGCCTACATTTAGTTTTAGTAGTTACTTTACAAATTAAGCTTTTTACACACAAAACACATGAAGAGCTTATAAAATGTGATGTTTTTTTCTTATTTTATTTATTTTATTATTTGAATGTAGTGTTAATAATGTTGAGGTTTGGACTGTTGATGGGACAAAAGCATTGTGAAGTTGTCACTTTGAGCTCTGGGTAACTGTGACGGCAGAATCTTTACAAACCAATCAATCAATCGATTAATAGAGAAAATAATCAGTAGATTAATTCATAATAAAAATAATTATTAGTTGCAGTCCATGCAATTTTTTCTGCGTTGAGTAGCCTACTTTTATTTTTAATAGGTCTACTTTAAGTAGTAGGCGACATTTTCCAGTTTATTTTCAATGCAGTACTTTTACTTGTAAAAGAGTAGGCCCTGTTTTTTTACAGTGTGATATAAGGTATTTTACTTAAGTAGCCTAAAGGATCTGAATACCTCGTCCACCACTGCTAGATACAGACTCATGTCTTTCTTGTCCACGTCTCGCGGTGAACGCCCCGTGCGTCAAGCGAGCAAAGACGTTCTCGGGACGCACGGGGTGCCATGGTAACGGAAAGCCTTCAGACAGGTAGGACACCTGGAGGAGGCCTGTCCCCCCTTTCATGGGTTGAAAACTGAAGCTAGTCTGAGAGGGAGAACAGCCGCCACACTTTTAACAACATGTGTTTTATGTGACGAACTTCTGACCCCAAACCAAGGACGTTCTGGTGAACGTTCACGTTGGCTGTTTTTCTCACGAACTTCGGACCCAAACGTCCTTAAGTCAACAAAGGTAAGGAACCGCAACATCTTTATGGAGACAGGGCTAGTAAAGTCTACAGTAGAAGACACCATTAGATTTAACTTAAGTGCATGCTGCTCTTATCAGAGCAATCATTGAGTGATACAATGTATTTAGCTTGTAACTTGAACTTAGACTAACGGTAGCCTACTAACTGATTGTGATTCAGGTTTATTGGGGCCAATTAGGCCACTGGCCATAATCAAGTTATCACTGATGGCTCAAAACTGTTCTTTTGTCATGATTTAGGGATGGTCCCCAAGAAGAAAGACACAGCCAGTGGTGTGATCACCTTCCACACACATTTTCCTGTCAACCTGTTGAAATCAGAGGTAAAAAACAACAACATACTTCTGCAACTGGAAAAAAAACTGGAAAAATAATACACCATGGACTGTATATTACAGTAAAAACTGCTTTTTTAAGCACACATAACATACATTCAGTACTTCAGTATATCACCCTGCTTCACATTCACTACAATAATAAGTTAGCTTTACAATAGGGTTTTTGAGTGCACTGCTCAACAGCATTTCAGCAGTTATTAAGGAACAAGAGGGTTACCTTCACTTTACTGCCTTTGCCAAAGGTTAAATGTGGGTATAGCTCTGAAAATCAAGTTCAATTCTAGGATCAGGACATATTTCTCTCCTACGTGCACTCTCAGTTACTCAGTGCCTTTCCCTCTCCACAGCCAGAGTGAAACTGTGAACTTGCCAACTCATAATTAATCACTGGTCTTTTAATGTCAGGGAGGCTGCAAAGGAACAGTATGTGCACCATGACCAGCCCGGGCAGGGAGTACAATGCTTGCCTGAATGCCTGGCTGCCCCTCTTTCTCCTCTGTTTGTACAGTGTCATATCACAATGCTGGAATATCAGCATCCTAAGAGGACAGATGAATAGATAGGTTGCAGGTTATTGACAGACAGATACTGTAGCAACCATAATCCTAAACAAAAACGCCTGGTGCGGGATCAGATGACATTCAAATGAAGAAACCAAGCAAAGCATCCAAAAATATGAACTGCACATGAAGATGATGGCATTATTTTGGTCAGTCCCAACAAATAGCACAACATGGAAGGACTCTGACATCTTTGTACTGATGCTAAAGTTGCTCAGTCATGTCAAAACATTACAGAACAGCTGACATACATGTACCACCCTATGTGTTTGCATAACAGTGAGACACAGTTCAGGTTTCCAGGCAGTGACATGATCTGCTGTTATTAGTTGCTGTTATCTGCAGTGTGTTAGTTACATAAGATAGTAGTGAGTGACCACAGAATCGACCCTACTGGTGTTTCAGGAGTGCATGGTAGATGTGAAGGACACTACACAGAGCAAAAAGAGCCCGTCTCAGCCGAGTGCGAGGACAGGAAGCACCGGTAAATGTGTAAGAGCAGGGAAAAGGGATGAGTCCTCAGTCTCTGGGCAACAGCCGGGCACCAGACAGGAGCGGCTCTCTCACACCTCTCGCAGACGACTGCAGGTATTACACTCAGCCAAACTCTCACCTGCACAAAAAGATGAGGTGAATTCACTTAACTGCACATATTACTATTTAGGCAAAGATGGAGGTTGAAAATCAGCAGGTGAAAGAAATAATCCAACCTTTACTGGATACAGAAAATGGTTTTGTAAAGGTAAGATGCCGAATGTGACAGCCCAATCTTTGTTGTTGTTTTTTCTGTGTAACATTTTTGATTCTTTGAAATGCTTTGATTCTCAAGTAAACACATTGGTCTTTGTGTCTGTAACTCCCATGTTGATTGAAATGTGCCTCTTCATGGAGGAGTTGGAGAGGTTTCTGAGCCAACGGGACGTAACAGAGCTGAGGAGGAGGGAACTGCTGCACAAGCGCTGGTCTGAGCGTGTATGGTTTCCCCTCCAGAGGAGAGTGGAGGAACATGTGTCCAGCGGTAGTGGTGTGAAAGCCAAGAACTTATACAATCACTACCTCCATCACTGCAACACCAAGGTGATACTAAGCTCACCATTCAGTCTTATACTTGCTTACGAATGCAGAAAATGTCAGTGTTGGAAACAGCGTTTGTCTTGTTTACTATGATGCTTTTTATTCTGTATCAGACTTCACACAGATATGTTTCTGTTGTGCTTATCACTACATAAGCAGACAAAAACAGACGTGTAATTATCGAACTTACTCGAACTGCTGTAATATCTTGAATCTCCAGGGTTTTGTGTTTCTAGAAACATACGATCTAAGTGAATACAACCCATTTCTTCTCAAAAAGACACACTACTTCAAGGTGATTTTTTGTGACTTAAATTTTTCACTTAATATATTAAAAAAACAGCGTTGGACATGTTGAAGTATCCCACTTGTCTGTTAGTGACAATATATTCACTGCTCTATCCCTAGCTCAATACGGCGGACTTAAAGGACCCATTGTACCTTTATGAAAGATTGAGGGAAAAGAGAACGGCACATTCTTGTGAAGCAGGTTTGTGGGTGTTTTCCTTCTTTGACCAGAAGGAAATGTAAGACCTACATGAATGCTTTGCTTTGAGTGAAGATATCCACAGTGGCATTTTCTCTTACATTTGGGGAATTAAAATGAGACCATTTCACTTTTGAAAGAAAAAATACCACATTCTTTCAGTTAGCAATATATCGTACCCTTGTGTCCGTTCAGTACACTCAGGGGTTTTGCTGCTACAGCCTTACTTGGTCTGGTATGACCAATAGCTTATGGTGACTAATGTTAGCTTATATTGGCAAGCTTAAAGTAAGTATTGCTGTATAACACACATTACTGAGTCAGTGTACTGACTTTATGACGCTTCTCTCAACCCAAATCAGAGTAAATCCTAATTAGATGTCAAGTTTGATACATATTTGTGATGGGTTTTGATCACTCTTCATATTCTAAACCAATTTTCCTTCTATCTTAGGACGTAAATACAAGCTAACTCAGAATGACCGTCCTCTTAGTGAGTCTGTGACGTCTCAAGCTGACATACTCCTACAGGCCTCATTTAATTGTCCAGTCTCTGTATCCGTAAAAACTCCAGCACAGGATGAGACCGAAAGGAGGAAGTCCAGCAGGTGCAAACCCAATTTTCTATAACTCTGTAGGATCAGCGGTGACAGCTGCAACACATCACTATGTAATGGATTATAAATGAGTTTAATGTGAGTAACGTGCAAATGTGTCTCATCCAGGCTCAGCGCCATACCATACCACATCAGTGCAGCTGCCACACCAGATGGAAGGTGCCATCAGAGCGGCTGCTGGCTCTCCAGATGTGGAAGTCAGCAACAACCAGCAAGTTACCATCAGTCCTTGCCTGAATCCAAATAAAATCGATCTTTACCAAAAGAAATTGTCACCTCTATTCCTTTCTAATTACCTCAGTTTTCCAGGTAATATACATATATAAAAGCGTTATTGTTTAGGACTTTAGGGATACCAGGATTGTGTTGAGAAAGCAGTGAAACATTTACCCACAACAAAGAAAATTGTTTACCATATTTCCATTTAATTCATGCCATTTGCAGGATTTAAAGGCATACCCCATAGTTACATCATAGGGTGACATTACATTGTACAGTAGCGTGCAGCATTTGAAATGAACAGCATTAGCACGGATATGTGTTGCCGTGTGCAACTGTATATAAGGGTGTTTGAAGTATGTCTTCATTTAACATGTTGGTATTCCTCCATTAATAGTAAAACAGTATTTGTAGGAATTTGTAAACATGAATGACAAATCTCAACCACATCAGCAAATCTAACTTGTTACACATTTTAAGTCATGTTTTTATAATTGCATTTCCAAGTAGTGCACATGAAAATATAATCACATTTTAGCTAGGCTGATGGTGACAAGAACACCCTTTTTCCACAACATATTACTACTTATGAGGACATTTCATCAGTTTGGCATTCTAGATTTTTGGCAAGGTATCCTTCCTGTTCTGTTGAAGGTCACCTAAATGGGTCTGGGTGGCTCAGAGCGGGACGAAAGGCAGTGACGATAAAATAGGCACTTTTAGGTGTGTGTGGCTGTTTATGCTTATATAAAATTTCTTCTCTTCATTACAATAAAATTAAGTGGTGTGTGCCTTAGGGCGTGTCTTGTCCTCATTTGGGTGGCTCATAAAGCTGTAGATCAAGTTTGACCCAAACTTCTCCAGTAGGGACCTCATGCAGTAGTAGGCGACGGTTTGCAGCACCTTTGCTCTCCATCTCTTTCTTTATAGTTGCCACAGGAACTTCAGTGCGACCCAGGAAATCTGAAGAGGCGGAAAAGAGTAACTTACTGCAAAAAAGAATAACACACTTCTTCAAGGCATTTAAAATCTTAGTAGAGCCTGATAGATACTGGATTTTTGAGGATAATTATGTAGGTATTTTTGTGTCAAAAACAGTATCTGCAAACAAAATGAACCAGTCAGTGGTTAGTACCTCTAACATACAGTTTCTTTGGCATTTCTGTACTGACATTTCTCATTACATGCCGTCCGACATGTATGCGAGTTATATATATACGTGGTAAGCTAATAACGGCCAATACATCTTTGTCTTCTGCACTACAGCCCCTCACATGGCCCCAACACAATCACAGTCATGACAAAAACACAGAAAAAAAAGAGACAGCAGTAAACACAAGTCAGCAAGGAAAGGGGAATGTCTATTGCTTTAAAAAAAATAAAATAAAATCAGACCCTGGCATGCAACCCTTGATTCCCTTCCTTTTGTACAAGCAGGACAAATAGGACCAAAAGCCTAATAATCCGGTCTGTGTGAGCATCTCTTTGTTGTTTGTGTGTCTCTCTCATCCACTCACCATCTGGTGAGAACTGGTCTTTCTCAAACACAGTGATACAGAGGACATCCTGGTAGAGGTCTTTGATAAAGAACTGGCAGTTGAAGTTCCACTTTGGGTTCAGGGTGTCACTGATTGGTCGGGAGGTGTAGCACTGAGGCCCCATCGTCAGCTCACAGTAGGGATTACTCTTACCTGGAGGGAAATTATATATTATTAGTATTATTGGAAGATATTTAACAGTGAAGACATGGATCGACACACGGCAACAGAGAGTGTGACAGGCTCTGTATTCCTTCACAAGGCCTTACCGTTGGGTTTACAGGCTTTGAGCTCCTGGGCTTCAGTGACAGTTACCAGCAGTCGGCCGATGCCACTGGTCTTTAGGGAACGTGCTAAAATAAACACACAGCCATTAGATGGAGGCCTAAAACACTCCATTACAGATTTTTGCAAGCTGAAACAGCTGTTCTTGTGAATAATGTGCGGACAATTTGAGTAAGGGCCTGAATGAAAAATGTTAGGAGAGGAGGATTATGGGTTGTTTTTTTTTGTTGCTGAAGGGAGGATAGGGAGAACTAGTTTTTAAAGGATCTATTGTAGTTGAAGTTGTGTGTGCACAGCATGTTCATGTGTCTCACTAAACCACCCATACCTTGGTAGGCCTTCTCTCTCTTTTTCTTCTCTGTCTCTATGAAATGTTCGGATGCTGCTTTGATTTTCTGGACCCACGTTGTCCTACCGACACAATGAATACATCAGTCCTTTTGCACGGTATGATTGGGTTATTGGCGAAGCGTGTGACGGTGCACATGTGCATGCCTACCTCTCATTCAAGGTCTCGGTTTTGAGTGTGTAGACGCGATCGATGTGCGAGACGTGGAAGAGCGGCTCGTCGCTGGACGGGTCGGGTGGCATTTTCACCAAAACCTCATTTAGAAACAGTGGCTGCAGAATGTGATGGAGAGAGAATGAAAACAATAAACAAATACTGTCTATGGACACCTACACCTTTCCCTATGCACCGTTTCATACATAATCCAAGCAATGGAAGTACTTCAACACCCCAATGGTACAGTGGGGGAAAAAAGTATTTGACCCCTTGCTGATTTTGCAGGTTTGCCCACTTACAAAGAATGCAACAATCTACAATTTTAATCATATGTACATTCTAACAGTGAAAGACAGAATCCCAAAGAAAATTCCAGAAAATCACATCATATGAATTTATAAAAATTGATAACCATCTGATGAGGAAAAACAAGTATATGACCCCCTACCAAACAGCAAGTATTCTGGCTCCTACAAGCCAGTTAGTCTTTCTTTAAGACACAGCCCCAATCTCAACCAATTATCTACATCAAATACGACCGCCTCACCTCGTTACCTGTATAAAAGACACCTGTCAACACCCAAACAACCAGCATCCAACATCACCACCATGGGCAAGACCAAAGAGCTTTCTACGGACATCAGGGACAAGATTGTT
>NC_060159.1:12382024-12426375 GCF_021292245.1 Micropterus dolomieu
ATTTGGAGGCTGTCTGCAGGGAGGAGTGGGCCAACATCCCTGCCGAAATGTGCACAAACCTTGTCACCAACTATAAAAACCGTTTGACATCTGTGCTGGCCAATAATGGCTTTTCTACAAAATATTAACATGCTGTTTGTCCAGGGGGTCAAATACTTGTTTTTCCTCATCAGATGGTCATCAATTTTAATAAATTCATATGATGTGATTTTCTGGAATTTTCTTTGGGATTCTGTCTTTCACTGTTAGAATGTACATATGATTAAAATTATAGATTGTTGCATTCTTTGTAAGTGGGCAAACCTGCAAAATCAGCAAGGGGTCAAATACTTTTTCCCCCCACTGTATTTACAGTCCAGTTCAAGAAAAGTGCGTAGCGTCTAGCTTACCGTTTTGTACATCTTCAGCTGTATGTTGCTCTTGAGACTAAATAGCTTGTCTGGTCCAGAGGAGGAGAAGGGTTTGGCGCTGTGTGTGAGGAGGAGGAAATCGCTGAAGAGGAAAGCCCACAGCTCCCTGCTGCTTTTGGTTTTCTGAAGCCGCCCGCTGTGGAGCAGCTTGCGAGGCCCGAGGCAGTTAGTCAGCGAGTTGAAGACCAAGTGCTGAAGGAGAGACAGGAGGAAAGTAAGGCGTGACCGAGGGGAGATGCTCCCCGGCTTTCCTATTGAATGTGTGTGTTTTGGCAACAACTAACATAAATTCTGATGGTGAAACTGCAAAAATGTGTGCATCACTGTTTTCGGCATTTACAGACTACACATACCATGATTAAAAGTTTGAATATACATTGATATGAGTCACGTCTGCATGTGTTTACCTCTATAGGTCCCTCACACTGGATGTGGCTTTGTATCCACTCCAGTCTGTCTGAGTTCTCCTTCTCCCTGACTCCCTCATTGACCTGAGAGCACAGCTCCTCTGCTCGCTCCAGAGCTTCTCTCAGTGGGTTGCGGTCCGCATGACCATCTGGGGTGTACTCCAGGATCTGACCGACAGGGCGAGGAAAAGGAAAGAGATTAAAGAGAGACCAGGAATCATACAAAGAAAATCAGAAGTGCTGGGTGGGTAATACTGTAATCAGACATAGAGAGCATTCTCCACATACACTCTTTATGAGCAGGGGGTAGCGTGTGATCCTCTGCATGGGCTTGAGGAGGAAGCTAGACAGTGGCATTCCTTTACAGCGGTAGTTAGTGGCTATCTTCTGCTCCAGAGAAGGCAGACAGTGAGAGAGAGAAAGATTATTTTGCATCTCACAAAACCATGTGTCTATTTTGTCCCTTTGTTTCCACCTATCCATCTAACTTCCCTCACAACTCGTACCTTGAGGAAGTCTTTAAAGTCAGGCTGGTTGTGGGTTTTGCTCTGTAGCAGGGCGGCGGCGTTTAGTTGGCAGGAGCAGAAGCGGATGTAGGGCTGCATGTGTGCGAGCTCCGAATCCAACAGATCCCCTATCAGCTGGACCGGCATGTTCTCTCCTCCGGTCTTTTTACGGACTCGCAGCGCCCTGGGAACAGAGAAATTGACAATCTAAAACAGGAGTTTCAAGTATGTGCTAAGCCAGATATAAAACTGAAATGAATTACTCAAACAACAGTTTTACATGGCCACTGACTCTGTGGGCCAAATCTCGATGTTTTGCGGTTGTCAATCAATCAATCAATCAATCAGTGTTTTATTTGTCCCAAATGGGCAATTTATTCTGCAGCAGGCATATCAACACACAACAAATATCAAAGAAAATATGACATGAACATCCAATATAATACAGAAACACTAATTATTTCCATAATTTTGGCACATAGTAGCAGGAAAATTCCATTTCAGTGTTAAAAAGGTGAGCAGATTCACAACATTTACCAGAATGGTTCATAAAGGTGATGTGTGTTACTTACTTGAGTAGTTTTGTGTTACACATAATCAGCTCCCTCCAGTTAACAAAGATCACTCCCATCTCAGCTTCTGTTAGACGCCCTGACTCAGACATGGGCTTGTGGAAGACCTGAGTGGCAGACGGATGCAAATGGAAAGACAAATGAAACACTATAAACAATAGCAGGGGTTTTAATTCCGGAGAAATGTTCATGCTTTCTGAATGTGCCTGTACATTTGTGTGCGTGTGTACCTCTAGAACCAGATCCAGGTCTTCCACGTAGGTCTCCTCAGTCTGGATGAGCTCATGGATGTAACCCTGTCTCTTCCTCTCCTGAGGGGTCATGGTGTCCAGCGTCATCAGGTCAGCACACCCTACACACATGCCAACATGCGGGCATGCATGCATTCATGCATGCACAAACGCAGAAACACACAAGCATGTGCAACACGCACAAACACTTTCTTGTCAATCACGAGCACAGTGTCTGAGAAAACGCGGCAAGCATGCTTGTCGAAAACACTTCACAAACCAGCATCTTAAAATCTCCCTTTATTATAAGTTCTATGATAGTTTATTTACATTTAATGCACAGACAAGAGTGAGGCACGTTGTAGTTGCAGTACATGTACTCGGGGAACATATCAGGCAATGCTAATGCTAAGAACAGTGCTACCAAGGACGCTGAATTAAAGACAAACAAAGCACCTTTCATGGTGGAGCGCTCACTCCAAATGATTGCATAGGTGTGAATGAGCAGAGTAGCTAATGCTTGAGCGAAAGAGTGGAAGACTCAGTCAGTGGTTCAAGTCTTTGAGGTACAAACTTGCCAGAAGTTGGGACATGAATGTCAGCAGTGGGTTGTCATTATCTCTGAATCTACTCCTAACAGTGGGTATTCTAATATCTGGGTGTTTTTCTTTCTTTGCTGGTGATATCACAGTTCTGTACAGGATGAATCTCAACCTCATTTGGAAGCATTAATAAATGGAAGTGTGCATAAGACGTGAATAATAAAATAACAATAAATTAGTTTTAGTATGAGCAATGCACTAGCAAGCAGCAATCAAGGTTATTGGTCATTTAAGCAACAGTGATTCTTCCCATTGGTCCATTTTAGCAAGGTTTAATGTTGTTAGTGCAAGAATGAGTGACCCTGTTAATTTTTTTAAATCCTACTGATTCTTGGCCTTAATTTAGAAAACTAAATAACTTCAGTCTGATTCCATTTACATATTATTTTTAATTATACTGTGTAACCAAACTCTTATGATCCATATTTCCTTTAATCTTTAGCAATACATTACTCATTTCATGCCTTTTTATCAGAGGTACAAAAGCCCCTAAAAACATGTCTAGCTGCCTCTGCCTCGCTCCCTTCGTTAATTAGTTAGTTAAAGAAACATCAAGGGAAACACAGGAGAGGAGAGAGAGTGCGAGGGGGATAAGGTTGAGAAATAAATGCCTTAAGAGAAAGAGACAGAGGAGAAGAAATTAAAGAAGAGCAAGTAAAAGAAGCAAAATAAATGTTTAAAAAGGGATCAAAAACCGAGGAGCACAGAACACCACAGTCCTAAACGAGTGAGGTGGAAAGCGCAGAGCTGGGCTGTTCTTGCTGGCGGCTGGGCTTCCTTTTGCGACAGGGCAATTCGGATTGGCTCAGACAGAAGAGGCAAGGAAGAAGAGAAGGAGGAAGGAGAAAAAGAGGAGGAGGAGGAGAGAGGAAAGCCAGCATTACTGTCCTACAGAGGAAACAGAAAAAAGAAATGAAGTGGAGGAGCGGGAGGGGGTGAGTGAGATGAAGGAGAGACGGAGAGACAGGAGACATTAATATCGTTTTAATATTAATGCTAGACTCATACATGCAGGTGCATTAATAATGTATTTGTGGAAATGTAAATGTCGTTACTAATCCTATCCGCTGTAGCAAGATGGTAATTTCTTAAATTGTATTTCTCTGATGAAGCGCAGACTTTGTGTGTTCTAAGGGTGTGTAAAAGTCTGAACATGTTCATTAGAATTAAAATTTCATTGTGTTTTGTGTCTGCAGCTTTAACGAGTTCATCCTAATTAAACGTCCAGTGTGTTCACTCTTGTTAACATAGATCCACTGCTGCGAGTAGAACCCACAAGCTATGAATACTAATTCACAACACATATTCACCAGCTTAAAAAATGGGCCCTTTTAAATCATTTGACCAGCTATGTGTAGATGAGCAATGAATATACAGTATATATGACTAGAATCACTCTCTTCCCACAACAGTGCAGTGATCAGAACACTATACACACAGTAGTATGTATACTCTCTACCGATCAACCTCCCAGTGAAAATGAAGCTGAAATTTCCACAAAAGTGACTGATTAAGTTGAAGAGATGTGCGAGTTTAATTTGAAACTAATCAGTGGTTGTTGCATTTTGTTCTGCGACCCAATAATTTGTTGGCAAGACTTTTAAATTTTGGGAAATACGCTTATTCACTTTGTTAGCAAGACTTGGTTGAGAAGATCAATGCCACTCTCATGTCTGTATGCTAAAGGTGATGCTACAGCCAGGAGACGGTTAGCTTGTAGCTTAACATAAAGAAGTGAGAACAGAGGGAAACAGCAGTCCTATATAGCTAGCTTTGTTACATTTTGTAAGATTTTGTAAGGTTTAAGGAGATATAACGTGTTATTTTTTTCGAACTTTAGAAGTCCTGGTAGGCAGATTTTTTAGAGTTTTATCTTCAGATGTAGCCAGGCAAACTTCTTCCCCATGCTTCCACTCTTTATACTAAGCTAACCCGGCTGCTAGCTCTACCTTTATTTAACAGTCACATGGGAGGCAGTAATTCTTGGCAAGAAGGTGCAAAGACGTAGTTCCCAAAGCTATTCCTTTGAATGATTTTTAATTGTTGGTGCACCCAGTTCAGGGATAATTAAAAGGCCCGATCCTTTATGCTTAAATTTAACGATGACTTCACCTTTTCTTATGGTAATTTAAGAAAGTGTGAGACACCATTCATTTCAACAAGTGTCATACCCAGAATATGTACTTGAACCTTTTAAGTGCAGTGGGTTCACCAGTGATCCTTCAGTGATTGACAGAATCCAATTCTTTCAAGCTTACCATCAGTCTCTCCATGCTCTGACACCGATAAGGAATCTACTGTACCTGGAGTGGGCCAAGTCAACCAATCAGATTTTTTCAGCAACAAGTGAGAAGTTGGTTTCTACAGCTGATAAACATGTTTTGTCAGTTTCCATTTGTGCCCAGTACCCACAATCTTATTGTTCCCGAAAACAGCACTCCCACAATAATTCCAACTCTCAAATGGTATAACAGAAAATGATTGTCCCCCTGAGAGAAATTGTTAAGGCAGAACAAAACCTTGAGGTTTTACTCACATCGCTGGCTGGGGTCTGATTCTGTTGTCATCTTGACATAATTAGTGGGCAGCAGGCCTATGACCCCATTGGCGTCTCCTTTCCACCAGTCAGGGTTGGTCTTGTCCAGGATGTTGATCAGCTGACCCTTGGAGAAAGTCAGCTCATCCCGATTGGCAGCAGTGTAGTCGTACATTGCAATAACTTGGCACACTGAAGGATCAGAAACACAAATGAGGTTTTATGAGGAAGTGATTTTTGGCATGTTGATAAGTTTACTGAATTCAGTTTACTACACTGCTCAAAAAAATAAAGGGAACACTTAAACAACACAATGTAACTCCAAGTCGATCACACTCCTGTGAAATCAAACTGTCCACTTCGGAAGCAACACTGATTGACGATCAATTTCACATGCTGTTGTGCAAATGGAATAGACAACAGGTGGAAATTATTGGGTTAGCAGGTGGTGACCACAGACCACTTCTCAGTTCCTATGCTTCCTGGCTGATGTTTTGGTCACTTTTGAATGCTGGCGGTGTTTTCACTCTAGTGGTAGCATGAGACGGAGCCTACAACCCACACAAGTGGCTCAGGTAGTGCAGCTCATTCAGGATGGCACATCAATGCGAGCTGTGGCAAGAAGGTTTGCTGTATCTGTCAGCGTAGTGTCAAGAGCATGGAGGCGCTACCAGGAGACAGGCCAGTACATCAGGAGACGTGGAGGAGGCCGTAGGAGGGCAACAACCCAGCAGCAGGACCGCTACCTCCGCCTTTGTGCAAGGAGGAGCAGGAGGAGCACTGCCAGAGCCCTGCAAAATGACCTCCAGCAGGCCACAAATGTGCATGTGTCTGCTCAAACAGTCAGAAACCGACTCCATGAGGGTGGTATGAGGGCCCAACGTCCACAGGTGGGGGTTGTGCCTACAGCCCAACACCGTGCAGGACGTTTGGCATTTGCCAGAGAACACCAAGATTGGCAAATTCGCCACTGGCGCCCTGTGCTCTTCACAGATGAAAGCAGGTTCACTAGAGCACATGTGACAGACGTCACAGAGTCTGGAGACGCCGTGGGGAACGTTCTGCTGCCTGCAACATCCTCCAGCATGACCGGTTTGGCGGTGGGTCAGTAATGGTGTGGGGTGGCATTTCTTTGGGGGGCCGCACAGCCCTCCATGTGCTCGCCAGAGGTAGCCTGACTGCCATTAGGTACCGAGATGAGATCCTCAGACCCCTTGTGAGACCATATGCTGGTGCGGTTGGCCCTGGGTTCCTCCTAATGCAAGACAATGCTAGACCTCATGTGGCTGGAGTGTGTCAGCAGTTCCTGCAAGAGGAATGCATTGATGCTATGGACTGGCCCGCCCGTTCCCCAGACCTGAATCCAATTGAGCACATCTGGGACATCATGTCTCGCTGCATCCACCAACGCCACGTTTCACCACAGACTGTCCATGAGTTGGCGGATGCTTTAGTCCAGGTCTGGGAGGAGATCCCTCAGGAGACCATCCGCCACCTCATCAGGAGCATGCCCAGGCGTTGTTGGGAGGTCATACAGGCACGTGGAGGCCAAACACACTACTGAGCCTCATTTTGACTTGTTTTAAGGACATTACATCAAAGTTGGATCGGCCTGTAGTGTGGTTTTCCACTTTGATTTTGAGTGTGACTCCAAATCCAGACCTCCATAGGTTGATAAATTTGATTTCCATTGATAATTTTTGTGTGATTTTGTTGTCAGCACATTCAACTATGTAAAGAAAGGAGTATTTAATGAGATTATTTCATTCATTCAGATCTAGGATGTGTTATTTTAGTGTTCCCTTTATTTATTTAAGCAGTGTACATTATTCATGCTTTAAGGGTGGTTCTACACTAAAATATCTCAACAATCATGGATATTTGGACTATTGGATGAATATCCATTACATGGCCACCAGAGGATGAATTGTAATAACTTTACATCTACCGTCATCAACAGGTCAAATTTCTTAATTAGCCAGTCATATAGCCCCATCATCAGAAGTCAAATTGTACAATACTTTAGATTCTGACCCAACACCTGCAAAAGACATTCCCGTCAATCTCAGCTGTACTGTGTTTTTAGTGCAAATTAGAAAATGCTAGCATGCTAACAAGCTAAAATATGATGGTGACCATGGCAGACATGCGCATATTAGCATTGTCACTGTAAGCATGTTAGCATGCTGACAGCATTTAGCTCCAAGCACCCCTGTGCCTAAATACACCCTCACAGAGCCGCTATCATGACTGTAGAATCTTTGTCTTGTTAAATGTTATCTTTTTATAATACAAGCTTTTCTGGAATAATTACTGAAAAACATACAGCAGTATTTGGCTATTTGTAAAGTTAACAATAAAGCAGGCCCTGCGATGGACTGGTGACCTGTCCAGGGTGTACCCTGCCTTTCGCCCAATGTAACCTGGGATTGGCTCCAGCCCCCCGCGACCGTGTACGCAGGATAAGTGGTTGACGATGGATGGATGGATGGATGGATGACAGTAAAGCAGTTTGATTGTAAAATTAACAAAATGTAAGATAAACCGACATACTATATAATTCTGTATTAAACACTCAATTAAGGTTAGTCAGTCACTGATACAGGTAGTTACAGTAATTTTAATAGCATCTTGGTATTTACACCATATTTCGTACATTAATGCACATATTTGTGTAAAATCAGAGACAGAGAAACTACTTAGAAAGCAGTTATTGGCAGGGTTGTTAAAATAATCTTGACCTTGAATTATCAATTTATCTACTTAAAATTATACTTGATTTTGCTTGGCAATTTATCAGCACAGCAATCTAAATAAGAAAATGTGGATTGAAAAGCGGCTGAAGATGGATGGATGGATGGATGGATGGATACAAACCCAACCACGAATATGTAAGAAAATAAAAAAATAAAAAGTGTATCAGCAATCACCTGGCAGAGGGGAGGGGGAGGGCTTGTTGCTGGAGGGACCGAGGAGCTTGACGTGAGAGGAATAAAACCAGCCTCTCTGGCGCTTCTTACCTCGGGCCTGGAGGGGAAAGAGCCAGTGAGAGTAAATCAATCTCCTGCTGGTTCAGTTCTGAATTCTAAATCGAGAAATTAATTGATGAATCGGTTTCGTTGGGAAGAAAGCTGAACCTCCAGAATCTCTGCAGCACAAACAACAATCTATACTGAATCATGATGGGTCTTTACTGGGAATTTATATTCACTGCCTTCATAAATCATGCCAATGCTCACCCTAAAGTCAGCAGAATAACCAAAAGATTGCTGTTCAATGTCTCCAGGCTTAATACAAATTGAGATACGCATATTCATTACTGGGAGCATTGCACAATTTGACAGAGCTGTATATGCATTCCAACTATGTTGACTTAAATTTTGACAGTCTTGTCTAAACTGTACGCCGCACAGCTGTCTCATTATGGTGTCAGTAACGGTTCACTGAGAGCTTAACCAGAGCTATAGCGACGGCCTAAGAACAAAACAGGCAGTGAGGAATGACCTCTCACTGCTGTAGATGTGTGACCTATCAGACGACCCTATTATTACGCCTGTAACCTCCTGTCCACCTCTCACTAGCGGTTCATTGATCTTACAAGTCAGCAGATACAAAAACATCAACAGTACGAGTTGTTTTTTAGTGCTACAAGAACCTTATTTTCTTACACCATGTCATTTCTAAATGCTGTTTGCACATGATATACATGATATATTAAACCTGACCAAGTCTCGTATAACACTACAACACTGTTAACAATGCATAATACAAATTTCATGTTATTAAATATTTCATATGTATATTTTCTTAGTTTCCTTCAAAGAGAGGCAGAAAAGGCAGTGTATGTGAATATTCAACTATAGACAGTGGATTTAAAAGAACTACGACAGATTAATCATGCCTATACAGTGCTCCAAGGGGCAGGTGACCTCAGCATTTAGAGCTAAGTGAAATTCTGAAGTGAAATCTTGTTACCAACATGCTCAACATTTAACAGCGAGCTAACATTATTCCTGTACTGTTATTTAAAAAAAAAAAAAAACGCTTAAAAGGGCCCCTGCAGCTCTAATGACTGACCTGCAGTTCCCCGAGCCACCAGCCGGAGGAGTTCTTGGCCAGGACCACAATCAGTTGCCCTGGAGACAGACGCAGCTGATGCATTGTAGGGGCATCGGAGGTGGTGACTGCCTGAGCAATCTCTGTTGACCAAACAGAAGTAGCTGATGATGAATTTAGATCAAATGTCACATGCATTAAAGAGTTAGTCAGCAGACTATGACAGTCTTTGTGTGTGTTTGTGTGTGTGTGCATGCATGTGCGTGTGTGCTCTATTTGTGAATCGCTGTGCATATTCTCACCAGGCTTTTTGGTTGGAACTCCAGGTTTTGTTGTCTAAATGAATAAAGCAGTAGTAAATTAATGAGTTAAGAAATAAATAAATAACAAAATACAAAATTATAGGCAAATACATGTAATATGAAAAAAAATGTTAGGCATGCTGTTTAAGATTATTGTAAATATATAGAGTCATCTATACACACACAAATATGGGTAACTATTATTACAAACATTTCAAATTCAGGTTGAAAATAGCAAAAATATTGGTTATTTGGGGGTTCAGTAAGGACACTTTGTTGTGCAGAATGGAAGAGCTAGGGTTCAAACCACTGACCTTCTTTACTGGACCTCCTGCTCTAACTCTTCAGCCACAGCCAGCCTGACATATAAACACAACTTGACCCACCTCTGGTTCAACAGGTCGGACGTAGTTGGAAGGGAAAACACCGGTCTGGTCTCCAATGCATCCTCGCCACCACTCTCCTTCTCTCTCTGTCACCAATACAACGTCTCCCTCAACAAACGTCAGGTCCCCGACCTCTGGGCTCTCATATGTGTACAAGGCCACGTACTCTGGTTAGGAAAAATACAAAAGTGTGAGTCAGAGCCCTGTCCTGTTTTCACTTCTTTTTAAGAATAAATATGGAGATAAACCGCAGATTAACACTTACCTTCTAGCTGAACAGAGTCTGAAGTGTCAGATGCATCCACACTAGAATAGGAACAACACTTAGTCAATTTAGTCTTATGATCAACTGAAATGTAACATCAGAGAGGTGTGTGTCTCTGTATGTGTGTGTATGTCTTCATACTCTGTATTGCCACCCGTCTCCAAGGTGACATAACTTTTGGGGAACCATCCCTGTGTCCCATTGAGCTGTCCCAACCACCAGTCTTCCCTCTGCTGCAGCACGCTGATGATGTCACCCTGTGAGAAGCTCAGCAGCGCAGTGATGATGTCACCCGCACCGGAGGAGAGGTTGAGGTGAGTTTCTGAGGTGGCTGACCACGAGGAGACCGCTCGAGCATGCAGAGGAGCCGAGGGCTGAGGAGTGAGATTAGAAGAGCAGGGACGTTTCACATTAGGCAAAGTTCTTTTACATTTAGCCTCTAGGCTACTTGTCTAGATATAACTTAGAATATGGCTGTTCACCTGAATCTTTCTGACCATGAGAAGTGACCAACAAATGCCAGACCTACTAACACTGATGTTATCTATTGGGAGATGGAGATCTGTAAATGTCTGGGTGACCCACAGAGAGGCAGAGAGAGGAGAGGAACTCCCAGCAGAGAAAAACTATAAATATACAGCCATGCTGCTGTTCAAGATGTGTGTGTGTGTCAGCAGCAGTGTAGAGTACCCAAGCCAGACCTAGTTCTTTGCCCGCCAAAGCCAGTTTTTAGCTCAGATATACTATGAAGGCATACATCACTGCTTCACTTTTTGGCTTTCAGCTTTCAGTCAGAGACCTGCAAAGCATGAACAGGTAGCTCTATTTTGCTCATCACCAACCCCTGTGGGAAATATCTGGCTATTTAGCTGCTAAATGCTCTACTATGTTTGGCAACTGTTTGCCAACTTTGTCTGTTTGGTGCTGGTCAGGTAGGATAAAGTCAATATGTCACATCCTTTTTGCTGAAAATAGTTGCCTGCTGCAGCTAGAAATTATGTTGATGAGAGTGCTGAGAGGGTACCAAAACTAAAGTTATGGACTGAAAACCAAAACAATGAGCTGAAAGAAGCTTCAAAGCTTAGAAAAGCTGATCCTTTTTTGACAGTAGATATCAAATGACAGAACAGCTCTATGTAAACTAATGGCTCCAAAACATTTTGGAAAAGAGATTATGAGAACTTTTTGTCCTTGTGATGCCTGAAAAGAGAGTAAATACAGAAACCATAAAAACAGACAACTCCCATGTTGCTCCTGAATAAAACATGGCTACTCATCCAGAAAGTGAATGCTAATCTCTGAACTGACACAGCAACACAACAGGGTTTGAATTTGCATCCGGAGTAGGTCACTAAACTTTATCTGCCTATTAGGAGTGACTTTTCAGACCCAATTCACTGAATGCCTGGAGTTAAGAGTAAACCTGAGCTTTCCTCCTTACCTGTGAAGCGTCTGATTGAGCAGGAACAGTGCTGTCGCTCGTCACCTCACCATCTGGGACTCTGGGTAAAACAGGAGGGACAAACCATTAGGGAAGGAGAAATACAAGAATAAAAAAACAGTACTGTGGCATAAATTACAATGCCCAAGGTGACTGTTACAGCCTAGCAGACAACACAAAAAAGCACAAATATGTACTATTTTTAGCGTAGGGAAATATCACAGAGAAAATGTCTTTGAGACTGTCCTGTCCTTCTTCATCCTGTATTTTACCCTGTGCTAGGTGGTGGCGGCGGACAGGACGTTTTTCCGGCTGAAGAAGGGGCAGTGTCAGTAGCAGACGGGTTAGGACATTTCTCAGCGTAACTCTGGGGAAACCAGCCCCTGTTTCCACGGTAACTCCCGCACAACCAGCCAGGCTCACCAACGGTCTGCTCATCCACCTGCATCATGGAAAACAGTCTAATCAACCACAATCACACATAACAAGATGATGACAGCGATAAACATGTTGGTTCCCAACTGCAGAGATCTTTTGGACCAATCAGGAACAAATGCACAACTATCACGCACAAGCAGTGTGTTTAGATATCCATCACACAAACAAGGCATGGTAGTGGGATGTGAATAGGCCTATGTACACGCATTACGATCACTGCACATTGACATATTGCAGTTAAAATACAAACTGCTTGCTTTAATGTCATTTTTACTTCTGACAGCTCTTTTATTTTCACATGACAGTGTCTATTTCTGTCCTGCAGCTTTTGCACTGCACACTTCCTATACGTTTAATTTAATTGATATTTTCTTAAAAACCAAATGAGTTAAATAAAAAGAAAGATTTTTTGAGGAATATGAAATTAGCATACAGTATATTGTAAGGGTAAATGTGTGTGTTTACAATATGAATGTGTGTCTCGTACCTCTATAAGGCAGTCTGCGTCTATACCCAGCTCATCTGTGTTTCGGGCAACAAACGAGTACAGAGCTCTATACGTGGTCCGCTTGGAGGATCGCTGAGCCTCCAACACCAGCTGCTGCCCTCCCCTTTCCTGCTCTTCTTTCATCCGCCTCCACTCTTCCTCCTCTTTCCGTTTCCTTTCTTCTTCCTCCTCTTCTCTCTTCCTCTTCCCCTCCTCCTCCTGCTCTCTCCTTCTTCTCTCCTCTTCCTGTGCTTTCTCCTGGGCTGCTCGGAGGCGAGCCTGTGCCTCCCTATCCTCCTCCTCCCTCTGTCTGGCCTTCTGCTCCTCCAGGAGCCTCCTTTGACGCGCCTCCTCTTCCTCCTTCTCCCTCTTCTCCTGCTCTCTTCTCTCTTCCTCTAATTTTGCATGTCTGTGGGAAGTAAATGCAACTTTTTAAAGCCCCTTTAACCCAGAGAACATGTGTTTAGTTAGACAGGTCACCTGAAAAATCTTGAGAAACAAAAGCAGATTCAAGTTATGTATCATGAATAATTAGCCTCCAGCACAGACAAATATAAGTCATGCATTCCCTCACACTCACCTGGCTGCCTCCTCTTCCTCCCTCCTCTTTCTTTCTATCTCCTCCTCCCTGCGTCTCTGCAGCTCCCTCACTTTCTCCTCTTTGACTCTGTACAGGTCGTCCAAGACAGCCTGCTGCCTCACCTGCTTCTCCCTCAGCTCCTGATGCAGTCACGGAACAGGCAATCCATTAGAGAGATACAGAAGACGCAAACATCAACCAGTTTAACAATTCAGAAACACATATGATCAGCCACAAAGCACAATACAAATGTATACAATTCTGCTCCAACCACAAAGCAGCTGATGTACAGTAGTTGTGTGTGGTGGTTTAAAAAGTGTTTGATGCAATAGTACAAATACTATCATTGCAAACATGCAAAACTGATGACTGAGCCAGCCCACAAACTGGCAGCCATTCACAGAAACATGCAAATACAGTATGTGTATAAGCTGTATATGTATAAGAGTTTGACTTTTTTCTCTGTCTAAAACACAAATTGTGCAAGTTAAGCATTCTGTGTGTGTTTTACCATCCGGGTGCATCCTGTTTACACAAAAAACACACACTAGAACTAATCCCATGCAGTGAAACAACAAAAAAATGGAAGACATGGTAACAAAAGCAGAGCTCCATTTAATAATGTGTCAAAACACAAAAAAGCAAGGATGAGTGAAGAGATCGCATTATCAAGGAAAGAAAAGGAAAGGAGATTGCAGATTGTGGCTTAACGGAAAACAAGAGGTGGGATGGCAAAAAAAAAGGAGGGGTGGTGAAGAAGATTACACAGTGGGAGGTAGAGAGAGAGAGAGAGACAGAGAGAAAGAAAGATAACCTTGATGAGAAGGAAGAGCTGGCTGAGGCAGGCCAGCAGAGACAGAAGGCCCCGCAGGACACAGTCATCCATATCCCCAAGCTAAGAAAGAAATAAACAGGGTGATGACGGGAGGAGGAAAGAGGATGGGACAGAGAGAAGGTAAAAAAAAATATTGTGTGATCAGGACAAAAGGAGAAAAAGGATGAGTGAAAGGAAAGCAGAAAGAAAAGAAGATTCAGAGAAGCAAAGGGAAAAACAGAGACAAGATGAAAGTGAATTAGTAAGAAAAATGTCCAGGTATCGGAAAGCAGAGAAAAAAGGGAGGAAAAGAGAAAAAGAAAGGTGTTAAAAGCTTCAAAAGCTTTACAAAGCAGTTAAGAACAAATGAACTGACCAAAAGAGAAAGAGCAGGCCCTTTGATGCTGCAATTACTAGTATTGGATTGACGATATATTGTGAGAGGGCATGACATCATTCATCACTGGTATTGAATTATCAGGCTGAACCAGCTTCTGGCGCGTAATATTGGTGTAATCTATCTATAGTGATGTTGCTTTATTGTGCTGTAATGTCATATTTTTCTGAAAATACCCAACTTCTATCCTGCAATGTAACTCATGCTAACTCAAAAAAAGTTCAAGGGCTCAAGAGCCAATTAAATTTCTTTTTTCTTCAAGGTTTAGTTCAACATTTTGGAAAATGCACTTATTTGCTTTCTTGCAGAGGGTTTCTGTGGGTTACGTATGAAGCTAGTCTGGCTCTCTCCAAAGTAAAAAAAAACAAAACACTCCAGCAGCATCTAAAGTTCACTAATGAAGTCATATCTTGTTTAAAAAGCTCACTAATTAAGTCATATCTTGTTTAATCAGTACACAAACACAAACTGGAAAATGACACTTTGCTGTACAGGGAGTTACATGCAACCCTTTCTTCCAGTCTTTATGTTATACTAAACTCATCACCTACCTTTTAGCTCCTTAACAAGTTGTAACTTATTTGCTGATCTAATTTGACTGTATGCTATACAGTTGTACAGGTTGTATATGTATTGCAGGCAACCATGGGTTTCCATTCATTTCTACAGGGCATGAAAATCCATTAGTAGTAGTGGTATATTTTCCGTATATAAGTCTAGTTTGCATCTATTATTGTTGGTGTTACACAAATCGTAGTGTGGCAATGCAGTTTAAACACAAAATGTAATACATCATTCATGTTCAATGTGATGGATTACACAACTCAACCAAATTTTAATTTTTAGTCGAAAACCAATCGATGTCTAGAATGGCAGGCAAAATATATTAAAATGTCTAAAACACAGTAGCAGTGGTTAGTTTTGATGTAAACATAAAGCTGCTTTAAACAGGGCTACGTTTAGGGACATGTTTGCTTGACTGACAGGTGTCTTAGCATATCACAATATTCTAAATCTTAATTTTCTGTCTCCAACAAGCGACCAAATGAGCCTAAACTTCTTCAAAGCTACAAAGTGTTCCCTAAAAATCGATGGGTGACATGTTTTTCTACAATCTGTGGTCTGAACAACTCTGTAGTGGCCTGACCTGGCTTGTCCTTGGCTAATTTGGGTTGAATTGAATTCAAATGGTCTGAACTCCTCTGAGACAGGCTTACCACTCTCCATATCCTGAATCTGGTCTGTGCTGACCACTGACCTTAAGCTCCTTGTTGTACTTCTCCATCTGGGCCAGTTTGTCTGTGGTCTCCCTCTCCAGAGTGTCAAGCTGGTCCTTCAGCCTGCGGCAATTCACACCTTTCTCTGTCACGCTCTCGCTCAGAGAGGTCAAAGCCACTGCTACAAGGCAAAGGTCAAAGGTCAGGGATGAGCGAGAGAATTCAGGGACCGATATTTTGTCTGTGTGTTGTTTAAGCGGATGTTTGTCACCCACAGGGGAGTTTGTTGAGGCTTATGATTCGCATCTTCTCAGTCAGCCTCTGCTGTTCTGGGACCAGCTGTGAGAGCTTCCTCTGCCAGTCCTATGCCAAACAGAGAGACACAGGCATATGAACAGGAAGTGAAAAAAACATTTAAATACAAAAAGTCTGACAGGGAAGACAAAACACATGTCTTTAACCTCAAACTGAAGCTGCAACGTGTTGATCTCTGTGATGCGCGAGTCCCTCTTCTGATTGACAAGGTCCACCTCTGCCTTCAGAATCCGCCTCTTGCTCTGAGCATCACGGAGACAGTCTGAGATCTGCTTGTGCTTGTTGCCCTGGGAGACCGGGCAATTTTATTAGCGTGGGCCCCTTGCTTTCATTGGCATTGTGAGACTGTATCTGTGAACATTTGTGGATGTTAGTGCGGTCTCACCACAGCCTCCAGCTCCAACTCTAGACTCTTCTTTTTGGCCCGAAGTCGGGAGATCTCTTCCTGCTCCCCCTCTCTCCTCC
Source organism: Micropterus dolomieu (assembly GCF_021292245.1). NCBI lineage: Eukaryota > Metazoa > Chordata > Actinopteri > Centrarchiformes > Centrarchidae > Micropterus > Micropterus dolomieu. Next base: position 12,398,451 of record NC_060159.1, read on the forward strand.
GGCCCAGCTCATCCTTCTTCCCACGCTCCCACTCCTCCCTCCGCTGGCGCTCTATCTCCTGCTTCGCTGCCTGAAGTACGAAGGAAAGTGGTCACTGGACAGGGCAATCTCGATGTTCAGCCTCTCACTGGTGAGTCTACTTCTCCCACTCACCTCCTTCCTCTCCAGCTCCCTCATCCTCTCCTCCTCCCTCTGTCTCTCCATCTCCCTCTGCCTCTCCAACCGCCTCTCCTCCTCCAGCCTCCTCCGGTTTTCCTGCTCCCTGGCCTCCTTCTCCCTCCTTTCTCTCTCCTCTCTCTCCTCCCTCTCTCTCCTCTCCCTCTCCTTTCTCTGTGCTTCCTCTAGGGCCAGTCGTCGTTTTTCCAGCTCGGCACTGCCTCGTGCAAAGTTCTCCTTCAGCTTGTCCTCAAAGGACACTACAAAGAGGAGGAAGAGAGAGGTATGACACAGACGAAGACCTAAAAGTGACATTTTAACACAACAACCAGAGTCTAGGATATCTCATACCACTGCTCTTGGTCTTTTGTGCAGGTTCTACCTCTGTTGTGTCTAATAAACAGGGAGTTATGTAGGGCCCTGTTCCATTAACAAGCTCACTGGACTTGATTCCTCCTCTGAAATTAGATAAAAAAGAATGTCTGTGGTTGTAATAATGGATGTATTAATAAATTCAGTGAACGTGCTAATCTGCGTGGATGTGTTACCTGAGAGAGGGAGGTACCATGTCTTGAGGCAGTGTGAGGGGTAGAGGCCGGCCAGTTTTAGCCATGTCCACCAAGTGCATTGCCAGAATGAACTCATCACCTTGTAGCCGACCATCCTTATCCACATCTGCCAAGGTCCTATGTACGCACAACACAGTAAGTTACATCGTAAACAAGTAAAGATCAAATCTTTAGTTTTTGTGGTGATAATATCATCATTACCAGCATACCTAAAACTTCAATTAATAGCCCAAGCTTTCATTTGCTTCAATGAAACTCTGCCTATATGGGCCTTTAATTCCTTTCGCACAAAATTCTTGCTCAGCAAAGATGGGAAATTCTGTCTACTACTATCAAATTGTTTATTTCAACCAGTATGTACTGGTTAGACTTTTTTTGTCTCGATTATTTACCATACCAGTATGTCTTGCGGAAGTCTGAATTGCGGAGGATCTAACTGATCTTACGATGTGGTGGATGTCCACATTGACAAACGTTTAAACATTTATATTTATATGTGCGATTTTATCAACTTAGAATTAGCTCAAGCTGGCCACCCAGTGGGCTTTGAGAGGTTTTATATATCCAGAAATCTTCTATAACAACCAGACCAGGCTTCTAATTGAGACCTGCGTTTATTTGTCAAAATGTGTAGCCACACCAGGCCAGTAAAAGGGACAGGCGTCTAATTGAGATTAAGCTTTAAATTCAAATTTGGAGAGAGGGGAACAAGCTGTAAAAAGTATCACCTCATGAGGTTGTTATGGGAAACAGTTTACCACATCCAGCAGATACAGACTAAAGTTAATTTGCAGTCATGTTTCTGACTACCTGGCTCCAATATTTAGCTCTGTTTTGGTCTCCACCAAATCCTGAAGGAAATATCTCTCTCTTGCTGCTAAATGCTCCACTACAATGTGTTCACTAGCTAGTTGCTAACTTTGCCTGTTTGCTGTTTCGTGCTAGGCAACGCTAAACCACAACAATTGGCTAAAAGAGTTAGCTAGCTAGATTGCTGTTTATAGTACACACTGAAATGAGGTGTGACAAAGTGAGAAGTGCCATTTTGGATAATTTTCCACGTTTGTTGTATTTCATCATTCCAACAACATCATTTTAATTACCTATCTCTGTCATGGAACAATGTGGGGAACATTACAGATTTCAGCATTAACACCAGAGAAAACCACAATATTCATCAGCCTAGTTTTGATGTTCACTCTTGTTTTCCATTTTTTATAGCTATTGTTAATTACATTGGTGTAAACTGGAGAGCAAAGTTCATCACTGGTAAGCCATGTTAAATGACAAGCCAATTGGCATCAAATCATATTAATAAATTATAAATCATGTAAATAATTTCCACATGGTGTGTAGAAGCAAAAATAGCTTTGTATTTAATATTTAATGGCATTATGCATCTGTCTGCCTAGTGATCAACAAACACTTATGAACTTAAAAAGGCATGCCGTCGGAGATGTGGCTGCCTGCTGGATCATACATACATAGGTAAGCACACATGCACACACCTTTTACTCACCAGATGGTAGCTAGCTGAGTCTGGGTCAGGTTGGACGCCATCAGAGCATTTCTAACCTGAGGTCCTACAAGGTTAAAATTACATCAGAAATAACAGCGAGTGAATTCTCACGCCAACTGTGGACGCGTTTGTGTACGTATGACTACCTGTTCTGTCAAGCAGGGTTAAGGGCAATCACAAGAGTACGTGAGTGCATGCGTGTGAAGTGAAACTGACTCAGAGTGTGCTCTGTCAAACTTTGAGAACACCACTCATGGGCCGCCACGCAGCCCTGAGAACCTAATGTTTATTCAGGTTGTAGTGTGTGTGTATGTGTGTGTGACCTACCTGACAAGTAGCCACTCATGAGCTTGTCTAGCGTATTGAACTGCTGACGGTACTTGAGCCTTGAGGCCTGTGGAACGGCCCAATCACTTGCACCCGTCTTCGGAGAGTTACTGGTCAACGACGTGGTCGAGGAAGAATTTGAGCTACGAACAGATAGAAAGAGAGGCATGTCGATATGCCAAGATATCACCTAAAGGGAAATTACACAATAATATTATGTGGTCAGTGTTCCCTTACTCCCCTGTATTCAAGCCTTGACTTAAAACCAGTAATTGCGTCGAGACTCCCCCGTGTTATTTCTCGGCTCTTAATTAGCTGTAGAGGAAACTGGTGCAAACGACCACGTAGACAATGACTCTCTGAAACAAGACAGCACTGTCCCCTCAGGCAATGCTAATCAGATATTCTGTTTTTATTATAAACAACGCGTCTGCAAGAATAGCAAAAGGATAGACAGGGTCGGAGATGCTCATTTGAGAAGAATGCATTTCTTTTCAGTCATTTTAGCTGGGTGGAAACTTGCACTAGCTCTAAAAGAAGCATAAGAGGAGATGCAATGTGAAATCCTCCCTTTTCTCTGTGAGTGTGTAGATTAGTGACACCAAGTAGGCCTGTAAAATTCACTGATATTAAAACTTGTTATGGGTCTGGCAACAAAAAACAGTACAAGAACAAAGTGTCTAGCATGACAGAATTGGATGTCACAATTATGACTGTTGAAGTGATGTGGATGGCTGCTCAACCTGTACTGGTATTTGACTTCCATACACTCCTGCTGCCATTATTATTGCTTGCCTTACCACCTACACCTGAGGTCAGGACATTTTGTCTGAAGCACTGAGCCACACAAAACAATACATTCAAAATGAAATCAGACTCTACTCCTATCCTTTTCCCAAACCACACAAAACACCACGAGAAGGATCAAGGATATTAGATACTGCTATTGTCTTTTTTGAAGGGAATCTGCAAAACCTCTCAGACTCCGGTTTCTGCTTTGTTTACTCCTTATTACTTCCCACTATTGTAAGAATTCCAAACAGAGATTGTGTGTTTCACTGTTGTAGATGTAGGACTGTGAAACACTTCAGTCGCTATCTAATTTTTCATTCATGGCAAATAACATATGTGACATTATTAGTATTTAATGTAACCACTGGTGACACTTGTGACATTAGAACTGGTCACATGAACAACAGTGCATATATGCTCTTTGTGCCTGATGGTGGAACTAGAGTCCAAAGTCCAAAGCTGTGAAATTCTTCCTGAGGAGGGCATGGAAGTCTTGGCAATCCATCCAGTAAATGTCGACATATTTTACATACATCTACAGATGTGAACTTAATAGTGGTGCAAGAGGAAAAGTCAGGGGCTGACCAAATTCAGTAGGCTTCATCCTTTGGGAACCATGTACAAGTGTACAACTTTTTATGACAACCTTGTTGAGATAAAACACCAATGAGCTGGACCATGTATGGCTACTAAAAATAGATGGAAACTTCACAATAATGGTGACCTCCTCCTATAAGAATGCCATTTGATTCCAGTTCTCCCCTAACGTCTGTGACTCTAAACAAGTCCTCTGGTAGCCAACAGAACAAATGCCCTTCCTGCTCTCACTGTTATCTTAGTGTTTCATCTCTGCCTGCAGTCTGATCCTCAACCCTCCCCTGCAAAAACTCTGCTACTTTGTAAGCACTGAACTAATGGGCTGGTAGTGTGTGTTATACCAGCCGTTCTGTTAAAATCACTGCATAATAAATGGGGCATTTTAGAAAACCTTACATTACTGTTAAATTGAGTACTTGATTTAAATGTATGTTTCAGGTGGAACTTGATATCCTGACAGAGGGCATTTGTCTTTTCAAATGGCAACTGATTAAAATGAGGACTCTTAAGCTGATCAGCTGTACATCTGTAATGTGGTGCGTCATGAAATGCCACCTGACACTTGGAAACAATGTGGAACTACATTTAAGTACAACATAAGCAATTTTGTCTTTACGGGTTATTTGTAGGAGCTTGAGAAACTTAAATATACCATTATTTATACTCTGGGCCTCACCTGCTGGATCCAAGGTCAAGGAGAGAGCTGGCCTTAGACATGCCGGTGGATGGAGAGAACGCCATAGGAGAAGAGAAGCCAGAGAGAGGGTGTGCTGCAAAAGGGATTGGAGGCAGGTGGTTGATAGAAAACAATCAAATTAAATATCGTTTAGCGCATGCATGTAAATACATACAGTGTGTGCATGTGCTCTTCTTATGCAACCAATATCTGACATGCTGTAGACGTGCAAGGTGCAGTTGCCCTTGAACGTGTGTACATCTAATCTTATCTCTTCATACTTTACAGTCACAGCACACAGAACTCCAGCAGCAAGGATATTGACATCTGGCTAAAAACAAAGTGATTGCGGTTGTCTGCAACCCTGCGCTACAGAGGGTTCGTCTCAAGAGCTGTGACACGGATACATTTTCTTCAGCAGATGGGGGGGGGGGGGGATAAAGATTGCCGGAACACCAAATAATAGAGAAATTTCACACTCTGTCAAGAGATTACTCATTTCACAGCCAAACATTTAGCTTGAACATACAGACTGAGATTAAAGAAAGCAGCCACATGACAGACAGTGGAGATAAAAAGAACAGAGGAAAGAGAAAAAAAAACTATATTAGTATTTATATTATATAGGTGCACCCACACCTGAGATCAATGACAATGAATTTTATCTAATAGGTACATTAACTGCAGTAAAGACTGCAGTGACTCGTCTCCTTGGTGATTAAAAAGCAGGTCTTACTACATACCGCAACATGCATACACACATTTTATTATATTATATTTTATATATATATATATATATATATATATATATATATATATATATATATATATATATATATATATATATATATATATATAGCCATACTTGTGTAATGCCTCAAGACAAATATACAACACCTCAGTAAGTAGATATGGTTCAGCCCTTTCATGTTGTAATCCACACCACAGTAACACTGCACCATTAACATGCAAGACCTGAATAACTGACCCACAAACCAGGATCTGGTTGCACCAGCTATTCACATCTATTACTTACTTAATAAGTTTTGCATTATGTCCTTCCTAATCTCTTAGTTGGTTTTAAACTAGTGATAGTAAATCAAGTTGCACCATTACAACTTAAGAAATGTCTTTGTTAGTTAAGATGTAATGTTTAAAATGCTAAGAAACATCTGTAGCACTGTCCAATCACAAACTATATAGTAGCATTATATTAGGGCTAACCTATATGTTAAAGTCTAATATTTGTATGTGTTACATTCCTTTGCAAATTTAGGCATGTAGATTAGCCAAGGAGCAAGCATAAGGAAATATTCAGTTATGCTAACCTAACTGACGCTACTTAGTAATTCTGCATAACGTTTTGTAATTTAAGGTATTGATTTATTTTTGTGAAAAGTGATTTAAAATCATCTCAGTTTACATCATTATTAAATGGAATTTTGAGTGCCAGGTCAAATATGTCAACCTTATATCATAATATCCCTTTTATTCTTCATTCAAAATGGGTCATACAGTATCTTAGCAAGCTAGCGTTAGCTTTCTCATTTGGCTGAGTCAGCTATGTAGCAGTTTCACCTGGCAGTTAAATGTTTAGTACAACTAATCTCTATGTAAGAACTAGTTTGTGTGGTGTAATCTGTTTAAATTTTGGGATGTGTAATCTCCATTTAGTAAACTTATAATTAGACTAGACTGAATGTACATAGAGCTGGAGCAATGGGGTCCAAGGGCCTTAGGACCCTGTCAATTGGTGCTAATACACTAATAAATATCTATCTTTATTTGTCCGACAAGTAAATCAGAACATTTCCACTGCAGGACCAACCTGCGTTGTTGGGAACGAGAGGCGGGGTGAGGAGGTTGACATTGTTGTTGGGGAATCCAGAGTTTCCCAGGGAGGTGATGAGGGGCAGAGTCATTGCCATTGGCACCAGTGGTTGCACAGAGTGAATGTGGGGGTTAGCCGGCATGGGTGTTAGAATGGGCATGGCTGACATAGCTGACATGGACGACAGACCAACTGACAGGTTTGGCATTGACCCCATTCCTATTAGGAGGAAACACACAGGTGAACACGAAGAGATCAAGAACACTGTTTCAGAAAACAGACTTACTTGAAAAGTTACATTTAAAAATGGGTTCATTTCATTTTGTAAATGCCCTGAATTTACTGCAACTCAACTGAGCAAAAAAGTATTATTTGTGTCAATCAAGAACTTGAGCTGCCTGTGAAAGTTACCATCATATTGAAAAATCAATCCGTTTGTAAGAGCAGCTATTTTTTAATACATAATCCTCCCATTTTGAAATAACTCTTCAAATGTTCTTTTTCTTGCGCCATGGATGAAATAACACTTCTAAGTGGTTAGGTGGTAAGAGAGTAAAAATGTAGTGGGTTTTGAAACTGAATTGTGGCTGTAATATCCTCAGAGAAAGTTTTACCAAAGCGTGCTGACGAAGGGATAGTTGGAGCAGAAGTGGAAACGGGAGGTTGCTTCATGATGACTGGCAGGGAAGAAGGTAAGTTCCGCCCCTGAAGTTTGAGTTTAATGAGCTTCATAGCGATGGAGAACTCGAGTCTGTCCATCTTCCCATCGCCGTCCATGTCAGCCAAGTTCCTACAGGAGGAGGTGAGAGAGAGGTATAATATGATCTTTTTATAGCAAAGTCTGCGTTCCTGGTATTTTTTTTTCTTTATGGAGACAATAGGAAAGTCGAGAGCTACACAAGGGACAAGGCTCTAGTGGGATTGAATTCCAGTAGCATTATTCACACAAACACCAAAACACACCCACCCACACACACACTTTCTCCCCACTCTTACACTCGCAGTTTACTAGGTGGGGCAGGCTGTAAAGGAAGTCAGCGCTCAACAGGAAGTTTAAAGCAGATCAAGAGGACCAAACTGCCCAAAAACAAAGATTGGATCTGCTGATTTAATTGTTTTGGCTTAACAACACATTATTTAGGATGCAGTGGTCAGTCAGTACTTACCAGATCTCAGCCAGGACAGAGGCAGGCAGGCCAGACTGGAGGAAGAATTTTCTGGCTTGTTCTCCTGAAGACGGACAAAAATCACTAGGGTTCAGAACCTCTCATGACAACTTCTAGGTGTTCTGCATACACAAGTATTTAGTCTTCTTGTTAGGACAACAGCCTACCTGAAACATAGCCGAGGACGGGAGCAAGGGTGTCAAACTGTTTGTCATGTTTCCCCCTCTCCTCTGGAGCGATGGCCCAGACACTGGCTCCGCCTGGACAAAACCAAGAAACAATCTTAAGATCCTCTTGCCTGCTAAAGTTGGTGTATATGCTGTTCAAAGTTAACATAAAATCATTTACCAATGCTGATGCAGCATAAAGTAATAACTAACAGGACAGCCAAGAGGATTTTATATAAGAAAGATATACAAAAACATTTCTGTCATTCATTGATAAATAAGTCTATGTTTAGAAAACAGGTTAAACAGAGGGAAAAGATTTTTTAAATCTAAAAACACATAAAAACAAAAGTAAGAATCTATAGCTATGCTAACTGTTCTGTGAGGCTGTTGGCACAATGGTACTTTGAGCTATTAACAATGCAAAACCTGCTCACAGTGCATGACTTGATGGTGGCACTGCATGAAAAGTCAGGGGATCACCACAGTTATTACATGTCATACTGAAGAGGACAGGAATGTTTATATCAAATTTCAAGGCAATCCATCCAATAGTTGTCAACACATTTTAATCTTAGACAATCAATCAAATCAAAATCTCTATCACAGACTCAGGGTCCAGATCTAACCCACAAAAATACACAAATATATACTCACATGCATACACACATAAAAAACCCACCATAATAAATCATGCTTTACACAGCTAAAGAAAAGGAAGAGAAAATATAACAAAATAAAAAATATAAAGACAATCAGTGTCCTACCAGGAAACAATTGTAGCAGTGTTTACACATACAAGATTGGTAGTGTGAATATGTTTGGCAAGCCCAAAATTATTTGATTTTCTAAATCATTAACCTGGCACATGAATTTATGCATGAGATTTCTTAAGACAGCATGAAAGGCCCTTACTCCTGCAGCCACAAACATCTCACTTGCACTACACCATCTTGGTCTCTTGATTAATATTCTCATAGCATCGTTGCATGCTACTTTAAGTTTCTGTAGACTTGCTTTTGTATAACTTGACGCCAAGTGCGCAGTATAAAGTGGTATACAATATGCTTGAACAGGGATATATTTACACCATCCGTACACGCCCTAAACTTGCGTAAAAGAATATTAACTTGTGTATATCATGCCGCATTACCTATAAATGTCAACCTTCATGGTGGCATTACAGGAAAAGTCAGGGGACAACTAAAATCATTAGAACTGATCCTTTGTAAATTAATGTAGAACTTGTAGTAGAACTGCAGTTGTTACTGGTACATGGATATAAAAGGTACTTGAATACTAAAAGCTCCTGCTTTATTAACATACCAGCTGCCTTTTGGAGGTCCAAACTTTCATAAATATGACATTTCGTAGGACAAAAAACATTCTACATAGAAGAAGAAACTTTACATTTTTAAACCATAATGCGTGGGCAATGGTCCACTCCTCAACACACACAAATGCAGCAACACATTTCAAGTCCCCAGAGCAGAAATGCTAATGTCAAATTCAGTATATAGTCTTTTTCTTCACCATCCAAAAAGTCGGCATCATTTCCATCCCTAATGAGATCTCGCCTTCAGATGAAACCACTCTTAACCAACTCCCGACAATGATTAATGTATAAAAATGTCCAGTAAGCTTTTTCTTCCCCCACTCTGCTCCACTCTTGGATTTCTCAAGGTAAGTTCAGGGTTGGCCATGAATTAAATATGATGTCAAATGTGCTGTGTGAGGGGTATGAAATGCAATTCTTACTCATTTTCATAAGATGTTTTTAAAAAAGGGGGATGAAAGATTATCATCTGTGCTGATAATCAATTAATCATAAGGGAATCCATGAAATTAATCTAATCATAACACAACCAGGGTGTGCCTCCTGGCTTACATTTCTGCTCCATAACTTGACAGCTCTGAAGCCATCATTAAGAAAAGTACTGACTGTATAGACATTGTGAACAGATGGGTCTCTCCATATGGCAGTGATTGCATGGCAGAGATGTAGATAAGGAGACAATGGCAGACAGGAGTCCAGGCAGCAGAGATAAAGAAGGGTTAGTGACGCACAAAAGATGAATTCACACTAGAGAAGCTGAATGGCGGACTAGTTTATCCTCGTACAGACAGAAGAAACACATGGGTAAAAAGCGATAGTTGCAATGTTACAAACGGAAGTCAACTCAGTCAGTTCTTATGGAGTTCACTTTCCTAAGCAGCTCATCTTCCTCTGCTCCTTCAGCGACATACGGGCCCTCCCTGATGCCATTGGCTATTGCCATAGTGATCACGGTTGTACAAACAAAATGTTTGCACAGATTTCTTTCTCACAACAGTGACTTCAGTGCGAAATAAAGACAACACACTGAGCTTGTTGAGAATTTGTCATCCAAATTATTCGCCTCCCATCATCACAAGCTCATCGTTGGTTTTAAAGCTCACCCTGGTCCCTTATTCAAGAAAATACTTATCAAATGATGAAATCAAACAAGAGGTGCCTGAGTTAGGTCTATATTTGTCACAAAATCTGTGTCAAAAGCATATAAACACCCACAGCTCTTTGTAAGGGCTGAATCTATGGCTGTTATTTAGCCTTGGTACATAGTTTTTTGCTATATGATAGTTGCAAATTATTATGTGATTGCTTTTATTTATGGTGATGTAACATTCCTTCTTCATACCCCAAGTGCTTTAGCAAGACTGTACTTGAGATATGTATAAAGCTACTCTCACTCCGATTCTCATCCTAAGACGCCAGCGACATAGAACATCTTACGCAGGAAGTTGTCTCTAAACATTTCTTCTCAAATCAATTTGTCAGGGCAGAGTAAGATGGTGGGGCCCCTTTTCTTCCTTATCTCTGGTAGATGCATAAGAGTAGGAATGAAGTCACAGGGCTAGGGACAAAAACTACAGTTTATTAATATAGTAGTTGTAATATTGTTTTTAGGCAAAATGCTATTTGATTAGCATAATATTCTCGACTCAATATGCTATTCTTTGTGGTATTATGGGTATATGTGTTTGTAGACATGGTATCTAGGGTGTAATTTATTCACTAGCGTCAGGAAATACCAGCCTGCCCTCGATGGAACTTCCTCCCCTACGCTAACCCAAACACCACACTGGCTCTTGTTGACCGCAGCATGCACGCACGCGCACACACACACACACACACACACACACACACACACACACACACACATCCCTGAGGACTGACACAAAGTTGCAGCCCAGCAGTCCCTTGTATGCAGCCAGAAGATTAAACGTGAGCAACTACAGAGTTAAAAGCAGGAAGATTCAACCTTTTTCCAAAATGTGCGACCAGATATAACTGAAAACTGCCAGCTGCTCACTTCACAGAGATGTGTGTTAGGAAACACTCTGGCTGATTGCCTTGAGCTGGTTTCAATATCCAAACAAACTCCCTCTACTCTATACCACCACAGCAACACCTGTTCAAGTACATGCTTTTTCCCCTGACAAAGCCAATGTTAGCAGCTCGCAGTGCCCGACCTAGTTTTTGGCATTGTCAGCAAAATGCAGCCATAAAAAGGAGAAAGTAATTAATCTCGCACTGAGATGTGAGTATTCCTCACATTGTCTAGTTAGCTTTGACAGACCTCATTTAGAAGCTATTGTAAGTGAGAAAGGGAGGCGATATTTAGCACAGCGCCACTGGGACATGTAGCTAGCGTGGCCACATCCACAGGCCTGTCAGTTGATTGGGCGTGTGTATCAGGGAGGGCAGGATGCTCCGTGAATAAGTGGGGCATTGCAAAGCTTCTTACACAGCAATGGCAGAATCCTTAGGGATCTTCTGTGGCTTGACACTTGTTATTGGAAAGATATGGCCACTTAATGTGAGACGAAGATAAGGAGGTGCCAAATTTTGTTTTTTTAAACTAACTAGTATTTACAAGACATGAACAAAGGGCTGTTGTTTGATACTTAAATTGTTTTACATATTCTTTAAAATAGTTTAGCTGTAACCTTGTTGACATTTTGGGAGACACACTTATTTGCTTTCTTGCTAAGAGTTAAACGAGACTGTCAAAACCACTCACAGCTTAGCATTGAGGCTGAAAACAGGGGGAAACAGCTAGCCTGGTGCTGGAAATCTGCCTAACAGCTAATCTATAGCCCACATAAATCTAAAAACAACAAACTGTGGGTTGTGTGAATATGAATATCTTAATATTTTTGACTTCCTTCCTGAACCACACTTTTGAGAGTGTCCCTTAGTCTATGTGCTAATAAAGGTATCCATTTTCTCATCCAACTCTCGGCAGGAAAGTTAATATACATATTTCCCCATTTCTTAAATGTAGCTTCTGCTGTCTTTTGCAAACCAGCATTCTTGTCTCAGTTTTTCAGCAGGTTTATATTAACATTTTGACTCTTCCAGGCCATCAATGTAGGGCTGGGCGATATGGCCAAAAATGTTATCATGATAATAACATTTCATATCATTCGATATCGATAATTATCACGATAAATGTAAAGTCATTAGTTCTTTCAAGTTTAAAGGCTGATTTTTGCTCCTGACTGAAAATTTAAGAAACCAGATTTTAATTATGCGGTTAAACTTTTCTTTGTGGTCAGAATGGGAGAAACACTTGATGCTAAACAGTGAATCACTTAACAAAACTGAGGGAGAACATTCAAAACTAGTATTATGACTAAACTAGAATATTAGTAAATCTTTTTCAGTCCCTTTTCTGCAACAAAATAAATATTTTAACAGAAAAATTAAGTGCTAATTTGTTCATTCATATGAATTAAACCAAATATTTACTGACAATATACTGAACATTAAATTGCGAAAATTATATTGCGATAATTATCATTATTATGCCCAGCCCTACATCAATGTAAATCAGAATTTGTTCTTCCTTATCTGGCTACATATATTTCTAAAATATCTTTAAAAAAAGTTATCGCCGTAACCTACATGTATGAATTCTGTCATGCACTGAGCATATAAAAACAGCTTCCTGCAAAGCGACCGACAACACCTTGTCAGGGAATACACAAGAGTCCTTATATTGAGACAATATAACACACAGTCCATCCACAGAAAAAAAGCTGTATACTCATGGAATAGCTTCCACAGCAACAACGCCTGTGCAGAATTTAAACACACTGTAGCACAGTTCACCTCCTCAGCAGCTGCGACACAAAGAGCCTCTGTCTTGTGTGGTTTTTCTTCCCTTTGTCAGCCTGTGTGCTGTTGTCTAGGTGCTGTACAGTCCTTAGGAGACGCTGGAGTCAAACCTCCAGACACCCAGCGCCGGTCTGCTGGGGGGAAACCGCATCACTGCTTTCATAACTATTTACATATCAAACGCTTCACCTGGGGAGGACAAGTTAGTGTTTCAGATGGGTACAGTGCATTAACAGTGTCTGCTCGCTGCAGCATTTTAGTCAACACACACAAACACACCTTCCCCGTCTGTGAGAGTTCTGCATACAGTCCACCTGTTTTGCAAATTCACAGACTAATGACATTACAATTGCCTCATTTCAGATTCACTGTGCAATAACACAGCGGAGCTCAACCTCCCATACAGTACGTATCAACGGAGAAACTCATCATATACTGATGTTGTGTGTCTGAATTGCTTTCTCCCGTGACTATCTACTGAATGGGATTAAAGCAGAGTCTAGCTGTGGGGTTTGGCACTTTGATAAACTGCAGAATTAGTGGTGTGGACAAGAAGCATCCGACACACACACACACACACACACACACCCCTTTCTCTGAGGCATTCCCCATTGGGGCCCTCAAGGAGCAGCAACTAACTGTTCTTTGATCAAAGGCTGGAAACAAGAGGATTAACACATGTATACGCACGCTATTGAGCAATTCTGTCCATATCATATTCAAGCACTGAGCACAACAGAAGCAGAAGCAGTCCCCCACAAAAATCCGCACACCAAATTAGCTCATGATTTGCATTAAATTTATTTAAAAATATCATCTAATATTCCTTCAAGCTCTTATAATAATACATAGAATTATCTATAATTGAAATTCAAAATGAGATGGGATTAAAGATGCTTCATTTAACCTCTAATCCTTCACTCCAGCGCCAGATCAATATCCCATTCAAACAGTTCATAGATCAAAACATCATTACAGACTCAAACAAATGCCCCTTTAATTCTTGACAGGAAGATGACCAGAGGGAAAGATTCAGGTTCAAAGAAGGGGCGTGACACATCTGCTGGTTATTGGTCGTCTCCGTCTGCTTTCTTCTTTATCGATCTACTCCCATATTCAAGTTAATTTCCACCCTGACCCCTCTTCCCAAAGTCCATATTTGCCTCCCACAGACACAATACACACATACAAGACAAAAACAAAGTGTTCTTACCATTCATGGCTGCAGGTGGAGAGCACGGGCAGAGAGGGAAGTCCTCTACTCAGCTGGCTAGCTCGCTGACATCTGCAGGGAAAGAGAGAGAGAGAGAGAGAGAGATGTGAGTGTGATTGTGTATCTGTGTGTGTCACAGAGCGGCGGGTATGAGTGAGGGACACGGGCACACGTGTGTGAATAAGGAAGAGAATGGGAGAGGATGCAAATGTGTGAAGAGAAAAAAAAAAAGAAAGAAAAGAAGAAAAATCTCATCTCCCTGTTCACAATGCAAGGAAGGCACATTGAACATGCTAACACGGTGAGGGATGACAGTGCAAGGGAGGGACAGAGGAGGGGAAATAATAGAGGGAGGAGGAGGGGGACAAACTGACAGAGTGAGAGAGAGGGAGGGAGAGGATGATGAGAAAAGAAGGAAGAGCAGAGATTCAGACAATGCCAACAGGGAGAAGTAAGCAAGAGGAAGGCAGACAGTTGAGGGACACAGAGGGAAAATGATGGTGGTCTGGGAGGAAGGGAGCATTTATCACGGTCCGCTCTCAGATCACAGATGGCGGCTCAAGCCAGTAGTCTTTTGCAAAGCTTGGTGTGTTTTTATTTCTCAGATGTTAATATGTCTGTCATTTGGCTTTCTGCGCAATGACCATTATTTTATTACAAATATAAATATATCTAATTGGGAATATAAATATTTCTTGGGTGGGTATGTAAGTAGGTAGGTAGGTATGTATATACCACACAGTTTCAACAGTGGATGCAGCCTGCTTCCACTGTTGCCGATGGGCAGTGAGCCCAGCCTACCTGATGAGAATCGACTGTAGGGTTTCTGGCCCAGGAGGTAGAGGGGACAGATGAGCCCAAGCAGGTTTATTTTCTGAAAATGAGCCTTATGCGTATGGGCTCAAGGAATTTATTTGGAGTATCACAGCAAGCCTTGCCACATAATCCTCTGCAGGTGGGGTTCCATGTCTTATGTATTGTTTCCTGCCCTTTTGCTTTTTCTCGCTATTTATAGTCGTTGAAAATATACACATTATACACAACAGGTAGTTTCCTCCTTTTTAACCCTAAACTGAGCTTCCTGTTCCTGCAGTTTCTCATTCCATTATTCTAGCAACTCTTCCAATGCTGTTCTTCAGATTCTATTAGTCCCTCCAATCAGACCTACCTCTTTATTTCCTCTTGTTTCATCTACCTATCTAACTATCCATCCATTCATCCAAACCATCAATCCAGAAGCCTATAGATAAAAAGCAAGGTTTCGCCTCAGCTCTGATTCCTGTCAGGTCTAAGCAATCTCCTCTCTGCTTTCAGCAAATCATTCTTTCACACTTTTTTTTACCTCACTTCACTCTCCACTCTATCTTTTCCATTTCAGCTCCACTATTTCTTATTCATCCCTCACTTGAACATGCACCCCCCGCTTATATGACTCCCATCGAATTTCTTTCATCCCTTCCTCTCCTTCTGCTCTTGTTACACTATTGCTCCATCATGGGTTCCTTCTCTTCATGTGAATTCCTGGAGGGGAGACTGTGGTTGTTGTAGTATAAATCATTCTGCGCACATGCCGACACTGCCAATTACTTAAGAGCAATGGACCGCTCACTGTGGCGTATGCCTCTGCATGCACTTGAATATATGTGGTAGCGTGTAAGCTCCTACACATCACACACACACACACACACACACACACACACACACACACACACACTAATGGCAGTCCAAGTTCCAAACCATAAATCCATTTAGGAAAATAAAAACAAAATGCACAAAGAATATAAAGAAAGCTGAACGCTAGCTGAAGCTAGTTTCAAACTATTTAGCAATGCGGCTATCCGAGCTGAAGTTATCACTAGGTTATATGTAATATGAGAATCTCATTTAGTTCACATCAATATTAAACAGCATTTTATCAAGGGTCAGGTCAGATTCGTCAACTAAATTCCACATTTTACTCTAAACGGCTATATGTCAGCTAGCATTAGCTTTGCCAGTTGTGTGTCAGTTAACAGCAACAGCACACGTGGCAGTTACTTGTCATACATTTTTATTAACAACTAAGTTAATCTATATGTAACAATAGTTTGTGTGGTGCAACCTGTGTAAATCAAGTGATGCATTAATCTCCACTTGGTAAACACTTATGTTACCACAAGAGGCTGGTGCAGCTAGCTTTCTACAATAACATCATGCTGTGTTAAATCCTCACTTTGTTTTATATTAAAGCTTCCCCAGTATTTCAATTAATAGGAGGCCAAGTAGAACAATATATTAATTATTGAGTGAACTATTCCATTTCAATACTAGATTTCACAAAAGTATTGTATATAGCCATAATAGCCTACTGAGCTATGCCTGTGTATAAACTGTATATATGTACCCCTTACACTCCCTTACGCAAACACTGAAGGTAAAATGAAGGTATTTAGCAGACACTGATCCACCCTCAAACACAAACGCTTTTGTACCCTGAGGTGTGTGTACCTTCAAATACATGATCGTATCTGCTATTGGCTATGTTAGAGAGACGTCTCTGTTCAAACAAGGACACATCCTGGATAAGAAGCAACACAAAATCAACACAAGACGCAGAGGACACCCTCTACATCAACACTGACCGCACCCTCAGAGGCTCACAACAAAATGTTTCACTGAATTTGCTCGTCATTGCTAAATACCCTTGAGGTGCCCGAAAGGACAGGAGCACCTCTGAAATGTATCCATTTTCAAATTGATTTACCTTGTAGCTCAGTGCCTGTTGATGTGATTAACAATCATTCTATTGCACTGACACATGCACCATCAAATATTTGGACACAGATCAGAATTACTTACTGTACTGAGAAGTGAAATATACTTAAAATAGAATTAGATGTTGAAATGCATTTTAAGGTGCACAGGTACACTAATATACGTGAAGGTGCATGCAAATGTCAAACAGAACTAATGGTGTCCGTATGCTTGAACCTCACACCTTCCTGATACTGAAACTGAGGATGGCCATTTTTGTAGAAGCCAACATGTCATACAAACTCGTTCATTTCCAGCACAGACACCTTAAGCCCTCAAAGTTTTTCTCAGTGGTAGACGGTGGAACAAGTGTAAGGATGTGGAAATCATGTTTATTCAGAAACGTAACTGGAATATGTTTTGATTTCAAAAGCGTGACATAAAGACGACAGATCATCTCAACTATGGTTTTATTTGACAAAACAGTCTTGACTCTAGGTCTACTGACTAGCTTTTTCTGGTGCTTTCAACCTGTAGGTCCCAGACCTACACGGGCCCCAAAAATCCATGTGCATGTCAACTGGATTTGGTAATCTGATCAATCACAACTTTGTTAAGGAATTTGATATGTTAATGCTAATCTTGCAGAACAGCTTGTAAAGGGGCCCTGTTTCAAAATCAAAGTCTAGTTTTAAGACATTTTGTTATTTAGAAAGGCAACCGCAAATAAGTAATGGGAGTTACATGTGTATGCACTGAGAACTTGTAGGTGATGGTACATACACAATGTACCAATAGAGGTCCATACCAAGCTTTTTGCCCTGGTGCCACCTAACAGGTTAATCTGGCCATGCATGTGATGATGAATGAAAAAGGTAGGTAAACATTTAGTCAACATACTATTGCAGGGTCAACAGTGAGATTTTACACTCATAGTTTCATTTGTTTATGTTGCTATAACATAGATCACAATAAGGCTGAAAATAGTAATACTTAATAATAACACCGCCTTCCATTAATATTTCACCTTTTATGTGGGTCCGCGTTGCAGTGGCAGAAGCCAATGCCAAATAGCCTAGACGTTCTTCTTCCTCTAGCCTTGATGGTATATTGATGTTTAAAAATGCCACATGTAGCACTCTCAAAGTTTTTGATTTTGGGGAACTGTGCGAAACACTCTAAGGGCCAGTGGTATGCTGACCCACTGCACTGAGGGAGAAAATGAATCAAAGAACCTTTGACTGTGTCCTGCATGCTGATTGACACCTGTGTGTGTGCCGCACTGGCCCGGTCGGATATGCGTATCAATGCGTCGACCTGTGTGGGTGAGTGTGTCTAACACACACTCCTCGCACAGAGGGCGACCCTGTTCTAGCAGACACAGCCCAGGAAGCTTTGCTGAGCCCAAGGAAGAAAGAAGCCTGTGTGTGTGTGTGTGTGTGTGTGTGTGTGTGTGTGTGTGTGTGTGTGTGTGTGTGTGTGTGTGTGTGTGTGTGTGTGTGTGTGTGTGTGTGTTTTTGCTTGCATTTTCTGCCTATTCACAAGAGCACAGAAGCACACAGACACACAAAGACATCCACACATCTTCCTTTGTTACGCTGCAGGTGGAAATTGGGGACACTTCCACCAGAAGAATATTTTTATATTTATCCATTTGATACATTTGTGGGTCAGCTCGAACAATGATTCAACATAGCCTTTATTACTTCCTTTACACTCCCCACCCCCAGCTCTCAGCAGCATGTCCTACCTCAGCTTCTTACTTACATACCTTTGCCACAAGATTTTTACCCTGACTTCAAAAATACAGAATTGTCCTCAATACAGCATTCGGATTCACACTTCTGTGACTGTCATGTGAAAATGGACCCTGAAAGCTGTATGTTTGTACGCGTTTATGTGCATATGTGTGTTACGCAATGCTTTGTTTATTGGCAGGTGGATACCAAAAGTCCCTGCTGGGATGAGGCCAGATGTCACAGGAACTGCAGTTTACATGGACTTTGCCACTTCAGCAAAGAAAGCCTCCTATTTCTTTTTTTCACTGAGAGCAGCACAACACACACAGCAACCAACCAATCTCTATAATTAGTCTATACTGCAGTGAATGAACACCAGCAAGCCCCAAATGTCTTTTAGATGAATGGAAAACTGCAGTGAACAAATCTAAACATCTGATAACACCTTTAAAGCTGGGTACAGTGGGATATCACACCCACCTGGCAAACAACAGGCTATATTTACCATGCTATAAAAGATATGGTCAAACCTCAAGTCACCTTTAAGACAAAAGATAAAGAAATTATGGCAATCATACACCACATGTGATAAAATACTACAAACTACATTAAGGTCACTGTGTGCTGGGTCTAGTAAGGCTACCACAGGCTATCACTTCCCTGTGGGGAGTTCCAGAAATATCCCAGTGATTTATTTTTCTCAAAATAAGGATGGCCATATTCTTAGTTTGACATTCTGGACACAGAATGTTTAAGTGGAAATCTGTAATTTCCAGTAAAAGCACCTTCTCTGAATGGTACATTTGTTTCTGAGAAAAGGGGCTAATAACTGAATTTAAAAAAAATAAATCCCAAATAAGCATATTTCCTGGATTCACCACCGCCATACATTCAAGACACACTGTTATGCACTGACACTGTACTATTGAGAATATGGCAATCTTTAGACGACAGCCCTTATTTTGGTCATTTTAAAGAGTCCACGTTAAATGTAAGTAAAGCAATTTTTAAAATTGTATTTGAACATATTTAGAAATAAGCATAACGTCTGAATCCCATTTTTCAACCATATGGAGTGTTTTCAATCAAAAACGCAGACAAAAGGCTATCAGTCAGGGTTTGGTGATAGGGTTTTAGAAATGCACATCCTTGTAGGTTAGACAAAAAATCTGCAGATTACAGTACTAATACGCTGCATGCCTCGCCTTTTAAATTTAACGAAGCAGGACACCCCCACTTACCTTCCGAGAAAAAGATAAAAACCAAAAAACACAAGGTCAACAGCGACAGTGCCCGTCAATTGTTACATTTAGTTCTGTCTTGTTAAGCACAAAAATGCTTTATGGTCGTTTACCTGTTGCGGTAGATTAGCGGCGTTGATCAGACATCCAGTCAGGCGAATTTGGCTACTGAAGAGGGAGGAACCGCTCCTGCAGCCGGGGCAGGCGTGGACTGGAAACGGGCGTCTCCAGAGTCAAGTCAGACGAAATCACACACAGGACTTCCGGGGATATTTTCAAACTTAAACATACCGACGCTCATAATGGGGCACGTGGGGCATGTGATAGGGCACAAAACCCATTGAAACTGAACTAAGATAGTACTTCCAACATTTCCTACTGAAATTATTTGTCTTTATCGATGGGCCTGATATTGAAGCGTCAATCCTAAATTGCCAAACACTCACAAACCATGACTTAATAAAACACCCTTGTTTCAGTTAATCACTCATCCTGTACAGTCCAACATGTTCCAGTGTTCTTTGTTTATATCTGAAATTTAAACAAACTTTAGTAATTTCTCCTTTATTTGTGGATAGCTGAAAGGATAAGTAATGTGTGTTTTTTATCCATTCATCATTTTGTTCTTTTCGTATGGTAACTGCCTAATCATCTCTCCTTAATTATAATTCATGTAATCATGTTTATCTTGCCATGAGTATTTTAGGAGATTTCTTTGTATAGTATACAATCTCAACCTCCTACCTCCCCTGCACAGGCTTTAAAAAAATAATGTTTATATTGTATTACACAGAGGACATAACACACAAACAGAATTAAAATGTAATTGTTCATTTCCATCTATTATATGAACATTTGCCAGATTCATTCAGTTTCTGCACACTAGGCAAAATGTAGTGCATTGTCTGACTGACTATCCTGTCAAATAGAAAAGTTGCATATAGTCAGAAGGCTTGATTGGATCAAAAGAAAAACCTTCCATATATTGTGTCCACTTCATTGACCTAATTTAACTTAAATGCAGACTTTTATTTTGAAGGCACAACCACTTGACCTTTGGTCTCTTGCTGTTGGATGATGTTTTGACAGTAAACAGATCAAAGCCAAATGATATTTGGACCTGATATGCGCTTAATTCACAGTTAATTACTGTGGTGCATATGTGCACATAAAGGACTAAATGCAAAGTAGTACTTTTTTTTTTTTTAATTAAAGCCTACAGTTGGGTATAATCATATAAATATGTTGAACAAAGTTTGCATAATTTCCCCTTTCCCTATCTGGAAATTGTGATGAGTGAATTCCTCTGAGATGCAGTTATCTGCTGTTAATTGCATCTCTTCGGTTGAAGCTCTGTAGAGTGTGAAAGGTCTTTGCTGCCCCCATAGGAAACGAGAAGAAAGCTGCTGGTGTGGAGCTCCCCCAACAGCCCAATTTCATTATTACATCTACAACTTAACTAACATAACCTGAACCTACCAACTGATCGTGATACTTGTACAGCACTTGAAGCAGTGATGAGCCAATACAAAAGGTCAGTGAGATTTATTGGCACCACACCAGGCAAATAATCAAGTAAGCAAGCATATCATATAAGGTAACAGTTAGTATTTGAGCAGAACACACAGAAGTTTTGATTTCAAAACAATTTGACACAAACTCATCTTTACCTATTTACATCACAGGTTATTTTCATTGTAATTAGGCGTTTTTTCCTTTTGAAAAATAAAGAAAACATTAAAATAACAAAAAACAACTTTAAAAAACTAGAATGTCTTCGATGACTATAATACAATAATCTACTATCCACACAGTACAGTTCCCAAAAAAACAAAACAAGAAAATGACTGTTGAAAAGCTGACCACATAAGAAAAGGAAACACATAAACAAAGCTTGAAAGAATCATATCAACAGCACTTTGCATTGAAACATGTTAGTCACATCTGTCCATCTGTTTGGGCTTCGAACACACAGCTCCATATCTTGACTAACAGTTTAATGGTGAGCTTTTTAAAGTATACATTCCTGCAGTGGTGAAATATGTCATAAACTTTATTCTCTCCCAAAAGAAAATACTAATGAAGGCAGCTAATAGCATCTGCTGCCTGCCTCTGGTGTAAACTACACTTAAGATCATTAAGGTGTTCATTCCGGTTTGAAGCCCACTTCACTTTCTGCGTATGACACAACTGCATCATGGTGTAGGTCAGCTGGCATATGTTCTTGCTCTTCATTGCTCTGACCTATGGTTACCAATAAGTATTCTTGGGATGCTGCTGCTTCAACGGGGACTAAATATTTAACACCCTCAAATTCGGTTTTTATGTCACTGTTTGGACATACAGCTAGCATAGGATATCCTTCAGATCCTTGTGGTTCAGCCAGGTTGTAATACTTGACACCGTCATTTACTGGTTCTGTTTTCATGTCACTTACAGTGTTCGGACACATGGTTAAAAAAGCATATGGAAGAGATCCTGTAGGTTCACCTGGGACTAAATACTCGACGTCCTCAGTGTTTAACTCTGTTATGAAATCATCATAATGTAGATTGTATATTTCCTCAGTGTCCAGTTCTGGTTGCATATCGCCATAATGTGGATTGTACTCCTCTTTAACGTGTGTGCTTCCCTTAAGAGGAAAACCATAACCTACTAGATTCCCATGCATCTGCATCATCATGCCAGGATCTGTTGTTCCCTTGGTCGGTTGGTCCGTCTCTTCGCAGGAATATTTTTTCTGTGCTTTATTTTGTCTCTTCTCAACAAACCTTTGTGAAGACTTGGGAGCAAACACAAATGGCAATTTGAAGAGCTCGTCTGCTCTGTCTCGTGTTTTACGATATTGCTTGACCATGTTTTGAACTTTGGATGCAGTTGCTATGGAAAACTCCCAGCACCTGTAATGTTGTGAGCTAAGATCGAAGTTATAGTCAAGGATGTCATAAATAGTGCGTGGCAGATAGTGTCCTACTTTCTGAGTTGCAAATTTATATATCTCCATCATTACAGCTCTGGTCAATAGGTTCAAGTCCAGTTTGTCTTTCTCTGCTGATGTTGATGTCACATCTAGATCCAAACCAATCTCCATGCAAATGGGATAGCAGTTGCCTTTACTTAGAGTTCTCTTTGGTTTTACGTCACTTATTTTATGAATTGGCAGCGTGGCTTTTTCCTCTTTTGTTTGCAGTGCCAACTTTCTTTGTTTGATCGTTTCCATCATTTCACTTTTCTGCATGGCAGCTGTGTCATTCGCTTTACACACATGTCCAGGTTGTCTGTGAGACACTGGTTGAATAACAAAAACTTCATCGAACCAGGCGAGTCCACCATCCTTTCGTGCCTTTGCTCTGTGGAACAGCCGTGCAGGGTCTACGTCCTTGCTCTGAATGCCAATGTGGAAGTTGTGTTCAACGACTGCATTAATGACCTTGCTTTTTGTTCCACACAATTGTTTGGCAAACCGAACCACTTCATTCATCATCCCACGTGTCAATACATGCGTGTCAAGTTTATCTTTTGGTTGGTCTTTGTCCACGCAAAGGTTCAAACCTATTTCCTTGCAGCGAGGGTAACCGGCCATTATCGTCTCCTCAATTGTTGAGAAGGTAGAGGACGGATCCTTTGCAGGGTTTTGTGCTGTGCAGTTTGCATCAGCAGAGACTGTGTCAGTCATGGTATGTGGACGAAGATGATGTGTGTGACTGGGATCAGATTCATCCTCACGAAAGTCAAGATTTCTGTCTTGAAAGCATTTGGGGCAAAATGTAGTTTTGTCATAAGTAGGTTCCTGTATGCACCTCGTGTCAGGGAGTTCAAAAAGCCTTTTCAGTCGAGGAATGCTGAATCTTTTCTGTGCATTCACTGATCTAATTTTATCCAAGGTTTGCTGTGCAAAGGCATTGCGATCCAACTCATTTGTCAAATTAAGATTAAAATTATACTCCAGTATCTCTGTGATAAAATACTTTGTGGCTGATTGCAGTGCTGTGGCAAAAGCGTTAATTTCAACCATGATGCCATTGGTCAGTAATTTGGGATCAAGATTTTGTTTGACTCCAGACCCTACATTGAAATCAATGCCTGCTTTCTTGCTTCTGGAGTACGAATATAGCGGGCAATGTTCTTCATGTACTGAAAGAATTTGCAGAATACGATTGGCCCGCAGTTTCCACATCTTTAAACTGAGCTCATGTTCGTGTTCAGTGTCAGGAGAACTGCCTACATTTTGGTCAATGATTGCAGCCTGGGAGGAGACAGCCCCACATGCATCTACATTTGGGTTGCTAGGGCAATCAAGTATGGCCATTGTTGAGGGTTGTTTTCTTGTGCCCTTTATTTTCTTGTAGGATTTTACACAGGCTGATAAATTCCTTTGCTCCATTACAGTAGGGATTTGTGTGAGAATATTTCTGGCAACTTCAGAATCTCCACTTTGCAAATCAGGATCCAAGTTGTGTCTGAGGACATCCAAACAAATCTCCTCAAATGTCCCACACAACTTTTCTGTAAAGTTTGTCACTTCAGTCATTGCTCCATTGGTCAGTTTGTTGATCACCAGTTTTTTGTTTGGTCGACTGTTTACATGTAGCTTCAGACCTATTTCCTTGCAGAGGGGATAAAGATCCACACTCTTCTGTGAATGAGCTTTAGTTTCAGAATGTGAATCAGGACAACACACGCGAGCAACATCACATTCCTCCATTTCTGATGTGCCGCTGAGTTCATCTTTGACATTGCCCACGCTCGGAATTGCCACATTTATTGTTGGCATGTGACCATGAAGTTCAAAAACCTCATTTGAGAATTTGACTGCATCTTCACAACTTCTCAGCTGTCTTACTCGTTTCATCAATTCACATGTGAAGATGTTCCTCTGGTGTTGACTCTGCAGGCCAAAGTCAAAGTTGTACTCCAGAATCTCCATGATGAAGTCCTGCTGAGATGCATTAACTGCTAAGGCAAATTCAGCAAGTTCAAGCAGAACAGGATAAGTCAAAGAGTCCACACTGATGTTTTGCTTTGGGCCAAATCCAACATTGAATTCAATGCCGACTTTCTTGGACCTGTAAAATGGACCGAACTGTCTGTTGAGTCCAGAGAGGATTTGTTTAACACGGTTTGCACGCAACTTCCACATGTTCTCTGTTCCCAGTTCCTCTTGTTCCATGTCACAGTCGTTTGGTGCATTTCTTGGAGTCTCTGTTTGCTCTTCACCTCCAGATACCCCTCTTTCGTCAGACTGACTTACAAATGGTGGGTTCACATTTGGGTTAACAGTTGGTAAAGTGGATGAGACGTCAGTGGTGGTGGGGGGAAGTGCACAAAAACTCAGACAACTTGGTGCTGATTCTCTAGGGATGTCAGAGCTCAGAGAAAAACCTTTTGGGTTTTGTAGATGATCCTGACTGCCAGCGTTTTCTGAATCTGAGAGCTCGTCTGAGTCTAGATCAGATTCTCCCAAAGGACAAGTGTAGCTGTTCTCTGATCCCATTTCCTCTTGTTCCATGTCACATACTTTTGGTGCATTTCTTGTCAGTATTTGCTCTTCAGATGCACAATGCCCAATCTTTTCTACAAATCTCTGTGAAGCCCTGTGACTGAACACAAATGGTAATTTGAAGACTTCATCTGCTCTGTCTAGTTTTCTGCAATAACTCCTTACCATGTTATTGACTTTGGATGCAGTAGCTATGGAAAATTCCCAGCGCCTGTAATATTGTGAGCTAAGATCGAAGTTATAGTCAAGGATGTCAAACACAGTGTGTGGGAAAGAGTGTCCCAGTTTCTTAATTGCAAATTTGTGTATCTCCATCATTACAGCTCTGGTCAAAAGCTTCAAGTCCAGTTTGTTTTTCTCTGTTAACTTTGATGTCACATCTAGATCCAAACCTATCTCCGTGCAAATAGGATAATGGTTTTCTCTACGCCGATGATTTGTGTTTGTTTTTACATTCCTCATGTTATGCATTTGCAGCGTGACTCTTTCCTCCTTAGTCTGCAGTGCCAGCTTTCTTTTTTTAATAGTTTCCTTCATTTCACTTCTCTGTGTGGCAGCTGCCCTTTTCAGTTTATGTACTAGTCCAGGTTGTTTGTGAAAAACTGGTGGAATAACAAAAACGTCACTGAACCAGGCATCATTTAGTGGCATCGCTCTGCTAAATAGCTGTGACAGAGTTATGTTTCGGCTCTTCATGCTAATGTTGAAGTTGTGTTCAAGGACATCATTAAGAATTTTATTTTTTGTTCCACTTAATGTTTTGGCAAAATGAACCACTTCATTCACAATTGCGTTTGTCAATACATGTGGGTCAAGTTTATCTTTTGGTTGGTCTTTGTCCACACACACATTCAAGCCAATTTTCTTGCAGAGAGCATAACTGTCCATAATCATCTCCTTGATTGTTGAGAAGGATGACGATCGATCTTTTGCAGGCTTTTGTGCTGAGCAGTTTGCATCAGCGGAGACTGTGTCAGTCATGGTATGTGGACAAGGATGATGCATGTGACCGGGGTCAGATTCATCCTCACGAACCTTGTGATTTCTGTCTTGATAGCATTTCGGGCATAATGTAGTTGTGTCACAAGTAAGGTCTTGTATGCACCTTGTGTCCGGGAGTTCAAATGGTCTTTTCATTCGAGAAACACTGTTTCTTTTATGTGCATTCACTGCTCTAATTTTAGTCATCGTTTTCTCTGTAAAAGCACTGCGATCCAACTCATTGTTCAAATTAAGATCAAAATTATACTCCAGTATCTCTGTGATAAAATACTTTGTGGATGATTGCAATGCTGTGGCAAAAGCGTTAATTTCAACCATGATGCCATTGGTCAGTAATTTGGGATCAAGATTTTGTTTGACTCCAGACCCTACATTGAAATCAATACCTGCTTTCTTGCATCTGCCGTATGAATAAAGTGGGCAATGTTCTTCATGAGGTATTGAGAGGATTTGCTGGATGTGACTGGCCCGCAGTCTCCACATTGTTAAATTGAGCTCATTTTGGTGTTCAGCGTCAGGAGAACTGCCAACATTCTGGTCAATGATTGCGGCCTGGGAGGAGACAGCACCACATGCATCTATATTTGTGTCGTTCTGGCTATCCAGTTTTGCCACTGTTGTGAATGTTTTTCTTGTGCCCTTTATATTCTTGTAGGGTTTAACACAGGCTGATAAATTCCTTTGCTCCATTAAAGTAGGGATTCGAGCAAGAATATTTCTAGCAAGTTCAGAATCTCCACTTTGCAAATCAAGATCCAAGTTGTGTCTGAGGATGTCCAGACAAATCTCCTCAAATGTCCCACACAACTTTTCTGTAAAGTTTGTTACTTCAGTCATTGCTCCATTGGTCAGTTTGTTGATATCAAGTTTTTTGTTTGGTCGACTGTTTACATGTAGCTTCAGACCTATTTCCTTGCAGAAGGGATGAAGATCCACACTCTTCTGTGAATGAGCTTTAGTTTCAGAATGTAAATCAAGACGACACACAGGAGCAACATCACATTCCTCCATTTCTGATGTGCCGCTGAGTTCATCTTTGACATTGCCCACGCTCGGAATTGCCACATTTATTGTTGGCATGTGACCATGAAGTTCAAAAACCTCATTTGAGAATTTGACTGCATCTTCACAACTTCTCAGCTGTCTTACTCGTTTCATCAATTCACATGTGAAAATATTCCTCTGGTGTTGACTCTGCAGGCCAAAGTCAAAGTTGTACTCCAGAATCTCCATGATGAAGTCCTGCTGAGATGCATTAACTGCTAAGGCAAATTTAGCAAGTTCAAGCAGAACCGAATTAGTCAAAGAGTCCACACTGATGTTTTGCTTTGGGCCAAATCCAACATTGAATTCAATGCCGACTTTCTTGGACTTGTTAAATGGACCGAACTGTCTGTTGAGTCCAGAGAGGATTTGTTTAACACGGTTTGCACGCAACTTCCACATGTTCTCTGTTCCCAGTTCCTCTTGTTCCATGTCACAGTCGTTTGGTGCATTTCTTGGAGTCTCTGTTTGCTCTTCACCTCCAGATAC
>NC_060159.1:12426475-12446357 GCF_021292245.1 Micropterus dolomieu
AGGGGATTCCAAGTCACTTGACTATATAACATTAAAACAATAAATTAAGCAATTTTGTTCATGAAATATTTCCCTCCTGGCTGTCAGACTTTTTGCTAAGCATACTGAAATTCACTAAATTAATGAATTCAACAAAAAAAGCCATTTCTAATTATGTTTTTACAATATACTTTAAAAATTAAACCAAATAGGTGGAGGAAGGAAGTTTGGACTTCACTCTTTAGAGGGTAGCAATCTGGACTGTTGAGGCCAGAACATCAACGTTTCATTTGTAGTTTCATTCATCTAGGTAAGAGCAACAGGGCCCAGTTTCACAAAGCAGTTATATTCAAAAACTCACTTTCAACCTAAATTTAGTCCAGTTGTAGAATCAAGTAGAATCTTGAAGTTGTGTCAGCTGCACCACAATCATCCTCACATTATCTCTAAATGTTTCATTGCAGGGGAACTGTTGACAACCTGACAGCTGCCTTGATGTCCAGAGTCAGTGTTATAAAGGACAATGTAGCCTATAGATTGTACTCTGAGCTGAGGACGGGATGAATGCCCGATGTCCAGAGATCACCCTCTGTCCTTACATCAATGACAGACTGACCAGACCACCACTTGCTCAGGCTTAACAAACTCAGGTTTCACTAAACTCTCTTTCTGAAACAAGGCCTGTGTCTCTTACTCTTGGTTGAAGTTATGACATTGAAAAGGTCCATGCAAAATGATGCTTGGACCTGATATGTGTTTAATTCACAGTAATTATGCTAATGCAATTCACCTGCACTAAAGGGCTAAACTCAAAGTTGTACATTCTATTTTAAATCAAAGCCTACAGTTGGGTATAATCATATAAATATGTTGAACAAGTTTACATAATTTCCCCTTTCCCTATCTGGCCTATGTGATGAGTGAATTCCTCTGAGATGCAGTTATCTGCTGTTAATTGCATCTCTTCGGTTGAAGCTCTGTAGAGTGTGAAAGGTCTTTGCTGCCCCCATAGGAAACGAGAAGAAAGCTGCTGGTGTGGAGCTCCCCCAACAGCCCACTTTCAGTATTGCATCTGACATAACCTTACTGATTGTGATACTTTCACAAGACACTTAGTGTTGAATGGTTGAAGCAGTGACGAGGCAATACAAAAGTTCAGTGAGATTTATTGGCACCACACTGGGCAAATAATCTTTACCAACAAGCATATCCTATAAGGTAACAGTTAGTAATCGATCTGAACAGACAGATATAAACTGGTTGCTTTCAAAACTTTTTATGACACCTAAGCATCTTTACCTATTTACATAACAGTTTTTTTTCATTTTCATTGCAAGTAAGCAGTCTTTGCTTTTGTAAACCAAAACAAAATATACACGTACAAAATAACTAATAAGGCACTAATAAAAAATAAAGGGGAGAAACAAGGTTGAAAAACAATAATGTCTTAGATGACTATAAACACAAGGGTCTACTATCCACAAAGCGGTCAAAAAATACAAAATTTTGTTACAAACTTGACAAATGACTGTCAAAAGCTGACCACGGAAGAAAAAACATTAAAACACACTCAAATCATCTCCAACTGTGGGTAGCACATAAAACCTTTTAGAACAAAGCTTGAAAGAATCATATTTTCAGCCCTTTGCTTTGATCAGATCTCACCATCTATTGGGTCTTTGAACCCACACCTCCATTTCTTCAGTCGAAGTTTAATGGTGAGCTTTTTAAAGTATAGGCCTACATTCCTGCAGTGTAGAAAAATTGTCATTAACTTTCCTCTCCCTCAACAAAAAAATAACTTTACATGTCAATGAAGGCAGCTAATAGCATCTGCTGCCTGCCTCTTGTGTAAACTATACTATAGATTATTAAAGTTCTCATTCCTGCTTGATGCCCACTTCACTTTCTGTGTATGACACAACTGCATCATGGTGTGAGACAGCTGGCTTATGTTCTTGGTCTTCATTGCTCTGACCTATGGTTACCATAAAGTATTCCTCTGATGCTGCTTGGGATACTGGACTTAAATATTTAACACACCCAGTGTCCAGTTCAGTTTTTATGTCACTCTCCGTGTTTGGACATACAGCTAGCATAGGATGTTCTTGAGATCTTTGTGGTTCAGCCAGGTTGTAATACTTGACACTGTCATTTACTGGTTCTGTTTTTATGTTACTTACAGTGTTCGGACACGCGTATGGAAGAGATCCCGTAGGTTCCCCTGGGACTAAATACTCGTCCTCAGTGTTTGACTCTGTTTTGACATTGTCATAATATGGATGGAATTTTTCCGGTTCTGGTTGCATATCGCCATAATGTGGATTGTACTCTTCCTCTTTAATGTGTATGTTTCCTTGGAGAGGAAAACCATAACCTACACTCACTAGACTCCCATGCATCTGCACCATCATGCCAGGATCTGTTGGGATCCTTGTGTCCTCATCACGGTACAAAGGTTCCACATTAGTTTTAACACCTTCACAAAAATCCACACGACTCACTTGTTGCACAAAACCACACTTTTTGTCTTGTTTAACCTTGGGATATTTTTTCTGTGTCTTATTTTGTCTCTTCTCAACAAACCTTTGTGAAGACTTGGGAGCAAACACAAATGGCAATTTGAAGAGCTCGTCTGCTCTGTCTCGTGTTTTACGATATTGCTTGACCATGTTTTGAACTTTGGATGCAGTCGCTATGGAAAATTCCCAGCACCTGTAATGTTGTGAGCTCAGATCGAAGTTATAGTCAAGGATGTCATAAATAGTGCGTGGCAGATAGTGTCCTACTTTCTGAGTTGCAAATTTATATATCTCCATCATTACAGCTCTGGTCAATAGGTTCAAGTCCAGTTTGTCTTTCTCTGCTGATGTTGATGTCACATCTAGATCCAAACCAATCTCCATGCAAATGGGATAGCAGTTGCCTTTACTTAGAGTTCTCTTTGGTTTTACGTCACTTATTTTATGAATTGGCAGCGTGGCTTTTTCCTCTTTTGTTTGCAGTGCCAACTTTCTTTGTTTGATCGTTTCCATCATTTCACTTTTCTGCATGGCAGCTGTGTCATTCACTTTACACACATGTCCAGGTTGTCTGTGAGACACTGGTTGAATAACAAAAACTTCATCGAACCAGGCGAGTCCACCATCCTTTCGCTTCTTCGCTCTCTGGAGGAGCTGTGCAGGATCTTCGTCCTTGCTCTGAATGCTAATGTGGAAGTTGTGTTCAACGACTGCATTAATTACCTTACTTTTTAATCCGCACAATTGTTTGGCAAACCGAACCACTTCATTCATCATCCCACGTGTCAATACATGCGTGTCAAGTTTATCTTTTGGTTGGTCTTTGTCCACGCAAAGGTTCAAACCTATTTCCTTGCAGCGCGGGTAACCGGCCATTATCGTCTCCTCTATTGTTGAGAAGGTAGAGGACGGATCCTTTGCAGGGTTTTGTGCTGTGCAGTTTGCATCAGCAGAGACTGTGTCAGTCATGGTATGTGGACGAAGATGATGCGTGCGAACAAGGTCAGATTCATCCTGTTGAAGCTTGTGATTTCGGTCTTGATAGCATTTGGGGCAAAATGTAAACTTGTCATAAGTAGGTTCCTGTAGGCACCTTGTGTCAGGGAGTTCAAAAGGCCTTTTCAGTTGATTAACGCTGGGACTATTATGTTTATTCACAATTCTAATTTTATCAATAGTCTGTTGCGCAAAGGCACTGCGATCCAGCTCATTTGTCAAAATAAGATCAAAATTATATTCCAGTATCTCTGTGACGAAATACTTTGTGGCTGATTGCAGTGCTGTGGAAAAAGTATAAATTTCAACCATGATGCCATTGGTCAGTAATTTAGGATCAAGATTTTGTTTGACTCCAGACCCTACATTGAAATCTATGCCTGCTTTCTTGCATCTGGAGTACGAATAAAGTGGGCAATGTTCTTCATGAGGTGTTGAGAGGATTTGCTGAATATGATTGGCCCGCAATTTCCACATCTTTAAATTGAGCTCATGTTCAATGTCAGGGGACGAGCCAGCACCACATGCATCTAAATTTGTGTTGTTCTGGCAATCCAGTCTTGCCATTCTTGGGAATAGTTTTATTTTGCCCTTTGAATTCTTGTAGGCTTTTACACTTAATAAATTCCTTTGCTCAATTACAGTAGGGATTCGTGCAAGAATCTGAAGAAGTTCAGAATCTCCACTTTGCAAATCAAGATCAAAGTTGTGTCCGAGGACGTCCAGACAAATCTCCTCAAATGTCCCACACAACTTCTCTGTAAAGTTTGTTACTTCAGTCATTGCTCCATTGGTCAGTTTGTTGATATCCAGTTTTTTGTTTGGTCGACTGTTTACATGTAGCTTCAGACCTATTTCCTTGCAGAAGGGATGAAGATCCACACTCTTCTGTGAATGAGCTTTAGTTTCAGAATGTGAATCAGGACAACAAACGCGAGCAACATCACATTCCTTCATTCTCTGGATGCTGCTGAGTTCATAGTTGACATTGCCCACACTCTGATTTGCCACATTTATTTTTGGCATGGCAACAGGAAATTCAAAAAACTCATTTGAGAATTTGACTGCATCTTCACAACTTCTCAGCTGTCTTACTCTTTTCATCAATTCACATGTGAAGATGTTCCTCTGGTGTTGACTCTGCAGGCCGAAGTCAAAGTTGTACTCCAGAATCTCCATGATGAAGTCCTGCTGAGACGCATTAATTCCCAAGGCAAATTTAGCAAGTTCAAGCAGAACCGAATTCGTCAAAGAGTCCACACTGATGTTTTGCTTTGGGCCAAATCCAACATTGAATTCAAGACCGATATTCTTGGACCTGTTAAATGAACCAAACTGTTTGTCGAGTCCAGAGAGGATTTGTTTAACACGGTTTGCACGTAACTTCCACATGTTCTCTGTTCCCAGTTCCTCTTGTTCCATGTCACAGTCGTTTGGTGCATTTCTTGGAGTCTCTGTTTGCTCTTCACCTCCAGATACCCCTCTTTCGTCAGACTGACTTACAAATGGTGGGTTCACATTTGGGTTAACAGTTGGTAAAGTGGATGAGACGTCAGTGGTGGTGGGGGGAAGTGCACAAAAACTCAGACAACTTGGTGCTGATTCTCTAGGGATGTCAGAGCTCAGAGAAAAACCTTTTGGGTTTTGTAAATGATCCTGACTGCCAGCGTTTTCTGAATCTGAGAGTTCGTCTGAGTCTAGATCAGATTCTCCCAAAGGACAAGTGTAGCTGTTCTCTGATCCCATTTCCTCTTGTTCCATGTCACATACTTTTGGTAAATTTCTTCTAGTCTGTGTTTGCTCTTCATCTCCACAAAGCGCTGTATTATCGGGGTGACTTGTAAATAGTGGGTTCACATTTGAGTTTACAGTTGGTGAACCAAATGAGACGTCAGTGGAGGTAATGTCCAGGATAGAGTTTGCACTTTTCTGATTTTGTATATTTTTGAAAAATCTCTGTGAAGCCTTGTGATTGAACACAAATGGTAATTTGAAGACTTCATCTGCTCTGTCTAGTTTTCTGCAATACCTCTTTACCATGTTACTGACTTTGGATGCAGTAGCTATGGAAAATTCCCAGCGCCTGTAATATTGTGAGCTAAGATCGAAGTTATAGTCAAGGATGTCAAACACAGTGTGTGGGAAAGAGTGTCCCAGTTTCTTAATTGCAAATTTGTGTATCTCCATCATTACAGCTCTGGTCAAAAGCTTCAAGTCCAGTTTGTTTTTCTCTGTTAACTTTGATGTCACATCTAGATCCAAACCTATCTCCGTGCAAATAGGATAATGGTTTTCTCTACGCCGATGATTAGTCTTTGTTTTTACATTCCTCATATTGTGACTTTGGTCTGTGACTCTTTCCGTCTTAGTCTGCAGTGCCAATTTTCTTTTTTTGATAGTTTCCTTCATTTCACTTCTCTGTGTCGCAGCTGCCCTTTTCAGTTTACGTACATGTCCAGGATGTTTGCGAGAAACTGGTGGAATAACAAAAACCTCACCAAACCAAGCATCATTTAGAGGCCTCGGTCTGCAAAATAGCTGTGAATGACATAAGTATCGCCTCTTCATGCTAATGTTGAAGTTGTGTTCAAGGACATCACAAATTATTTTACGTCTTGTTGCATGCAATTGTTTGGCAAAACTTACCACTTCACTTATTATCCCACGTGTCAACACACGCTTGTCCAGTTTATCTTTTGGTTGGTCTTTGTCCACACACAGTTTCAAACCTATTTCCCTGCAGTGAGGGTAACCGTCCATTATTGTCTCCTCTATTGTTGAGAAGGTAGAGGACGGATCCTTTGCAGACTGTTGTGCTGTGCAGTTTGCATCAGCGGAGACTGTGTCAGTCATGGTATGTGGACGATGGATGTGACCAGGGTCAGATTGATCTTGACGAAGCTCATGATTTCTGTACTGATAGCATTTGGGGCAAAATGTAGATGGTTCTTGTACGCATGTCACGTTGGGAAGTTCAAAAGGCAGTTTCATCCGTCGATTAACATAGCCTTTTCTTTTATGTGCATTTGCTGCATTAATTTTTCTCATAGTCTGCTCTGCAAAGGCACTGCGATCCAGCTCATTGTTCAAATTAAGATTAAAATTATATTCCAGTATCTCTGTGATAAAATACTTTGTGGATGATTGCAGTGCTGTGGCAAAAGCGTCAAGTTCAACCATGATGCCATTGGTCAGTAATTTGGGATCAAGATTTTGTTTGACTCCAGACCCTACATTGAAATCAATGCCTGCTTTCTTGCATCTGGCGTATGAATAAAGTGGGCAATGTTCTTCATGAGGTATTGAGAGGATATGGTGAATACAATTGGCCCGTAATTTCCACATCTTTGAATTGAGCTCATGTTGGTGTTCAATGTCAGAAGAACTGCCTACATTTTGGTAAATGATTGCAGCCTGGGAAGAGACAGCACCACATGCATCTACATTTGGGTTGCTAGGGCAATCAAGTATGGCCATTGTGCCCTTTATCTTCTTGCAGGCGTTTACACAGGTTGATAGATTCCTTTGCTCCACTAATGAAGAAATTTTTGCGAGAATATTTCTAGCAAGTTCAGAATCTCCACTTTGCAAATCAAGATCCAAGTTGTGTCCGAGGACATCCAAACAAATCTCCTCAAATGTCCCACACAACTTTTCTGTAAAGTTTGTCACTTCAGTCATTGCTCCATTGGTCAGTTTGTTGATCACCAGTTTTTTGTTTGGTCGACTGTTTACATGTAGCTTCAGACCTATTTCCTTGCAGAGGGGATAAAGATCCACACTCTTCTGTGAATGAGCTTTAGTTTCAGAATGTAAATCAGGACAACACACGCGAGCAACATCACATTCCTCCATTTCTGATGTGCCGCTGAGTTCATCTTTGACATTGCCCACGCTCGGAATTGCCACATTTATTGTTGGCATGTGACCATGAAGTTCAAAAACCTCATTTGAGAATTTGACTGCATCTTCACAACTTCTCAGCTGTCTTACTCTTTTCATCAATTCACATGTGAAGATATTCCTCTGGTGTTGACTCTGCAGGCCAAAGTCAAAGTTGTACTCCAGAATTTCCATGATGAAGTCCTGCTGAGATGCATTAACTGCTAAGGCAAATTTAGCAAGTTCAAGCAGAACAGGATAAGTCAAAGAGTCCACACTGATGTTTTGCTTTGGGCCAAATCCAACATTGAATTCAATGCCGACTTTCTTGGACCTGTTAAATGAACCAAACTGTTTGTCGAGTCCAGAGAGGATTTGTTTAACACGGTTTGCACGTAACTTCCACATGTTCTCTGTTCCCAGTTCCTCTTGTTCCATGTCACAGTCGTTTGGTGCATTTCTTGGAGTCTGTGTTTGCTCTTCACCTCCAGATACCCCTCTTTTCTCAGACTGACTTGCAAATGGTAGGTTCACATTTGGGTTGACAGTTGGTAAAATGGTGGTGGGAGGAAGTGCACAAAAACCCAGACAACTTGATGCTGATTCTCTTGGGATGTCAGAGCTCAGAGGACAACTTCTGGAGTTTTGTAAATTTTCCTGTTTGCCAGCGTTTTCTGAATCTGAGACTTCGTCTGAGTCTAGATCAGATTCTCCCAAAGGACAAGTGTAGCTGGTATGTGTTCCCAGTTCCTCTTGTTCCATGTCACAGTCATTTGGTGCATTTCTTGGAGTCTGTGATTGCTCTTCACCTCCAAAAAGGTCTCTATTACCAGGTTGACTTACAAATAGTGGGTTCACATTTGAGTTTACAGTTGGTGAACCAGAAGAGACATTAGTGGAGGTCAGAAGAGGTGCACAAATAACCACACAACTTGATTCTAATTTGCTATCAATATCCAGGGAAGAATTTGCACTTTTCTGATTTTGTATCTTTTCTTCAAATCTTTGTGAAGCTTTAGGACGAAACACAAATGGTAACTTGAAGACCTCATCTGGTCCGTCTAGTTTTTTATGATATCGCTTTGCCATGTTACTGATTTTGGATGCAGCAGCTATTGAAAATTCCTTGCACGTGTAACGCTGTGAGCTAAGATCAAAGTTATAGTTTAGGATGTCAAACACAGTGCATGGGAAAGAGTGTCCTCCTTTCTTACTTGCAAAGTTATGTATCTCCATTGCTACAGCTCTGGTCAATAGCTTCAAGTCCAGTTTTTCTTTCTCTGCTGATTTTGACGTCAGGTCTAAATCTAAACCTAACTTTTTACAAACGGGATAAGGGTTTCCTCTACTCCGACGATTTGTCTTTGATCTTACGACACTTAAATTACGACTTGGCAGTGTTGCTCTTTCCTCCTTTGTCTGCAGTGCAAGTTTTCTTTTTTTGATAGCTTCATTAATTTCACTTCTCTGTGTGGCAGCTGCCCTTTTCAGTTTACCTACATGTCCCAGTTGTTTGTGAGAAACTGGCGTAATAACAAAAACTTCACTGAACCAAGCATCATTTAGAGGCATCACTCTGCTAAATAGCTGTGAAGCAGCTAAGTATCGGCTCTGCAGGGTAATGTTGAAGTTGTGTTCAAGGACATCATTAATGATTTTATGTCTTGTTGCATGCAATTTTTTGGCAAAACTAACCACTTCACTCATAATCCCACATGTCAACGCATGCTTGTCCAGTTTATCTTTTGGTTGGTCTTTGTCCACACACAGTTTCAAACCTATTTCCCTGCAGTGAGGGTAACCGTCCATTATTATCTCCTCTATTGTTGAGAAGGTAGAGGACGGATCCTTTGCAGACTGTTGTGTTGTGCAGTTTGCATCAGCAGAGACTGCGTCAGTCATGGTATGTGGACGAGGACGATGCATGCGAACAAAGTCAGGTTCATCTTGTTGAAGCTTATGATTTCTGTACTGATAGCATTTGGGGCAAAATGTAGATGGTTGTTGTACGCACGTCACGTTGGGAAGTTCAAAAGGCTGTTTTATTCGTCGTTTTACCCTGCCCTTTTTTGCATTTTCTGCTCTAATTTTTCTCATAGTCTGCTCTGCAAAGGCATTGTGATCCAGCTCATTTGTCAAATTAAGATTAAAATTATATTCCAGTATTTCTGTGATAAAATACTTTGTGGCTGATTGCAATGCTGTGGCAAAAGCGCTAATTTCAACCATGACACCATTGGTCAGTAATTTGGGATCAAGATTTTGTTTGACTCCAGACCCTACATTGAAATCAATGCCTGCTTTCTTGCATCCGGCGTATGAATAAAGTGGGCAATGTTCTTCATGAGGTATTGAAAGGATATGGTGAATACAATTGGCCCGTAATTTCCACATCTTTAAACTGAGCTCATTTTGGTGTTCAGTGTCAGAAGAACTGCCAACATTCTGGTCAATGATTGCAGCCTGGGAAGAGACAGCACCACATGCATCTATATTTGTGTTGTTCTGGCTATCCAGTTTTGCCACTGTTGTGAATGTTTTTCTTGTGCCCTTTGAATTCTTGTAGGGTTTAACACAGGTTGTTAAATGCCTTTGCTCCATTAAAGTAGGGATTCGTGCAAGAACATTTCTGGCAACTTCAGAATTTCCACTTCGCAAATCAAGATCCAAGTTGTGTCCGAGGACGTCCAGACAAATCTCCTCAAATGTCCCACACAACTTTTCTGTAAAGTTTGTTACTTCAGTCATTGCTCCATTGGTCAGTTTGTTGATATCAAGTTTTTTGTTTGGTCGACTGTTTACATGTAGCTTCAGACCTATTTCCTTGCAGAGGGGATAAAGATCCACACTCTTCTGTGAATGAGCTTTAGTTTCAGAATGTGAATCAGGACAACACACGCGAGCAACATCACATTCCTTCATTCTCAGG
Organism: Micropterus dolomieu; assembly: GCF_021292245.1. Lineage (NCBI taxonomy): Eukaryota > Metazoa > Chordata > Actinopteri > Centrarchiformes > Centrarchidae > Micropterus > Micropterus dolomieu. The sequence goes on from NC_060159.1 coordinate 12,436,784, forward strand.
ATGCTGCTGAGTTCATAGTTGACATTGCCCACACTCTGATTTGCCACATTTATTTTTGGCATGGCAACAGGAAATTCAAAAACCTCATTTGAGAATTTGACTGCATCTTCACAACTTCTCAGCTGTCTTACTCGTTTCATCAATTCACATGTGAAGATATTCCTCTGGTGTTGACTCTGCAGGCCAAAGTCAAAGTTGTACTCCAGAATCTCCATGATGAAGTCCTGCTGAGATGCATTAACTGCTAAGGCAAATTTAGCAAGTTCAAGCAGAACCAAATTAGTCAAAGAGTCCACACTGATGTTTTGCTTTGGGCCAAATCCAACATTGAATTCAATGCCGGCTTTCTTGGACTTGTTAAATGGACCGAACTGTCTGTTGAGTCCAGAGAGGATTTGTTTAACACGGTTTGCACGCAACTTCCATATGTTCTCTGTTCCCAGTTCCTCTTGTTCCATGTAACAGTCGATTGGTGCATTTCTTGGAGTCTCTGTTTGCTCTTCACCTCCAGAACGCACTCTTTTCTCAGACTGACTTACAAATGGTGGGTTCACATTTGGGTTTACAGTAGGTAAAGTGGATGAGACGTCAATGGTGGTGACGAAATGTGTATGAATACCCAGACAACTTGATTCTGATTCTCTAGGGATGTCAGAGCTCAGAGAACCGTTTTGGTTTTCTAAGTGATCCTGTTTGGCAGCATCTGAATCTCTGACTTCGTCTAAGTGCACTCCTACAGGAAAAGTAGAGCTATGGCCATGCTCTGCTGCTCCACTGGTAAACAAATCAGTGGGATGTGTGTTTGTCTCCAGGTTTGTAGACTCTTGTTCACTTCTTAAAAGTGCCCCCTTTTCCTGTTTTGTCACTTCCTTAACTTTATATTGTGGGGATCCCATATTGGACAAAGCAGATCCTCTGGGTCTTTTGAAGGGTTTTGTCTGGAAGGAAAATAGCTCATTTTTAAACTCTGGGGTTATTTTTCCTCCAGTGGTGATAAGTCGCTTTCTCTTTTTGAGCAGGTCTGATATCTTGAACCAAATTTGATTTTTTACCCTTTGACTTTTGAGATTAAGATCAAAATTATGCTCCAACACACTGAGAACAATAGGTTTGTAGGATGCAGTCAGTACTCTAGTGAAGTGTACAAGTTCTAACATCACTCCCTTTGTCAACAATCCTGGATCTAGACTTTGCTTTGAACCTCCTTCAAGTTTCAGACCAATTTTTTCACAACAAGGGAACAAAGGGGGAAGATCCTCATCTTTCAGTTCTTCTTCTGACTGTGTGAATCCTGAACACTTTAATTCATTCTCTTGTTCATTCCCATCACCATGTGCTTCATCCATGTCTTCTGAGAGACAGTCTGTCTTTCCGTATTCTTTGGTGCCACATCGTGTACACTTGAATTCATCTTCAGGTTCACTATCATCAGTACCCTCCATTTCCAACAGGAAACTTTCAGCCTTACGCTCTGTTGATGCCATGTTCAGTCCATTGTTGCTGCTGAATTCTGGCTCAGATGACGTTTCAAAGAGAGTAAAAACTTCATGTTTATCTTTAGGAGGGTTCCTGATCAAGTCTTTGACTTTGTGCAGGATTCGAGCAGTAAAATCCGCCCGCTGTTGCTCATTTTCCAATCCAAGATCAAAACTGTTCTCCAGAATGCTTGTAATAAAATGCCTTTCGCTCTTGTTTACTGTTTTAGCAAAGTCACAGACCTCAAGTATGACACCATTTGTCATTAATTGTAAATCCATTTTTTTCTGCGTGTTGGATGCTACATTAAAATCCAGTCCTATTTTCTTACTGTAATGGAATGGTTCTGGACATTTTGAATATTTCTTTACATGCATAATGCGCCACTGCCATACTGTGTTGGCATCCATTGTCTTTTTCTCCTTCAGACTGCCCGACGTGTTACTGTAGTCCATCTTCAGTGATATTCTTCAGTGTCTTCCTTTCCTGTTTAGTTCAGGAGACAAACATGATACATTATACACACCGTATCTCAGTCTTGAGTCATACACAATTTAAATGTGTTTGTGTAATATCAATCAGGGAGATAATATTTATCACAGTAAAATACTAACACGTTACACTTATAGCTTCTCAAATGTGAGGACTTGCCGGGCTGTCTATTTCCCGTCGTTAATTAATTACCTTAGGGTTTTTGGACGGTTGATTTAAAAACATAAGTCATCACTTAGGGTCTATCTGGATACTTCTGATGGACATTTGGCAATATGTTGGGACATTTAATTGACTGTGATTGGTCACTCTAAACACTAGAATCTGTGTAAAATGCATAAGCTAAGTTGCAATAAAATGATGAGCATTTCTTGGTATAATGAGATGTAGTGATTCCCCAAGCAGCAATTTGCAGGGGCTGACGTGTTTGGATTTGTCTTAGTACTACTGGATACTTAATCAACTTAATAATAAGGTTAACCAAACTGAAGTTAACCTTGTTAACAGAGAGGAGACACTGCCCCCAGGGAGCGGCATGAAAAAAACAAAATAAAAAAAAAACAAGCATGATATAAGAACAGTTTCTTTTTAGTGGCCATCACTCCAATCAGTCACATAGTGTCAGGAAAAACCTGAATCTCAATCTCCAAACTCAACACTTTGTTGAAAATATTCAACTCACGCGAATTCCTTTGAGTCGCGGCTCTACGCTCTTTGCATTGACTTTGTATGTAAACTCACCGCCCCGAACACTCGCTTTGCTTTTGGTCTGAAAGCACCATCAGTTTTCAGCCAAATAAACTTTTTCTTCAGTTGTCAGTGACGGCCCCACAGAGGTTACATTGCTGAGTTTCCCTACCAGCCCGTCAGAACTGAAGAAGTCTCTCGGATGAGGGACAAAACATCTTTAAGTATCTTCAACAAGTCCAGTTGCCCTTGATTTTAACCTTCCTTGGGTTTTTTCTGTTCATTCACTTTGTATTTTGTTGATTGATAAACATAACATATTAACATGTCTATTTTTGAAAGCATTCTTACTTTAAAGTATTTTCCCACATCTGCTTAAAACTTTTGCACAGTAATGTATATACAAGGGGTGCAATAAATAATTGCTCGTTTATTACATTTTCTCTTGATTAATGACTTGTTAATGCCGTTGACAGAAGCAAATAATTATCCACGACGATCTTGTTTTAGAGATCACCGGACAATTTCATACTTTCTCAATGGCAAACAATTCTCCTTTCTATGTGTGTCCAATGTGGGTTGCATTCAAATGAATTTGAACTATTTATGGGATTTATTTGTTTATTTTCATTTAAACTTTACTTTTGGGGAAAAGTGAGAGCCCACATCATCATTTCATGAAACTGCATATTAAAATGCGATCTGTATCCGGATACGTTACCTGGATATTAACGATAAGATCTTGCCTTTTAGTACACACCTGGTATTTTTAATGTGTTCCTGTTATCCTCATTGAGATTGATCCGAGTCTGAGTATTATAAAGTGTCAGCTAATTTGCCCAAGACTCACTTAAGAATAAAAATCACATAGTTTTGTGAGTTGTTGAGCTAGGGGAAACTTTGTGAAAAACTCTCTACAGCAAATTCATAATTTTTTGTCTCCTCTTGTAAATTCGGTCAACACATCAAGTTTACACATTATTCCTTTCTTTTTAAAAAAAAAAATAACAACGTGTCAGTTTGTCCCAGTGAGTTGCAGTACCGTCATATAAGCTAGGTAAATGATATGCCTTGTTAAGAGCAGATCAGCTGCACAGATGAGTGCAAAACACACTGTTGCACACAGTAATTTCTTACTGTATATACGTGTTTGGTCCATGACAGGACTTCATTTCAGCTGAACTTATGTCTCATGTCTTAAAAAAAACAAACAAAAAAAACACTATGCACCCAATAAATCAATGCACTTAGTGTTAATTGCTTTAGACAAAAGCTTCTGCCAAATGAAATGGAATGTAAAGTTAATTGTACCCCGTGGAATTTTGTGTAAACAAAATACCTTTAAAGATCAGATTCAGTGTGTGCCTGGCAGCCTCTTCTCTGAACTTATCACAACCCCGCCACAAAACCATGTCAGAGAGGGCCGACTGACAATGAGACTGGAAAGGAATGTTTTCTTGCAGACCAACAAATTATTTCAGCTTGCTTCATACCTCGTAGAACATGTTTCAGCTTTGCTAAGAGTTCCTTCAGCATGTTTGGCCCACACTCTGTTTCTGCATCCTAGTTGGGCATCCTCCAGTCGGCGATGGGAGGGTGTTGATACAGTAGAGCCCTGAATGAAACAAGTTGCAATGTTCGTTAACTCCTGCATGCATTATTCGCACAGCACTGAAAAGGAGAGTTTAATCATGAAATTTAAAAGAAGTTAAATATGAAATATTCAGCCAACTGCCAAACACGAACAAAACATTACCGTCCTTTGATACCTAACTTAACCACCCTGTGAACCGACCTTCTGCTCTTGCTGCATTCAGTACACGGACAACTTTGTGTTTTTTTTGTCTTTTTACCAATCTAACTATGGTCATTGTTACATTCTCCTTTTATCTCTCCAGCACTGGAATAGCGGCAAGTAGTCCAATGACCGGTCTAGTGGCAGGAATACCCAATAAAGGCTTTGCGTGCACTAATAGTTGTGTAGCTAATTGTTAACGTGTGTTGGAGATAAAAAGCCTGTCTGGGTAGGTCTGGGCCAGATTGTCGGGACTTCCCCACTAACACTTAACCATCAACAAAAAATGACAGCTATTGGAGTCTCATAGATTTACTGGAGATGATCAGTGTTCAATGCAATAGAGTTTATTTATGTATTATTTTAAATCGATCGCCATACTGAAGTGACTAAACAAAGGCTGTGCTCCTCTTTTTATAGCCCACATTATTATTATTATTATTATTATTATTATTATTATTATAATAATCATCTTTATTTATAGAGCACTTTTTGTTCTTTTGTATTTATTTAGTATATGGACACATCAACCATTGAAACACACTTTCAACTTTGTAAAACCTTTTATTGTGTTTATTAAACCTCTATTCTGTTTGTACAAAAAAGGGCTAACCATTTATGCATCGCAGGAATTACATGAATTGTGTTAGTTTGGTTTGAGAAAAACATGGTTTCAGGTCAAGTTGGTCCAGCATGGTATAAGTTGGATGCCATAGACTACAAACAGTTTCAGATTGGGGAAACCTGTATTGCACTGTGAAAATGCCAATAATAACGACGTTACTGAACAGTATTTATAACAGGGCTTTGATGTTCACTTTAGAAGTCTACGTCTCTCCATTTCATTTGTGATTGACGTGCAGAGTTCATCTTTGTAAATTAAAAAACAAAATCCCCCACCCAAAAATCAAACATCTTCATAGATTGGTGTTTTTATTCTCTCAAAAAAATACTGTTGTTCTCTGACCTTTCCTCTAACTGGCCCTGGTCATCCTCTCTCACTACTCACTATACTGTACAGTACCTGCGCACAGTAGCCCAGTTATTTGCCACATTGTGTATATAGTCTCACACTCACTATTGCCAGAAAGTAATTTAACTGCTGCAACTTGGGGTTGTATTCCTAATACAACTACTGCTATTAATATTGCTTCAAGTAAAGATGGAGCACTTTAACTGGGCCTACTACTAAAACCTCCATATGTTTATCTCAATTTCCATCCTTGTTACTGTCTTACCGTTAGTAAATTTCTATCAGTCTTACTTTTTTCTCTGTTCTTTAACTTACTTATTCTATTTCAGTCAGTCATAGTCAAATGCATAGCATCCACCATGTCTCCATTGCTCTGACAGGTATGGAGTAATTGGAACTGCGAAGAAGGGGGCCATTCGCACCATAACTGAAGCTGTGACTTTGAATAAAGAGGGCAAGCCCGTGGATTGGTGCTACTGGGATGCAAGCCACCCCCGGCTGGGTCACCTGGGAGAGGGGGGGTCTGATGATGAAAAGACCCGAAACCCCCGATGACCCCAGGCAAATCACTGATGATGGGCCCCAGTGCAACTTCGTTCCTAATCCCTTTTTGGTTCACTCTTAATATCCTTCCATCGAAAACACATCAACAATGAGGATTTAGGGCATCAAATGTGTTTGCAATGTATGCCATGTACCATGCAGGACCAACTTGAGCTGAAACCATGTTTTTGTCAAACCAAACTAACACAATTAATGTAATTCCTGCGATGGATAACTCGTTAGCCCTTTTTTTGCGTTTCTTGCTAACAGAATAGAGCTTTCACAAATACTAGATTAAACAATGCTGAATATGGGTTTTACACTGCGTTAATGCTTTACCTGAAATTCCTAATAGTTTTCACTACAGTAATACGTGCAAAGTGTGAAGGATCCCCCCACCAGTTTCCCTTAACTGCAGAATCAGAAGCTTACTTTAGCGTCGTATACAATGTACCTAATGTAGGCTGAAATTTCACCGGGGCGTTCTTCTGACCCGTTAACCCCACGGACGGTGTTAACTTACATCAAGGTTCAAAATATCTCAACTCTGGAAGAAACGATGCTTATCTTTCGCCATCTTCCTTTTAACTTTTCAACGTTACAATCACCTTCTATCTCTCACGCAATACAATGGCGTAAAATCACGTTAGTGCAGTGGTTGGTCGAGTAGCGGGAAAAACCAATAAAGGCTTTGCATGCAGTGTAATAGTTGTGTAACGGTTAAGTTACCTAGCTTAACGTTTACTTTGTTGTCCCTCAACACGTCAACCTGTAGCTTAACGTTAAAAAACACACACTTTGTGTAACTTACAGCGACGAAGCAGGTAAAACACAAGTAACGTTAGGTTCGACTGCGACTTCACGACTCAAAGGTAACGTTATTACTTGTGCTCGTAACGTTGTATATTTCGTATATGGACACATATCAACCACACTTTTGGTAGCTTAGGCAGTTTAGCACACACAACAGGGAGGGGAAAGACAGACAGGATTTGTTTTGAGAAAAGTAACGTTAACGCTACAATCCCATCCATGTTATAGAAATAGGACGAAACACGCTGGAGTACACGTACCTTATTTAGGCTGAACAGTCACTGAGGCGTTCTTACTTGTTGGTTTCACACCATAGACTATATATAAAAAGTTTCACACACAACGCCTTTTCATGTTAATCAAGGCTGATATCGGGTGGTAGAGGAAACGATGGTGAGTTTTTACAGGAAGTGATGATGAAAGGTCAGAGTGCGGGGATTTTAATTAAATACCACCAGTTCTTTTGCGACAGCGCCATCTACCAATTCTCGGCAGGCATGCAAAAGTCGGCATAACACCGGTCCTTGGATTGCGGTCCTGAAACTGCCGCTACACTGCTCATTGTAGAAGTGATAGTTTTGTTTTCCACTACCAGTTTTTTCGCTTGTAGCCCTTTATTTCAGGTTTCCATGGTGGAAAGGCAAGGCATGTTTATTTGCATATTAGCACATTTTAACAGTAACGTTATTCAAAGTACTTACTTCAAACATAAACATAGGGAAATAAAAAATACATTTAAAGACATTTTAAAAAAAAGTTAAACACAAAATAAAAACAAGATGAAACAGGACTGTGAATGTTACAGTGCAGTGTAAGATATCCATCAAAAGCCTCAAATTTGATTATAATAATTTGATAATAATAAAAAGCAAGGGCAAATAGAAAAGTATGCAGCCATGATTTAAAAGAACTGAGAGTTCAGCAGGCCTGCAGTTATCTTGGAGTTTGTTTTGGAAATTTGGTCCATAAAAATGGAATGCTGCTTCTCCATGTTTAGTTTTGACTCTGGGGACAGACAGCAGACCTGTCCCAGATGATCTGAGATGTCTGGATGGTTTATAACATAGCAGAAGATCAGAAATCTATTTTGGCACTTAACCATTCAGTTATAAACCAATAGTAATATTTTAAAATCAATTATTTGACAGATAGGAAGCCAGTATAAAGGCGTCAGAACTGGAGAGACGTGATCCAGTTTTTTGGTCTTATTGAAGACTCGAGCAGCAGCATTCTGAATCAGCTGCAGCTGTCTGATCAATTTTTTAGGGAAACCTGTAAGACACCTTGGTTCTGAAAACACTTACTTCAGTTTTATCTTACTCTGCTTTAATTGAAGAATATTCTGGCACATCAAATCGTTAATTTATTCAATGCACTTGCTCAGGGTTTGCATGGGATTATTGTCCAATGGTGATGTGGTTATGGAAATGTGTGTGTTGAAAGAATGGAGCCTTGGGGACTCGACAGGTTACCTATAGACACAAAGAAGTCCCTGTCCTTTAAGTAGGATTCAAATCAGTTTAGACTGTGTGGAATTCACCACTGAGATTAGATAATACTAAGACTATGGTCTTATGGTTTAAATGGATGTCACAAGAACAGGCTCAGTGCTGTGGTGTGGTCAAAACCATGACTGAAAGACATCAAACCAGTTGTGTTCAGTGCCAAGATGTTTTTCAACTGTTGAAAAACAGCCTTTTAAATTATTTAACTTAAAAATAGGAAATGTTTGATATGGGCCTTTAATTGCTCATTAGTGATACGTCTAGATTGTACTTTTTTAAGAGTGGCTTGATGACTTCAGTTTTCATGCCCTGTGGGAAGACACGTGAGAGAATAGACATGTTGAGAATCTGTAGAAGATCTGAGTCCATGTAGTTAGAAACATTTTTGAAAAAGCCTGTTGTCAGATTATCAAGACAGCAGGACAATTCTAGAAGTATAATGTCCTTTTTTTGTGGTTGATGGATCAAATTGTGTCATAAGATACTATTTGAATTGATTTGAACACAGGGACAACATATCCTGTACCTGAAATGGAAGCACTGACTGCCTGTCTAATTTTGTCAGTGAAGGCGCAATTCATTGCAGGCCCTGGTAGATAGAAGTTCAGAGGCTACTGACAGAGGAGTGTTGCTTTGCCTGTCAAAAGTAGCAAACAAGGCATGTGTAATATTATTATTTTTTGGTGATGATGTCAGAGAAGAAGGACAGCCTTGTAAGTCTTTCTTTGCAGATGTCATAATGAACTTGGAGAGTTGTTTTTCGCTACCTGCATCCAGCTTTTCAACACTCTTTTTTTTCAGTTCCTACCAGTGTAGCAATTCTCCATGGAGATATTTTCTAACCAGAGACCTTCACCTTAGTGGTGCAATGACATCAATAACAATTGTAACAATTTGTAATTTTAAAACTGAAATGATCCTGAAGCTCATTGACTAACACCCAAGAGAGGATAGGTGTGGAAAAGAAAGTCTGAATAAATATCTTACTTTCACATTTCAGTGATATATCGAGAAGATTGGCCCTTGGCTCAGGCCTTATCTGTTTAGCAACACCTGAAGTTACTCAACGTCCTTCAGGATCCATTATTCATTTATGTTACAACCTATTTATAATTTTGACATCATTGTCTGTACTGTACATGTATTATGCTGGTCACTTCAGTAGACATCTATTGCATGTATGTCCATCCTGGGAGAGGGAATCCTCCTCTGTTAGTGTTATGATCTGTTTGTTTTTGTTTTTTGTGTGTGTGTGTGTGTGTGTGTGTGTGTGGGGGGGGGGGGGGGGGG
>NC_060159.1:12446457-12453016 GCF_021292245.1 Micropterus dolomieu
TGTCACTTCCTTAACTTTATATTGTGGGGATCCCATATTGGACAAAGCAGATCCTCTGGGTCTTTTGAAGGGTTTTGTCTGGAAGGAAAATAGCTCATTTTTAAACTCTGGGGTTATTTTTCCTCCAGTGGTGATAAGTCGCTTTCTCTTTTTGAGCAGGTCTGATATCTTGAACCAAATTTGATTTTTTACCCTTTGACTTTTGAGATTAAGATCAAAATTATGCTCCAACACACTGAGAACAATAGGTTTGTAGGATGCAGTCAGTACTCTAGTGAAGTGTACAAGTTCTAACATCACTCCCTTTGTCAACAATCCTGGATCTAGACTTTGCTTTGAACCTCCTTCAAGTTTCAGACCAATTTTTTCACAACAAGGGAACAAAGGGGGAAGATCCTCATCTTTCAGTTCTTCTTCTGACTGTGTGAATCCTGAACACTTTAATTCATTCTCTTGTTCATTCCCATCACCATGTGCTTCATCCATGTCTTCTGAGAGACAGTCACATCGTGTACACTTGAATTCATCTTCAGGTTCACTATCATCAGTACCCTCCATTTCCAACAGGAAACTTTCAGCCTTACGCTCTCTTGATGCCATGTTCAGTCCATTGTTGCTGCTGAATTCTGGCTCAGATGACGTTTCAAAGAGAGTAAAAACTTCATGTTTATCTTTAGGAGGGTTCCTGATCAGGTCTTTGACTTTGTGCAGGATTCGAGCAGTAAAATCCGCCCGCTGTTGCTCATTTTCCAATCCAAGATCAAAACTGTTCTCCAGAATGCTTGTAATAAAATGCCTTTCGCTCTTGTTTACTGTTTTAGCAAAGTCACAAACCTCAAGTATGACACCATTTGTCATTAATTGTAAATCCATTTTTTTTTGCGTGTTGGATGCTACATTAAAATCCAGTCCTATTTTCTTACTGTAATGGAATGGTTCTGGACGTCTTGAATATTTCTTTACATGCATAATGCGCCACTGCCATACTGTGTTGGCATCCATCGTCTTTTTCTCCTTCAGACTGCTTGTGTCCCTGTAGTCCATCTTTAGTGATCTTCTTATTGGTCTTCTTTTCCTGTATGTAGTTCAGGAGACAAAAATGATAAATTATGAGTAAATGAGTAAAATGAGACTGCCAGCAGGGAGCGGCATGACAAAGTTATGATATAAGAACCAAAGCTTGACCAGACTAAGCTTTTTTATTTTTTCTAACAGAAACATGGGCAGCATAGTTTTTCTGGTCATTTGGTTAAGTGCTTTGGGCAAAAAACGTTTGGTGTTAGGTAAAATCCAGATTTTTTTAAATTGCATCCCTATTTGGGCAGAGAGACCCGGGTTCAATCCCCCACTGTGACCCATCCATCATTGTGTCCCTGAGCAAGACACTTAACCCCTAGTTGCTCCAGAGGCGTGCGACCTCTGACATGTATAGCAATTGTAAGTCGCTTTGGATAAAAGCCTCAGCTAAATGAATAAAAGTAATGTAATGGGCAAATTCTACCATATTCCGCATTTTACAGTTAATTCCATTTTTACTTTGAAATTCTGGGATTCCGTCAGCAAGTTCCGCATCGCTGAAATCACAAGGCCCTAATCATTCAATATTTATTCCAGCATCACAGCTGGACAATAACGATGGCCCGATGGCCTGTTGGGAATAGTTAAACTAGCAACTCACTGTCCCAATCAGGCCAGTGCAAAAACATAATTGAAACACTAAAAAATAAATTGCATTAGAATCTCAACATCCTGCAGTTGTTTTGCAGTTCTTGGTGTGCACCGTTGGCCAATCAAGAGTTGTAGTTATGTGATGATGTGACGGTTATCAAATGTTATTGCTCAATCAAGCAGCAACCTCCGGGTCTGAAAAAAGTGAAGCCAATGCTCAAGTGCCTTAAACCTGCATTCTTCCTAACGGCCAGTAGGGGGCGACTCCTCCGGATGCAAAAAGAAGTCCGGTTCCATTAGAAATAATGGTAAAATCACACCTGATTTATTACCTTAGTTAACACTTTTCTAATGAGTTTATGGTTAGTTTCAAGTCTTCTTCAACAAAGCATGGTGTTCATTTAGTAAATTATGGTCCTATGTAGGGGAAAATAGACATTAAAGCAGCATATGCTTTTGGTACTATTTTATTCTTGTTTACATTTTACAGAAACGGTCTGATTTGTATTTAGACACTGTAATATCCATCCATCCATCTATCCATGTCAAGGCTCTTATCTGTTTAGTCTCCAGTGGTGAAATGAGCTCCACAATGAAGTAAGTACAGCTGAGTCACTGCCCACTTTCTACTGCAGGCTAAACAAATCTCGCTAGCACTTACTGATGTGTCATTTCTAAAGAATGCAAAAATATCTGTCTTGCAGACAAGGAAATATAGTGTGAGTTCAGCTTGCTACATACCTCGTAGAACATGGTTTAGCTTGGCTAGGAGTTCCTTTGACGTCTGGCCCACACTGTGTGTCTGCATCCTAGCTGGCATCCTCCAATCGGAGATGGGAGGGTGCTGATACATTGGAGCCCTGAATGAAACAAGTCTCATTGTTGGTTAACTGATGCATGCATCACTCCCACAGCACTCCAAAAGAGAGTTTAATATTGAAATAAACAACTAAAAAACAGATTATTCAGCCACCTGCAAAACACAAACAAAACATTACCTTCCACCTAACATTACCACCCTGTGCACTGACCTCCTGCTCTCGCTGCATTCAGTACATGGACTCTGTCTTTGTCCTTTAATCGCTCTAAAATATGGTTTCAACATTAAGCTATCTCTACAGCACTGGAATAGCGTCAAGTTGTGGAGTTACTGGTCTAGTGGCAGGAATACCCAGTAAGGGCTTTGCATGCACTGTAATACACTACTCAATTTTTTCTAAAGGAACATATGCCTATTTTTAGAAACTGGTCCACCATAAAAGATTAGATTTTGTGCATTGTTTGTGTGATTAAGGGATTAGTTTAGCTACAGGAGAGTTCCTATGGGAATGGCTGTGTCAACATATCCCTAAATGAGGAATGAATGGGTCACTTTCATCAACTAACTAGAAAAATGACATTTCCTGCAGAAAATGCGTGTGAATGCTGAAAACTGAAATAAACTTGGAAACCACAGCTGAAAATTTAAAAGACCTATAATTAAGTGCCTAAATATCTCAAAGCTCATTGCACTGCATTGCTCAAAGAAGCTGGTTTCTATAGCTAAAGCCAGAGACAGAAAGACAGACAGACAGACAGCTGCGCATTGCCTACAAGTAGTTCAACACAATTCAAACAAACCACATGTTTTGTGTATATAGCAGTACATTTAAATTAAAAGTGGGCAATACACTACTTTAGAATACATTATTAAACAATGCGATTAATATAGATTAATTGCAGAAAATCATGCAATTAATCGTGATTAAATTTTTTTATTTGTTGCCCATTACTAATTATTTTGTTAACTTTCGATCAATAAACTGAATTGAAAGATCTCCTTGAGTGCCTTTTGAGTAGCAAACCTCTTCCAAAAAGACATTAACAAATATAAAAAGAGTAAGGAGTCTGTTTAAATAAGTCACTTAACTACAGTAAAGACAAACAGAGGAAAAGACTGGGGGCTGCGCGCCCATCAAACCAACTATACCTGAAGCAGCCGCAGCCTCAGTGAGTAAAATCAGCTGATGGCTGCTGCGCCACAAAAGCGTTTAGTTGGGTGATGTGATGGAACGCAGCGATCAATCAGTGATAAGACGTGCCGGGGTAGTTACTCTAAAAAGGTAATGGATTACACATTACTAGTTACTTTTTTAATGCCTTACTTTACTAGATTACTCACTGCTGAAAGTAACTAGTTACATTAATTTTGGATTACTACATAACATCACCTGTGATGCACAATAACAATATATAGTTACACCTCATATATGCTCAGATCAACACAAATCCTTATTACAATGAGGACATCCACAGGATCTCTCTTATATGCTCTTTAATACAACAAAGTGACAACAGACTTGTGAACATCAGCCCAACATTTGTCGAGAGAAGAACATGGCTAGAGTACAATACTACAGACTGTGATTCTTACTGCTGAATCATTAATATCTGCAAGCATGTGGAACTGACAGTGAAAGTCTCAGGCATGTATGTCTTATTATAATAATAATTAGGCTATTATCATCATCATCATCATATGTGGCTATTTTGGCTGTGTTTGCGACCTGACCTTTCTTTTCTCCGTGAGAGGGAAGAATTTATAAAGTTGCGTGGCGCTGCGGAGAGCCCCCAGCTGCATGAATTATGCGTAATATTCATCCAGCCAGAGGGAAAGATCACGAACCGTTTACTGCGCTTAGCGACACAACCTACCGGAGAGGGAGAGGGGCGGTGGAGCGGTGTTAAATGATACCAGAAGATGAAACCAAGGTAAAGCCAAGTTTGTGGTGATAAACTTGCAACAGTGAGGAACATGCTTTAAAATCACGCATAGACTGGGCGCCTGCAGGCCTTTTTTAATAGTTTATGGTGAAGGCACAAAAATTAGCCGTGCTCTTCTATTTCTTTCTGCGACCTGGCTACAAAAAGTATCGATTGAAGTCCTGGTTTGACTGGAGACGTTTCGATTCTACTCGATACCGGGCTGTACCTCACATCTCCGAAAAGGCCATAGCAAATTTTCAAATCAGCTGTCTTGAGAAATCGACCACATATTTGGAGTTTCTTTGATATGGTCTTATTAACAAATCAAATATATAACGTTAACATAAAAAAAACACTTTCTGTACAGCGACGAAGCAGGTAAACTATAAGTAACGTTAGGTTTCTCTGCGACTTCACGACTCAAAGGGGGAACTTTTGTTCGTACATATTTCGTAATTGGACACATATCAACCATAGTTTGCTGAACACACGACGTGGAGAGGAAAGAGACCTAAGTCCAGCCATGGATGGCTTTAGAAAACCACAATCCCCTCCATGTTTATCGTAATATGACGAACACACACTGGAGTACATGCACGTACCTAATGTAGCCTGAACTTCCACAGAGGCGTTCTTCTCACTTGTTAAGTCGACGCACGGTTTTCCTGACAATGCCTTAATATATAAATCGAGGCTCAAAATCTCCCAGTTGTAGAAGAAACAATGCTGAGCTTTCATAGGAAGTGATGACGGAAGGAGCGTGCAGGGACTTCAAAATAAGTGTCTTAATTGTCAGCGATTTGAACAGGATTTTAATGAAATAATTACAGGATAACATTAGTCAAGGTTTTGATTTTGTTAGTTTTTCACATGTATTCCTTTACATTAGGTTTCCATGGTGCAGAGGCAAGGAAAGGCTAGTAAATAAATAAAATAAAACAAGCAAGCTACAAAAGGACGGTAAATGTTATAGTGCAGATATAAAGAGCCTCATATTTGATTTAATTAAAGGAAGCAGCAATAAGGAAAGTCATCTGCCTTGATTAAAAAAAAAAAAGTTTGTTTCACATATTTGTTGCATATTGGCTGAACGCTGCTTCTCCATGTTTAGTTTTGACTCTGGGGACAGAAGGCAGACCTGTCCCAGACAACCTCAGAGGTTTAGATGGTTCATAACATAGCAGAAGATCAGAAATGTATTATGGCCCTAAATCATTCAGTACTTTCTAAAAATCAATTCTTTGACAGACAGGGGGTCAGTATAAAGCCATTAGAACTAGATTAACTGCTAAGCAAACTGATATTCAATAAATGAATGAATTGAGAACATGTCTAATAATGTTCTTCTTTTGGATAAAGAGGTAGTTAGATCTCTCGCTATCTCTAGACAGCTAGATCTTGATCTCCCTCTCGATAAATAAAAACAATACCCAAACTGAGCAGGCTACTAGTTTATTTCAGAAAAGAAAACATCAAGCCGCTTAAATACATCATCTTTGGAAACTTAAATCTTTCATTCAACCATAATAATAATTCACAAAACAAAATCCAACAAATTATTTTTGCATTAGTGTTACACACTAAACAGAAATCAGGAGTTCAATTATCTTCAGGATGTTGACTGTAGAAGTTTAGCATACCCAATGAAATGTTGGCATTTTGATAGGTTTTAGTATACATTTCATGTAAGTGATTAATGAGTTATGGTTATACAGTGGGTACGGAAAGTATTCAGACCCCTTTAAATTTTTCACTCTTTGTTTCATTGCAGCCATTTTCCAAAAATCAAAAAAGTTCATTTTATTTCTCAGTAATGTACACTCAGCACCCCATCTTGACAGAAAAAAACAGAAATGTAGAAATTTTTGCAAATTTATTAAAAAAGAAAAACTGAAATATCACATGGTCATAAGTATTCAGACCCTTTGCCGTGACACTCATATTTAACTCAGGTGCTGTCTATTTCTTCTGATCATCCTTGAGATGGTTCTACACCTTCATTTGAGTCCAGCTGTGTTTGATTATACTGATTGGACTTGATTAGGAAAGCCACACACCTGTCTATATAAGACCTTACAGCTCACAGTGCATGTCAGAGCAAATGAGAATCATGAGGTCAAAGGAACTGCCTGAAGAGCTCAGAGAC
>NC_060159.1:12453116-12462665 GCF_021292245.1 Micropterus dolomieu
GGCTGTCCACCAACGTTTACCATCCAACCTGACAGAACTGGAGAGGATCTGCAAGGAGGAATGGCAGAGGATACCCAAATCCAGATGTGAAAAACTTGTTGCATCTTTCCCAAAACGACTCATGGCTGTATTAGATCAAAAAGGTGCTTCTACTAAATACTGAGCAAAGGGTCTGAATACTTATGACCATGTGATATTTCAGTTTTTCTTTTTTAATAAATTTGCAAAAATTTCTACATTTCTGTTTTTTTCTGTCAAGATGGGGTGCTGAGTGTACATTACTGAGAAATAAAATGAACTTTTTTGATTTTTGGAAAATGGCTGCAATGAAACAAAGAGTGAAAATTTTAAAGGGGTCTGAATACTTTCCGTACCCACTGTATGTGTAGGTCTAGGTGTAAAAAACAAACAAACCTTGAAATGTAACTACGCATTACTTTGTTGCATAAGGACTTTGTATTCTGTTGGTGCATCATGTGAAAAGGTTTAAATTCTCTTTATTCTGTAGCAGAAGCCTACAGTGTTGTGCTAGTTGGGGTGGGTTCAGAAGGCTCTGAACAGCTGGTTTGGCATGTATCCCAGGTGGAGGAAAGAAGTTTGGGCTTCACTCTCCAAGCTAGCAAGCTCCTTGACTGTCGGGGCCAGAATATCCACGTGACCTTTATAGTTACCACCTAGGCAAGAGTGACAGGTTTGCTGGTCAAGCTCAACATAAATGCAGTGAATCCTATACATGTGTTGAGCCTCTAATGGCTACGAGGCCTCACACCAATCCATGCAATACAAAATTCTTGAACATGCTCAATCTATGACACATACCTCCTAATGCTCTGCGCTGCCCATAGGTGACTTTTCCGTCAAAGTCATCCACAGGTACTTTGATGTCTGGCTCACACTGGGTGATGGTGCACTTTAGATGCTCCTCAATTTCTGACAGGAGCTGTGATCAGAGGAATGGGTAAAAGGACAAAAGTAAAATTGAAAGTCCACAATGGCTAACATGAAACTATGTCATATTGTGACAGAGCCAAAAGTGTGAGTGTGAGTGTGTGTGTGTGTGTGTGTGTGTGTGTGTTTCCAAAATGAAGTACAACTTTATTGCTCACTATACGTATTGTAGTGCTAATGTATGTATTACATTTCACACCAGTCACACAGTCCCAAACTCAAGGGTGCCGTTTCTGCCAGGATGACGAATGCATCTGCTGCTTATCAAATCACATATAAAGCCTTCTGCTGAATCAGAGACAATGTCATATTTCAAACAGAACACTTTGCTTGCTGCCTTAACGGGATTAAGCGTGCGCCTGAGTCTTTGTTCACCTCTTTCTCGTTGTACCAGATGGTGCAACCTCCATTCTCCTTCAGCTGGGTGTTGTAGCAGCCTCTGCCTCGGTTCGGGCAAACGTGGTACCACACCTGCACATATGGAAAGACTCACTTTGACCTATTTTCAAAAACTAAGCACAATCAAAATTAATTAGCAGTGTATTTCTGTCATCCAACCTACCTTCTCCTTCTCCATAGCAACCAAGGAGATGGCCAGTCCCATTCTGAAAGTTAAAAGGATTTTAATTTGGGAGTAAATCAAATTAAAAAATATAAAAAGGTATATTATGTGAAAACTTTCAGTTATAATGAAGATGAATTTCAGAAGAAGCTTTATTGCCAAGTAGTGTTCTACACATACAAGGAATTTGCTGTGGTGATAAGGTGCTACACGTAGACAAACATACAGTCAACATAAATAAATGTAGAAATATATCATTTCTACATTTGATAATTTCATAAGTGAATGTGAGTCTACAAACGAGCAAAAATCACATAAGAACAAACTAATACATTTATTATTTCAAATCTCTAACACAGCCCTAACACACAGGCTAAGAGTTTTTTTCCAAGAATCAGTGCTTACCTCTCGGCTCTTCCGACTCTGCCGATACGATGAACATAGTTCTGCTTCTCATCTGGCAGAGTGACGTTAATCACTAGAATAGACACACACACCCAAAAAAAAAAAAAACAAACAAACATACACATGACATTTTTAACCTGAAGATGAAGTCTTCATTTGTATTTAACACCCTATATAATCTGCATTTGAAAAAGTTATGTAGGAAGTTTTGTATTGACATCTAATCTCTTTACCATAAGGAACTCCGTGGATGTCAATTCCTCTGGCAGCTACGTCTGTGCAGATCAAGAGCCTCACTTCTTTTCTCTGAGAACAGAAGAAGATCTTCAAACACCGCTAACAGCGGTCATATTTTGTGAAAAGGTTACCATTAAGTTGTTTTCTGTTTTTACCTTGAAGCGCTCCAAGTTATTTTTCCGCTCATTGGGCTTACGATCACCGTGGAGACAAACGCAGGATAACTGGTGGCTTTTACTGTCCGGACCTAACGAGAAGGGACCAATACTGAGGGAGGATTCTGAATGTGTCATGCAACAGATCATTCTTTTATACGCAAGTGTGTGTATGCCATGTAATGCCTCCTACCTCCTCCTTGTTGAATGAAGTACTGTTCCATGTTGTCACAGTCAATCTTGGTGCGACAGAAGATTATGGCCTGATCCATCTTATGCTCTTTGACGGCCCTCACTGTGTACTCGCCTTTCAGCAACTTGATGGCTTCTGACCACATTTCTAAAATGCACACATAGTGTCCACAATTGTGACTATTCCCAGAAGCAATATGACAATACAATACCTGTTCTGTTGTGTATGTGAGATCCAAACTGTACTGCCTATCTGCGCTCACCTGCAGAATTGGCTCCTGGTCTGGTGTTGTCTTTGGCATGGACTTCATCAGTCTATCCAAAACAAAAAGGAGAAAAACTTTGACAACACATTCTACTAAACATGCGTGTCCATCTCTATGCTGCATGAATGCTCATGAAGATCAAGTAACAATAATTTTCTTCAATTTCAGAAGCTTAAGAAAATCCTCCAAAATGCTTCAAGAGCAAAGCAAATCCCTTATGCATACCCCCCCCATCAAATTGTGTCCTCGGCCCAACATGAGGGACTCACCCGGATGTGGTTCTTGCCAAGACGCTCCCAGAGACGATCGGCCTTAGGATTGACAGGCACGACAACATGATGGACAGTCTCGGGAACGGAGTCCTCCCCCTTTAGGTCCACCCAAGTGGGAAAGTGCATGATACGCTCGGACAACTTCTTCACGTCGAACGAATGCAGTGTGGCAGAACACACAATCACCTGGAAGAGACGATACACATTACCTGCAAATCACTTTCAGATTAGGGCTGAACGGTTTTGAAACCGTTTTTACTACATCTTTCTCATTTTCATTGAAAAAGATATTTAAATGATTATGGTGTGATTTTTGCAAAATCTGTACCAAACAAAGATGTTTTCTTAAATCTGTAGAATAGGATGTGTAGGCCAGGACATCTCTGTAGCACAGTAATATTTAATTTAAAAATGGTATTTTGACACACATATCGCTTTTAACAAATATTGCACCTCCTGCGATTTGAAAATTGCAGTGGGCCATATTGCGATTTCGATTAATAGTTCAGCTCCGCTTCAGATATGTTAATACAATCACAAATTGTAGGTCTTGGAGATACATGATATGGTGATATCCGTTGCAGACCCCAGTCTGTGGAACAAACTTCCCCACCACATCAGATCTGCCCCCTCAAATGAGTTTGATTGAAAGACCAGCTCAAGGCCCACCTCTTGTCTTTAGCTTTTAAACAGACCTAAATTGCTTCTATTAACTGGCCTTTTATGATGGTTGTATTATTAGTTCTTTGCATTTCTCATTGATTTTATCTTGCTCTCTGTCTGTATATATGCATGCATTTGTTGTCTGCTCTGTTGACCGGTTTGTAAAGCATTTTGGTCAGCTCATGTTGTTCTAAATGTGTTAAAGAAATAAACTTGACTTGAGTGGTCTCAAGTTGTCATTACTAAAACGTGTAATTTATCTAAAGTGTTACCTGCAATCTCTTGCCGTCAGAAGTGACCTGAGGGATTTGGTTATGGATCCTGGTGATAAAATCTGTATAGCCTGCGGACAAAAGGCCATCCTGAGAGAGACAGACAAATGGTAAGTGACTTCAGGGATTGTTATGCCATCTAGATAAATCAAAAAACACTTAGTAGGCTGTGAAAAGTCAATGATCCTGATGTTACAGGACGTGGGAGTTACAAATTATACTCTAGATGGCTTGTACATACACACTCATCCAGGACTAGAAAGCGGACTTGGGACAAATTAAGTTTCCCAGTGGATATGAGGTCGTCCAGTCTGCCCGGTGTTCCCACCACAATGTCAATCTAATTAGGAGATGACACAAAAACATGACATGGGAAGAGGGCGAGGGGAGAAGAAGAGCAAAAATCACATCTGTTAGTTAAAACTGTTTCAACCGTGTTTAAGTGTGTTTGGAGACAGTACATGTCACGTACCCCCTGATCCAGAGCAGCCAGCTGATCTTTGGCAGCCACACCACCAATCACAAGTAGTTCCCTGTAGAGACAGATTTACAAATTATACTGCATACCGATGTTAGCATTTATTATTGAGCACTGGCTCCATCTGCTGGTGTAAAAAAGAAGTTACAAACATACTGGGAAATACAGGCAAATGCAGATCACAATAACTTAAGTAGAACACTGTTAAATATGCTGCAGGAATCATTTTCAAAAATACCTACACATGCATTTTCTCAACAAGTCATTGTGTTTTGATATTTGTGCCGACCAATGTTGATACCAGCTCTGTGTAGTCATACCTTAGTTTGGGGTTCTCTACAAATTTGCTGAATTGCTTGACATTGTTTAGAGTTTGTTCAGCCAGTTCTTTAGATGGCTCGATGATCAGTGCTTTGGGTGCGTTGGATGATGCTTTCACCTGACTCACTTTGGCACTGCCTGCACAAACACAGAGCTGAGACAGCTGTTCAACACTGTAAATTAACAGTGACATTGGTGATGTCATAGGTGTACAAACAATGGCAGGAATGTATCTATTCATATTTTGTTTTAAAAATATTAGGTGAAAGGCTTTTATTGTGAAAGGAACTGTTCGGTCTCTTCTCAGTACGTTTTCTTGCTGCACCTTAAACAAAGTTGCATCCACACACCTGTCTGAGAAGATTTGACTGTGTGACCCTCTGGCGCCTGGTCCAGGGCAACAAACCCACTCTTAGGGGCATGTTTAAAGTCTTCTCCTCCAAAGTTGAACTTCAGCTCTGCATTCTGGCAGACAAATAAGGAGATGACCAATTTGTATGGTGTGAATCTGACCCCTGTTGGTGTGTTTTCTACCATTATTCTGAAAAGATACCTTGAGCACACAGGAGGCAAAGAAGGGCTGATTCTTTACAGGTTGAGGGATCTCAAAAGCCAAACCCAGGTCATTACCTGGAAGAAGAAGAGGAGAGAAAGAAAGGGGAAAGAAACATGAGAAATTTTGCTATTTAACACCAACTCTTGATCTACATAATCATGAATGTAAGAATCAGAACTACGGAGACGGCACCATTTTTAGAGAAGGAAATTTGGCCCTTGTCTAGATCCAAGTAGCATCCAAGAGTGTCATGCATGGTAAACTCCTGCAAAGAAGCACAATAAAGAGAAAACATGTTTGAAAAATTGTTCACATATCTAAATGAAATATTCATTCACTAATGGTTACCTCTCCATAGCTGTCAAACTGCTTGTTGTTGGATTTCTTTCCAGTCCCACCAAAACCAAACCCGTACTTATCAGTTCCTGGAAAGGCAAAGAGTTTGGGATTTAATTTTTGGTTCTACTGAGTTAATTAGCTGTTGTATGTTTTGCAGCAAGGAGACTTAAGAGTAGGGGAGCATACCCAGGTCCAGGGCTGCCTGGCTGGTGGACCAGCCAATGCGACACAGACCCTGGTCATGGCAGGTCACCTCATAGTAGTACTTCCCTGGACACAGAAATACATGTATAAGGACTGGTAACAGTTGCAAAGAAATAAATGATCCTTTCATTTTTGTTAATCTGTCAAAGAAATATTTGTTTGTTTATTTGGTGTCTTGAATCCCAGCTTGTCTTGTTTTAAATCTCAACTGATTTACTTGTGTGCATTACACACCTTTGGTGACACCTTTAGTAGAGCGACAGCCATGCCACTCTTTAAACTCCCTGCTCTGGCAGCACAAGCCATCTGGACCAATTGCTGTACAGGTAAAAACAAAAAGTGACAATGAGGAAAGGTGACAACAAACAATATGTATTGTTATAAACAGATTTGTCCCCTTACCAAAGGCTGGACTGCGATCATAAGGATTCATCTGCCAATTGCTGAAAACTGGGCCAAAACAAAGAAAAAGGTAAAACATCTGCAGAGCACATACTACTGCTTTCATAATTGTATTATAATGAATTCTCAATTATGCTACTAGCCTGACAAGATCTAGTAGACCAGATATTTCCGGAGAATGTTATTAATACATTTTAGCTGGAGTTTCAAACATACAGACCGCTACCAAATAAGTCCCCAATAATATTATGCCTAATCAGTGGTCTCACTAGCTCCTCCAGTCTTGATGGAGGCTCTGCCTCTCTTGCCCTCCTGCTGGTCCTTCAGGGTCTCATACACAATCTGGATCACTGGGATACTAAAGGCCTGAGAATGACAAGTATTACACATTCATTTTTTTGTATTCTAATTGCCCTGATGTTAAAATGCTAATTAAAAATTAAATGATGTGTGGCAAAAGAGTACTTACACCTGTTTTACCACTACCAGTTTCTGCTGCCTAAAAAAAGAAACAAGATGTAAACTTCGCAGTGCAAAAAATGTTGTGCTTTAGACAAATACAGACAAAAATTTACCATCAGTACATCTCCTCCACCAAGAATAAGGGGAATAGATTCTGCCTGGATGTCAGTGGGTAGCCTAAAATCCAAAGATTGAAATAAATCACTTTCGACTGTTGACTGTCGACCAACAATTAGAGAATATATTACAGTACAGACATGATTTAGCAAATATGGATGCGGACGTCAAACAAGCAGCACAGACAGGTTTGAAGAGAGACTTACAGCCAGTCCATCTCTTCCGCAGCCTGTGCGATTTCAGGCATAACCCCCATTTCTGTAGAACAAAAGACACATTTAATGATTCAATACGCTCGTGTAGCTTACGAATGAGACGTTAACATAGTTAAGTTGATAATAAAGGCTCACCAGTAAACGCGGCCATTATTGCTGATACGACTTCAACCCAACAGGATGTAACGTGTTAAGAATTTTCGACTCAGTGCAACTCGTTTTGCGGACCGGCCAAGCAGCCTTATATAATTGGTTCCGGGTAGCGAACTTGTTCGTAAAGTTTTTTTTTTTACAACACACGTTGCTTCTCGGGTGAGCGTCAGAAGCACACATTTCTATGTTATTATCTTATCATAGTTTGCAAGCGGTTAGCTAAATTACAGTTTTCCAAACGCGGTCCCAGGGATATTTTGTCCTGTGTTTGTCGCCGTAGACTTTGACAGATGCTTGAAGTAAATATGGCTGAAGAAAGCCTGATTGAAGGCGAAGATGAAAACATTTTATACGATTTACTTGTCATTACTGAATGGCCTCCAGAGACGGACACTCAGGTTAGTCAGCCTTCAGTTTTTTACACGCTCTATTTACTGTGTGGGTGTTTAGTTGTACGTTTAATCGTTAAAAATGTCCCCTCAAAGTAACTCTAATCAGTTGCAAGGGGTCAGCCGCTCAAAGCCACGTAGCAAGAACGTAGTTACACTGCTAGCTAAATCCTCACATTCTTATATCACATTTGCATATATATTTATTTTTCATCATTGCCACTTGTGCAATGGGCAGTTAAGTGTCGTTTTTAAGGAAACATTCATATTTTGCTCCAACTAGCTAACGTAGCCCAAAAGCATGACTGACTTAAGTTAACCTAACTAACGTTATAGTGAGTAAGCTTACCCACGAAACTTCAGAAGTACATTGATAAACAATATGCGATCCCCCCTAAAGAACTTTGTCCTTTGTAGGAAAGAAGTTAATGATAACCTGTCGCTTTCTAACATTTGCAGTTGCGAGGCAACAAGGAGCACAACACCTCACTCATTGAAAAAGCAGTGACAGGTAAGTTGTTGGGTTTTTTGTAGCCTGGTTGTGATACTATGCAAAACAACTTACCTGCTATGCAACACTTTTTTAGACTTTGCTTCCACCCGATTACAGTGTAGAATTTGTACCAAGGATAAAAGGGGGGCAAAACAAAATTGTGGTATGTCTTTTCTTTATACACTAACAAAACAGCAACTATTCAGAGAACTGCTTGAAGAAAACAATCCGTGCAGGAATCCCAGCGGCTGAGTCATTATTCTGTGTGCTGGAGGATAGATGACATCTGATCTTAATCATTTTGATGAGATGTTTTATACAATGATCAATAAAATTATCACACTGTTGTTATAAGTATGTGTAGTAACTGGGACGCATCTCTTACAGGACCATTCCGCTTAATCTTGCACTACTTGTGGTACAGGTAAGTTCATCATCAATATTATGGTGACAGGTTAGGGCTATCTGACCTGCTATACACTTGACTTGCCATTATTTCGCCAGTGTAATGGCCTGACAAGCCACAAGAAGCTGTGATTCGTCTTGCTCACTGTTAGTATGTTTTTTTTAGGACAGCGGTGTGTGCCTTTATACATGTGTTTGACTACATCAAATTTAAAACACATTTATGTGGGAATGCATTTCCTATTTCAGGGCCAGTGCTAATGTGCTATAAAACAAATTCTAAAATATCTGAAACTTAAGAATAGAAAATCTGGTCTGGCAGACTCTGGAGATTTGGCTGTAACCAGTGACATTCTTGTGTGGTTTGATAGTTAACAATCAGTATTTCTTAAGACTAGTTCCCTTAATGCATATCTTGTAAATGGGTTAATTTTTCTACATGCTGGAAAAAGAATTAATTGAGAAAAACATGACAGTGAAAGCTACAGCAAAATTTATCCTGGAAATGACCTGTTTGCCTGGGGTGTCACAGTTTAGTCATGAAACACTGAATTATATGAAATACTGCATTATATGAGGTCATTGAATAATCACGTTTTTGCTTAGATTTGGGTGTCTTGAATTGAATTGAATCTCTAACTCAGATTAAAAGGACACTTTATATGTATCTATTTGCCTCAGATCAGATATCCTACTGGGCTTAATTGAATCTACTGCACAAAAGTCTCATAT
Organism: Micropterus dolomieu; assembly: GCF_021292245.1. NCBI lineage: Eukaryota > Metazoa > Chordata > Actinopteri > Centrarchiformes > Centrarchidae > Micropterus > Micropterus dolomieu. The sequence continues at coordinate 12,462,355 of NC_060159.1, forward strand.
ACACGATCCTGTATACAAGATGTATATTTGTGAAGGTGTTAACAGATGGCTAGCTGTGGCCTGCAGTGGATTCTGTAATGCTCTAGCACCAAGGCCTGCTTATTCTCACAGCAGGTGGTTACCTAGCACCATCAATAACTTTATTATTATATATTTATGAATGCTTGTCTCTCAGCTCTCCTTCTCTTTTTTTGTGGTTGAGAAAGGATCATGAATTTTATTTAATATAACCAAGAAGAGTAGGCAAACTGCCCTCCACATGCTGTGACGTTTTTATTTGTTGAAGGGGGGGGGGGGGGGGGAAAGAAGCT
>NC_060159.1:12462685-12472872 GCF_021292245.1 Micropterus dolomieu
GGGGGGGGGGGGGGGGGGGGGGGGGGGGGGGGACAGAAGCTTCAGGCAAATTTGTTTTAGCCCCAAAACAGAATAGTACATTACAAGAATACAATGATAATGAACTTTTAAAAGCATATTTCGACGGTGGATACGATAGTGAGAATCAGATTTTACTCACCAATAAACTGAAACAACCCAACAACATCTGTAAAAATGATGCCTTAAATAAAACATGCGCTCTTCAGATCTGCATTTGTTTGACAGTTTATTAGGTGTACATTAAATAATCACCAAGATGACTTAATTGCTAGTAGTTTTTAATTTAATTTAAATTGCATGTAAAATACTTTTCTTTATTTTAATTTTATTTAACTAAATTTAATGTTTAATCAGTTTAATGTATTTTCATGACATTTTTCATTTAACATGACTTAATTGAAGTTTAATTACATTTAATTAGATATGATTCAGTTAAATTTAACTTGATTTAATTTGATTTAACATCTAAAGAAAATAAATTTAACTTTATTTAATTTAGTTTCACTAGATATTTTTAATTTAAGTAAATCTATTTGAAGATTTTATTTAGTTGAATTTTATTGAATTGTATCGAATTGTATTTATTTTAATAACATCTAGTTCCTGTTCACACTCCTATGTGTTGATGAATATTTTGTTTTACGTTGACTGACACAGACTGGTCACCTGTCAACCAATCACTGTAGACATAGGGAATAGGCATGATGTCATCCATAGCAACAGGGTTAGTCTCTCTCAGTCCCTCAGTAAAAGTTGCTATCAGCAGCTTTGTTAACAGCTCTTAAGAAGAAAGTCTTTGCTTGGAATGTTTAGTCCCATTTAGAAGGAGGACGGTGAGATAAGACACTTTGTAAATACTGTTTGGCCGTTATTAACCTTTTTTTAAAATGATTTTCTGATTTTCTGTTTTGTTTGTTCGATTCTGGAAATCTCAGCCCCTCCAGCTCGTCTCTGCCTCACGGTCTTGTCCGCCTGGCAAACAAGCAGATCAACTGGCAGCTGGTGCTTGCAAGGTGCCACACACACACACACACACACACACACACACACACACACACACACACACACACACACACACACACACACACACACACACACACACACACACAGTGATCAATACTTGAATGTGGGCTACTTTGTTGCTGACATGTACTAAGCCTTCCCCTCTTCTGGCTTTCTCTCCCTTTTGCGTATCCACCTCAACCAATCATTTACACATGCTCATTACAACAGACCAACCAAATAGAAAGGGCAGTTTTAATTGCCTATTGATTCAAACATGTAAGACAGTGTTAAGCGTAGTGAAATGATGCTGCTGATGTCCATTAGTTTGATGCTCTCCTTCCATTTCGTTTCTGTCTGCCCTTAAATCTTTCTCCCTCATTTCATTCCGTCTGAAACTATCTTTGCTTTTTTTAATGCTCCCAGTTATTATCGTTTCTTCCCTCTTTAAGCCATCCAACATGGGCTTTTATTCCAGTCTTGATCTCTTTTCCATCCAAACTGCCCTGCTAGACACATTCTCACACAGAAAAAAAAATATTATTTTCTTCATTAACACCCATAAATGTGTCTTATTCCGTTAATCACCCTTGACAGTCTTCATTTCATCTCCCACTTTATCATAAATAAATATCAGCCATCATGACATTTGTTCACATGTCTTTCCCCATTTACTCTTGTTCATTCCTGACCATTCTCTTGTTTTCTCCACAGTAATGGCAAACTGCTAGCAGTGGTTCAGGACCAGTGTGTGGAGATTAGGTAATTATTGAGCTCTGTCCTGCTGTCTGAGGCACTCTGACTGTGTGTGCGAGTGATAGAGAACCTTTTAATTAAGGGAGAATTAATAACATCTCCCTTTTAAAAGGGCTGCAGTCTCAGCTTGTATCTACAGAATTATTTTTTTCCCCAAACGTCAAAACAAACAGCAACAATACAATCAGACAACATAAAGTGAACTCGAATTTGAAAATATTAGTGTTTTAGTTTGTTTGTGTGTGTGAGGGATAGAGAAAGGGACCAAAGCATACATGTAATTATTTTCATACGCAACCCATTTTCCCACTTATATAGAGAAAATGCTCAGCATTATGCTCTACTGATGCAATGTAATGCCTATGAATGTAGTAAAATTTAAATAAAAATCAATAGCAGTGAACCAGCTACACAAATACATCTAGCTCTCCAGAGGCTAACAAGAGGCAAATTCCAATATCTAAAGCTTTGGCTGAAAAGGTCTTTCACTATACCCTTTTTTGTGTAATATGGAAGTCATTTACGTGCACTTATCAACATATAAAACACAGTATGTTTCTGTTGTTCACTACACTTTGTTGTGTGTGTTTTATAGCCTTCCTTCATGGTGTTAGTTGGTATGAGTGGGTGTTAAGTCAGCTCAAGGTCTTATCCATTGAGCTCTTTTAAGAGTCTATCTAAACACTGCCTACTCTCAAGGCCCTGTCTGCTTGATCCATTGAGCTACTTTAGTTGGCAGGCTATCAGTGGCTGTTATAACCCACCTTACAGGCTAGATGTGTGTATCCTTGTTGTGCGGTGTAATGTTGTTGTGTTTTCCTGCCTGTCTCATTCTGTGTGTGTGTGTGTGTGTGTGTGTGTGTGTGTGTGTGTGTGTGTTTGCTCCTCAGGTCTGTGAGAGATGACTTTGGCTCAGTCATTGGGAAGTGCCAGGGTAAGACCCCCCCCCTCCCCCAGTTTTATCAATCACATACTGGAGTTCACATTGAATTACATTAAATCACCATAGCTCACCTCGCTAAACACCCCATTTACTTTATAAATGTACCTGTTACTGTTGTGTAGTATAGTCTGTGTAATGTGAGTGTGCTTGTAACCCTTCATGTCTGTCTTTTTAAGTTGATCTAGGGGAGTTATGGTGTGTGTGTATGTGTCCTTGAACAGTACACTGTGGTGCGTGTGTGAGAAGAACATAGAATCGAATACAACGCAGTGCAATACAGGACAACAGAAATAGAATATTGGCTAAAATTATTATTACAATATAATTAGAAATATGTTTAGTACAATATGGCAAATGTAGGCAGAATCAAATATAAAATGATCAAACTGATTTTCAGTGCAGTGAACTGTTTGCTACAAATTGTTAATTTAAACAGTGTTTTTGAAAATTTGTTCATATTGTCATTATATAATACCGTCTAAAGCTGATAGAAGATAATAGAATAGAATTAACAGTATTCTTCAACCAGAAGTGGAGGTTTGTCTTTGGTCTCAGAGAAGAACAGAGACAAAGACCATGTCTCAAATCATTCAACTATATAGTAGTGATGCACCGATCCGATATTGACCTAAATAGCTGGATCGGGTATCGGTGAAAAAGGATCGGATCTATGGGACCGATCTATTCAATTAAATTATGCTCCAGCAGAGTGCCGGTAGACATGAACAATTTGCTAGGAGAGCTATCATAGCATGGAGGAAGCTAAAAACAAGGGGTCAGCAGTTTGGAGGTATTTCATGCTTGATCAAGCCTGATGTTGCCTTACACATAAAATAGGGATTCCTAGTCTCTTCCTCAAAGTGTGGAATACAGCTTATTAATTTTACACTGGTATCGGCTCTGTACTCTGTAGGGCTTCAAGTAATGATTATTGTCATTGTCAATTAGTGATGAGTTGTATGGTCTATCAAATTTCAGAAAATGGTAAAAAATGTCAATCAGTGTTTCCCATAGCCCAAGATGACGTCGTCAAATGTCTTGTTTTGTCCACAACCCAAAGATATTCAGTTTATGGTCATAATGTAGGAAAGAAACCAGAAAATATTCACATTTAAGAAGCTTGAATAAAAAAAAAAAAATCTCAACCAGTTAATCAATTATCCAAATATTTGGCAATTAATTTAATAGTTGTCAACTAATTGATTATTCGATTTATAGTTGCAGCATTGGCCGATACCCAAAGCTCAGGTATTGATATCGGGACTGAAAAAGTCTGATCGGCGCATCCCTACTATATAGTGCACATAATTCTGAAAAGTGAAATTTACACACGATATAGTGTCCTCAAAAATACTCACAATGGAACAACAAAAGAAGTATTGTCCATAGTATGTACACTAGTCTCTGCTAACAGTCCCAACAATACTACACCTTTCAGTGACGATGCGAAATGACAATAATTCATAAGCGTCTGAAATATCAATTAGGTAAACTAGCAAGTGTCTTTTATTTAGCGAGTGCGATTGAGTGAACAGTAGGCTGTTTTTGCCATCTGTGGTGATGTTGATTAACATGTAGTCTTTTGTTGCGCATGTGAGTGTATCTGAGCGTGCATGCCTATGCTTGTACACATCTACTCTGAGTTTGTTTCAAAGAGAAATATCGACCATGGTGGCTAATTGGAATGTGTGAGAGTGATTGTGAACAGCTACACAGATAATCAGCCTCATCCCCTACATTGCCACTCATTAAACGCAGCCTCATAGTGGCTGATAACAATAAATATCCATGATTGTTTGTTTAGCTGTTAAAATGGCCTACTGTGTCAGTCCTAATGGCTCTAAACATAGTGAGGCCACACCTTCTATAAACCTATGACATAAACAAAGTTAAATACACTTAGCTTAGATGTTTGAAAATAATCACTATTGACATCTTTGTTATTCATGTAGGTGTTTTTTTTACCTTAAGCTGCACCAATCAATATTTTTGTATTAGCAATTGATCAAATCACTGTGTGTGATCTAAAAGGGGTTGTTTATAGTGATAAACCCAGAGAAATCACCCAACTCTGTAGTCCCCCGTTTCCAGCAGTGGCACACAGCTGTTTTCAGCGATAAACTTGCTGTTCGGTACCTGCCCAGCACCAAACAGTAGATGACCAAAGTTAGCAACTAGCTGGTGAACATATGGGAGTATTTAATTGCTAAAGAGTCAGATATTTCCCCCAGGAAGTGGTGGAGACCAAAATAGAGATAAAAGGAGAATGAATATTGGACTTATATTCATCAGGTGGTCTGATAACATGACTCCAAATTAATGCTAATGTTGCTCTGTGTAAATATTAGCTAACATGTTCACCATAACAGCTTTATAACATGATACTCTGCCCATGTTGTGTTTACAGCTTGTTGCCCCCAAGTCACCCAAAAAATCAGTTAATGTAAGTTTAAATGGCAACAGCCGTGCCCCTTTTGGAGCGTAGGTGTAGAATTGATAAATTTCTGACTTTTGACACCAAAAAAGACGCTTTGGCAGACAGCAGTGCACACCAGTGCCCAGCATTCTCCCCCACAGGGCCAACCAGAGGTCGTTAGATGAATTGGCCGAAGGCAACAACTAAGCTGCAGCAACATTCACCAGGATTGCTTCATATATCTACAAATTTCTACAAATCAAAAGTATTTGAAGGAAGCTGGTGTGTTTTCTTTCTGAATTCCCTGTCTTTATTCACATTTTCTCACACTCACATACAGTACACACTGCACCAAACACATCACAAAAAAGCCCAGAATAAAACGTGTGTGGGTTTTATCAGCATAGTCTCCACCTCTCTCCTTCTTTCTTCTTTTCTTTCAATCTTCACTTTTTTTTCTCATTTTCATCATCTTTCCCGCCCCTTCTGTGTGTCTCTCTGTCTCACACTATATTTGTTCTGCTCTGGCTAGCCGTCATTGTGAGCCGTTGTTCTAATAGTTCATAGCGTGGAGAACAGTAGCCCGTGGGCCTGTGAAAACCCCAGTCTCCCTCCTCTTTTTCATCCCATTTCATCTCTCCTTTTCATTTTACTTTTACTTCATTTCATTTCACGGAGATTTATCCTAATGGATTTTGCTGTGATCCTGCCTTCAATGGCATTTGCTGTTAATGGAGGAGTGTGCATGTGTATGCGTTACGGACTTTTTTGCTTGTGCGTATTTGTCCCCCGTGCATGAATGCGTTCGGTTCCTCCCCACCTATATATCCCCCACCCCCCCACCCCGCTTACATTGGAGTCATCTCCCATGCTCCCACCCCTGTACATAATTCATAAGTGTTGAGCTCTGATAAATGCATCTGCAAGGCTTTAGATAGAAGACTTCTATTGGGTCGTCGGGGTGTAATTCTCCCCAACTTCCGCCCCCGCCATCGCTAGGAGAAGGGGGGGAAAAAAACAACAAAAAAATCAGAACAGTAGCATCCAATTTTCCAGCTCCCCAAAAAAGCCATCTATGTGGAAATGGAACCCTCTCAGCCGCAGAACAACATACTGTATACAATTCATAATGGGAGCGAGAGATAGAGGGGAGGCGAGAGACTAAGAGTGAAATAGAAAAAAGATTGAAATAGGAACGAAAGAGCCAAAAAAAAACGAGAGCAGAGGAGACGCTTGGTACCTATGGCTCTCATAATGGCTCCATGTTCTTGTCTGCTCCTCCTCAACCGAGAGTCTCATAGGTGTGTTAAATCGCCTACTTCCTGAGGTGCGCTCTGATACTTAGGCCTTTAAATTTGGGGAGCTATTATTTCTCTCAGTGGGTGCCGGATTCATTGTTTCTCTCTCTCTCTCTCTCTCTCTCTCTCTGTCTCGCCTCCCACTTCCTCCCTTCGCTCTTCATTTAAAATTCTAGTCATACAATATCCAACGCCTCCATTCGTTTGCGGTATTGCCCACCAGGGGTTGCAGCAGTGCTCCTCAGCCAAGAAATTCAATACAATAAACGCCAGTAGCGCCGGTATGTGATATCAACAAAAACATAACTTCCTTTTCGTAACTTTATTGCTTAGCAGACACAGCACGCATGGTGGCTTATTATGTTTCACACTGTTCTCCAGTGCAGGAATCTAAGTCTGTGCTAAAGGTTTTATTTAGTTTAATAATGTACTCCGCTTTCTTGTACCCAATACACAGAGATACTGTATATGTTTGAACAAGTACAATAGTTTCACCCTATTTCCCCCATACTGTTAAATGTGTCAGAAGATAATCGGGTGTTCACAACAGATTCTGGATCAGAGGCCTGCCAGACTGCAGCTCTTCCATCAGAGGGAAGTATGACAGCAAAGCCTTGAGAAAGTGCCAGCAGGCAGGCATGTGCTTTATAACAGCGATATGGTTATACTCACAGCACTGCTGAGCCAGCAGATTGGTGAAACAGTAGCCTATACTTCAATAAAAGCTGGATTTATGATCTCCGCTCTCCTCCCCCCTTTCCCACTGCCTCTCTTTTTACCCACACCACCTTTCTCCCGCTGTCGTCATGAGTGCACGTGAAAGCATGAGTGTGCACGTGCATGTCTTTGAGAGACAATTATTGAGATGCATTACTCTAGCTGTCCTTTATAGATGAATTGGATAGGTCCTTAGACACACTTTGTTGATGTATGGCATTAGCTTGATCCTCCTTCTCCCATCTGTATTCATCATCGGTGCGACCACAGAGCACCGGGGATTATTCGTAGAGAGTTTTACTCATCGGGCTTAATGAGAAATCCTTGACTCCCTGAATGTCTTGTCTTTTATCTGTTTGTATGAGTTTTTTAAGTCTTCTTTTTTTTCATCTGCTACAGTGCCAAAGGACCCAAACCCTCAGTGGCGAAGGGTGGCATGGAGCCATGACTGCACCCTGCTAGCCTATGCCGACAGCACTGGCACCGTGCGCCTTTTCGACCTCATGGGCAGCGAACTCTTTGTCATCGCGCCGGTAACCATGCCAGTCCCTCTGCTTTGACGTCATCAAACAACCCCTCTCCCCCTCCAAGCTGTCATTGTGTCTTAATTTTTTTCTTTGTGCATGTGTTCATACTAATTATAAGTGATTAGGCGTAGCATATGGAAACCCAGCATTCACTATACACTTCAAATTTGTTTCAGATGATTTGTTCAGTTCCAATGTGTTGTATCTAATATAAATTAATTAATACATTTTCCTTAATTTATCATTGGAAAGTGCTGGACGGACTGTTTCTGTTTTTTAATGTGGTCACTACAGATAAATGTAAATTAAGTTTCTTATCCTAACAAAATGATAATATGGAACAGCAGATTTGACCGTATTTGTAACTTTAGAGTGACACAGTTTTGAGGATTCAGACATCCATAATCTTGGCTTTAGAGACTGGTCCAGGTTCTGCTTTACATTTATCGGACTCTTTGAGCTGCCAGTCACCTTTTTTGAAGAAAGTGTCTCCATGTCAGACACCCTCTGTGCTCTTTTTGTCTGTCATGCCTGCTTTCTTCATTCATTGTCTGATGCTTTTTTTCTACTCCTTCCTATTTGCTCATAGTGTCCCATTCTTTTCTTCTTTGTCCTCACCGCCTCCTCTCTTTAATTTTTCACATGCGTGCTAGTCCCTAGATCCTCCTTTCTGTCTCTCCTCTAGTAGTCCTCTCATCTCATCTCTCAGTAGCTCTCCTTGCGATGCCATTTCAAGTCCATCTGCCACCCCCCACCCCCCACCGCTCAGTTTAATACCCTCTGTGTGCTACATATTATCATTCCTCCATTTCGATCCATCATTCCCTCCATTCCTTCATCCACCCTGTCAGAGACAATGAGCGCAGACGCTCCCCAGCCACAGTCATCTCTCGAAGTCTGTGATCTTCATTCCTTTAGTGCAACTCTACTTTGTTATGTATCTACAGTATCTGTGTCTGCACACTTACACCAGCACAACCATCCCCCCCCCCCCCCCCCCCCCCCCCCCGCTCTGCTCTACTGTCTCTCTTGTTTGTCACTGCTAAGTGCACACGCCGGTGACTTGCTGCTATTTCTGGAGGAGAGGATAGAAAAAAGACAGCAAGAATGCACGGATTAAAAAAATTAAAATGTGCTCATTTTGCCTACCCCGCCATCTCTCTCATTTTCTGTCTCTCTTTCACTTTCTCTGTCTCTTATCTCTTGTTCCCGGCCTTCACTTTCTCATCATGTTCTTTCTAATAGTTTTCCTGTCTGCTGGCATGTTGTATCTTTGTTGTTTGTCCTTGTAAAAACTTGGTGGGGGCACAAACTGATGGATAATTATGCGTATTTCTCCACTTCTTTTGACTTCCTCTACCATTTACATCAGTCACTTTCACACCGCCGCTGAGTCTTCTTTCTCATCTCCCTCTCTTGATCCAGGCGGTGAGTTTTCCCGGGGATTTCAGTTGTGCAGTGGCGGGCCTGATTTTCCTGGAGTATACAGCCAGTGCCCAGTGGTCAGCCGAGCTGCTTGTTATTACATACGGTGGCGGGCTCAAGAATTACCTAGTCAGGTGAGAGACAAAACTGCTTCACTAATACACAAAACTGCTTCACTAATACACCTATAAAGGTTGTCAGAGAACCTTTTATATTAGTCACATGATGTTAAGTAGATTAAATGACCTACAATCATTCTCACGTCCAGCATTATTTCTGGACTGCTTTCCTATCTTCTGAATTAAATGCATGTACTGTATATTTGAACATCTTTATATTATAGAACAGCACACCCTTTCTTGTCAACATGTCAACTGACATTTCCACTGCTTTCATCCTTTACTCTTCATAGGACAGTTCAACCGCTTTCAGTGGTTACACATCAACTGACATTTCAAATCTCTCCCTTCAACTGACATTTTAGCTTCCCTCAATGCTTACATTTCGACTGACGCTTCAAACCCTTTCAGGTCTCAGGTCCTCACTTTTCAACTGTTCATACACAGTTTTGTCCGTCTGCCTACAGTGCCTACACTTCAACTGACACCAGCCTTTCAGTTTATACACTAATACGCTAATGCCTTTCAGGACTTGCACTTTAACCGACATTGCCGTCTCAATTACTCACCTAAACTTCCGACTAACATTGCAGTTCCTTTCGGGCCCTGTCATTTCATCTCATACTTATTATCCTCTCAGTGCTTACACTTAAATCAGTTCAGTTTCATTCAGTGCTTGCGCTTCAGTTGAAACTTTTTTCAGTATTTGTAATTCGACCACTTCAACTACAACTTTAACTGTTTCAGTATTTCAGCTATTTTGGATATTTCAACTGCAAGATTTTAGCAGTTATCACATATAAATTGATCTTTTTCTAAAGGTCCTGTTTCTGGAGATTTTCGGAGCTTCTTCTTATCATCTGATTTAAATTAATGTACTGTGTATGTGTATATATATGTGTGTGTGTGTATATGTATGTATGTATGTGTGTATGTGTGTGTGTGTGTGTGTGTGTGTGTGTG
>NC_060159.1:12472972-12522670 GCF_021292245.1 Micropterus dolomieu
TATATGTGTATATATGTGTATATATGTATATATATATGTGTATATATATGTATATATGTGTATATATGTATATATATATATATATATATATATATGTGTATATATATGTATATATGTGTATATATGTATATATATATATGTGTATATATGTATATATATATATGTGTATATATGTATATATATATGTGTATGTGTGTGTATATATGTGTATATATGTATATATATATATGTATGTATGTGTATATATGTATATATATGTATATGTGTATATATATGTATGTGTGTATATATATATATATATATATATCTCGGACATTGCACCCTATTTGTGGTACGATTTGATGCTGCTTGCTTGTCTATATGTAAACGTTAGGATGAGTGACCTCTATTTGAATATCAATTCCCCTGCTTGCCAGACCTTATTTAAATACACAAACACACGTTTTGAATATTTGATTAATGACATCTGATTTGGTGTGTGCGTTTTTAGCTAGAGTCTGCGTGTGTGCTTTCCTTATGGCTGCCCACGCCTTCCCTTTTGATATAACGTTATTTAATATGCCATTATTTCTGAGATTTTCCATTTAATTCTGTATGACTGCTGCAGTCACACCAAGCCTTGGTACGCTGACACCCCAAGACACAAGGTGAAATTGTGCCTGTGTGTTGAATCTCGATCAAACATCCTGCACTCCATGAGTTCCCTTCAGTTTTACATGCATGGTGACGTTTGCAGAGAACGGCCGAAAATGCTGATTTATTTTTCCATTAGAAATGGTGTTGGCTGCCTTTGAAGCCGTCAGCATCTAAGTGTGTGTATGTGTGCAAGGAGGTAATTAAGATGTGTGAGACATTTGCACCAGATTTAATCTGAAAGTGCTGGCTTGTTTTTTAAATGGTTCATTTTCAGTATGGAGTTTACACTCACTCTTCCTCTTCATATGACTGCATTCCAATATTGTCGCTCAAACACTTTGAATTAGAATTTCAGAATTATAGCTGAGCCTTGACAGTAAGTCATCTCTCTCTCTCTCTCTCTCTCTCTCTCTCTAGCTCTCTCTCTCGCTCTCTTGCTCTGTGTCAGCACTTCTGTCTGTGTGTTCGCATTCACACAACTGCTTTACTGTGGCATAAACAACTAAACGTCTGGAGGAAGTTAAACTGTATGAATTTTGCTGGTCTTTCAGCTATTTCCTTTGTGCTCCCTTTCTTCCCCCACTTTTCTCCTTCACTCTATACAGTTTACATCGCAAGGAAACATTTCCCCAGTGAGAAATACCCTCACAAATTACACAACATCTTCTCTAGTACCAATATAATTTAGATTGCCCACTTAGATTAGATTATATATTTTGCCATGTCTCATTTTAATTGAAGCTGGGATTTAAATTACTCTGTCATCTTCCCCAAAACAGCTTTGTCGCACCATTAACATTTTGTACATGAGCATTCCTGTTTTGATTGTTTATGTGCCAGAGTGCAATTATAGGTGAGTCGTCATGTGACTCTCCTCTACCTCTCTCAGTGTGGGAACCAATCAGAGCTTCCAAGAGAACCACAGCTTCAGTTTCTCTGCTTACTACTCCCACGGCATCACCTCGGCTATTTACCACCCTGGCCACCGGTAAGTTAGTTGTTGCCAACAATCCATCACCCTATCAACATCAAGTGCTTGTAGAATGTAGTTAAAACAACCAATATTTTGACAAATGAACAGGTTTGCCAACATTTAACTTTTAATCTATCAATAGCATTCAGTTGACACCCTTAGACATTCTATTTTGTCTTGCGGCTTCCACAGTCCAAGCCTACTTCTATTAGAACAGTGTTTCATCAAAAGTGTTCATACATTTAAATTCAAACATCTGCAGACATCCTTATAAATCCTTTGAATCAATTTTCATCCTTAAACCCATTGCAAATGATGCTACATGATGCCATGTACAGCTTAAATATCTGAATTTGAAAGTAGCTGAGTGATTTCAAACGCTTTCATCATTTTATGTCTAGGGGGAATGTGAGTATGCTCCAACATGTCTTCAGTATGCTTGTAAATATGTATTATATTGATCACTGTGCCAGAACTTACTGTGAATTTACTGCAATACAGTTAACTTTAAAAACAAAGTTGCTTTGCCGACTGGTTTTACAGTTAAAAAATACATACAATAAATTGATACAATAATGAAACATGTTCCATCAATGTCATCTGAAAAGACCAGGAAAAGAAGTAAAAGAAAAAGAAAGGCAGGAGCAAATACAAGGTTCTTATGCAAACATCCTTGCACAGGCTCAAGATGTTACATTATGAAATGGGGCCAAGGGGCTTACTCAGGAATAAATGAACCAATCACTTTAATGCAATACCTGCAGGTATTGACCATAGCAGTCTGAAATGTCCTTGGCCCGCCTCACCATCTAGCATTCAAAGGTTTCGGTTAATTATGTCTGGCTCACACCCGTGACCTTACTGTTTTCACCACACTCCCCGAGGCTGCACAAACCAGACTTAGTTTGGCCGTTGAAGCTTGGTTTGGCAGCTTAATGGATTTTGGCAGCTACTGTCAAGTGTTTGCCAACTGATAGATGAGATGAAACTTTAATGATCCCTGTGTGAAAACTGGGTCAGCAACAGAGAGAATAGGATAGAGACAAGAAAAAGGCAAAGTGAGAAGCTGGATGTGGAAAAAAATTATTTCACCAGCTGAACATATGAAAATACTTTATAGTAATGTAGACACTATGGAAGTGTTTCCAAGTACCAGTTTTAAATGATGAGGTACACACATGGGATTCCAAATACACAGAAATGTTTACAGATGTGCAGTTGACATTGGGATCTTTTATTTATATTTATTTATTTATATATATAGATATATATATATATAGATATAGATCTAGATCTATCTATCTATCTATCTTATATTTATATATATATATATATAATGAGAATATGCAGATATTCATAGCAGGCATGCTAGATGCAGTCTCGCATCTTTTAATGAAACCTTATATCACAGTATAGAGAAAAGGTTGTTTATATCAGACATTAGCTACTATATGAAACACAAAAATGAGCTTTCCAACAGTTTACAAACTCCCTCTCAGCTCTTGGCACTCACTAAATGTGCAATTTCTGTGCACCAGGGGGCGGTGTTGAGCTGGACAGCACTGCTTTATCAGCACCTCCCCTCTGAGTTCCTGACCATTGTCGCATCTGTTCTGTTTCATCGGTCATTGTGGTATTGTTTGTGTCTTGCATGTGCTTGGTCATGGTTCCCAACCAGACCTCTCAGAAATAACGTTGTAATCCACTATTTAAAAGGCACTTATTGTATTGTGAAATACAAAATATGTGTATTGTGAAAACTCACTAAGACCTGGCTCAAACCCAGGCTGGAGGATGACCTCACAGTGACCACCTGAATTTGTTGTAGCAAATTGATCTGTCAGGGCATAATCGTGGAGGAGCTTATCGTGTGTGTGTGTGTGTGTGTGTGTATGTGTGTGTGGTCAGATTGCTGCTGGTGGGAGGCTGTGAGTCAGGGGATGATGGTACGTCCAAGGCCTCTTGCTGTGGGATTACAGCCTGGAGGATTCTGTCTGGCTCGCCACATTACAAGCAGGTCACCAGCTATGAGGACGATGTCAATCCGGTGAGGAGACCACACACTTATTCATGCACAAGCTAATCACGTCAATATCTAACACACAAACGCACGCATTATTGATATCTGTTCTCTGTGTCTATTAGAATCAGAAGAGAGGTTTCTTCAGGATCCCCAGCTTCAGATTCTTCTCCAGACAAGGAGATGAAAAGGTAACAGCTCTCCTCTTTCCATTTTCCACAATAAAAATGTAAAAAAGCTTAATGGGAAGGGTCTGGCAAGCATTCTCTTTATTAAAAAAAAACAAAAAAAAAACTTTGTCTGCAAATATGATGTCCAGGACGGTGTATTCCGCATGAGTTTGAGCCCCGATGGAACCCTGCTCGCTGTCATCCACTTCTCTGGTCGCCTGTCTCTCTGGGACATCCCCTCTCTCAAACAGAGGGCCACATGGAGCCAAGAGCAACAGGTACAACTCTAAGCTGCTTGTGTTTATGTGTGGGTGTGTGTGCATGCATGATTTTGCTCAGGCGGAATAAATCTATGCATTGCAGTTGTGTGTGCTGGTAATATTTTGTACATTAGATGCTTGACTGACTGTATTAATGTAATCTCTCTCTGGCTCAAGTGTGTGTGTGTGTGTGTGTGCGTGTGTGCGTGTGTGTGTGCTCTCCCATTTGACAGTAAGTGAGGTGGCTTACGGAGAACTTTATGCGGCATGTGTGTATGCTCTGTAAGTGTAAACAGGGTTAGCAGATTAATTTCTACACTCCCCTCCCTCTCTTCTCCTTTTTTCCACCCTTCCTCTTTGGTCCCTCCATCCTTCGGTCCTCCCCGCAGCCAGGATTTGAGGAGATCAACCCAGAGTGGAAGACATCGCTGGAGAGAAGGAAAAAAATAAAAGGTAGTTTGGCCTGAAGGGTTAAGGAGAGCCGACTTTGTTGCTGACACAGCAGTGCACACTGGATATAATTTAATGATCTTTGACATGTCTTATTCACTGAATTATACAGTTATTTAGACATACAACCATATAGTGTATGCCAAGGCTAGCAAATATTTTTTTTCTCCTTCAAAGTGTCTATGCTTGTGAGTGTGTGTCTGCCTGTTGTGTAGCTGCAAGTAGCTTTTTTTTGTGTGTGACAGTTTTGGGCCAGTAGTGATGACAGCTATGACAGCTTGTGTAAGCAGTAATCTGTGTGAGTCCCCATCTAATGCATGACAAGTGATGGATATGCCCACGTGTGTGAATATGTCCAAAAACATAGACAAAATATTTTTTTTAAAAAGTGAATCGGGGATATGTGATCTCAAAAAGTGGGACTAATAAGTGCATAAAAGCATGTTCATGGAATATTTGAATACAAATTTCTATCGGCTTTGGTCCCCTCCTCCTGTGTATAACCACATTTGTGTAATTGCCCTTATGTCTCTTCATTACCTGTCCCAGATAAGGAGCAATACTACCCGCTGGTGGATGTGAGCTGGTGGAGTGACAACGTGTTGATTCTGGCTCGTGTCTCCGGCTCCCTCACGATCTCATCCGTCAGGACGCTGCGCAACCTGCTGGGGAAATCCTGCGAATGGTTCGAGCCCTCACCTCGAGTCACTGCAGCGCATGATGGCGGCTTCCTCAGCCTGGAGGTAAATGTCAAGGCAGTGGTACTCATGTTTGGTTAAGTCAATGGATAGAGGGAGACTCATGTAAGCATCTTTTAGCGCTAGTCATACATTATGGATCTTGGCCTCCACGGCTTTAAAAGGCATATTATTATACGTTGGAGGATAATTTCAATTGCTTCATCCTTTCATCTATTTTCTAAACTGCATGTTCAGCTCAGGGTCGCACAGGGCTGGAGCCTGGCCCAGCATGCACTGGGAGAGGAAAAAAAAAAAGGAACAGACTGGACAGGTCACCAGTCCGTCAAGGAGATGTCAGTTATTTTCTTTTAAGTATTAAAGATGTAAAGCAAAAAGTGCTTTTGAGTACACCATTTGTGTTGTAAAGTGAGGCTGGTGTACAGTAAAATTAATCATGGTTTTGCAGCACACGTGTGTATTGATTTGTGATTGAGCCTTTGCACTGCCAGCTGATGTGATTTCCCAAAGGATATTTTTTTTCTGACAAATAAATATTTGAACCCAAAGTCCTATATTACATCATATTATGTTATATTATATTATTTTATATTTTCAGTTTGTTGGGTCATTGTGTAAAAGCAAGTGTGTGTGTGTGTGTGTGTGTGTATAATGTTAGTAAGTGTGTGATGATGAAAAAGCCAACGGATCCCTGCTGCTTTATCCCCCAACAAAGACCCTGATATCGCATCACCCTCTTTTTATTTCACTTCTTAGCTTTCCTTTTATTTTTTTATCTGATTGCGTAGAGAGAGAGAGAGAGAGAGAGAGAGAAAGATGGAGAGAGAGGGATTTCTTTGCCAGCTAGCTGCCAAGTTTTTGGAAAGGTTTCATCAGCCTGCTACAGCATGGAGAGGGGGATGGGTAGCTGTGTCTACAGCTGAAGGTCTGTGCGCGTTGAAATGTGCGTTGAAATCACCACAAACATGGGGCTTGTACTGCATGTACAGATTGTGGAATAACGTGACCTTGCGCATTTGGGATGGTTAGTGCATGTGCCTCCTCCTTTGTGTGATGAGTTGGGGTAGTGCATTAATGCACCACTAGAGAAGCTACCTCAGCTCCTCATTGATTAAGGTGCTTACTGTTTTACAGGTGCTGAATGTTTCATAAACCCTGGCTGGGAGCCCCTTTGCTAGCATTTCATTCTAGTGAGCTAAAACCCAGAGGGGCATCGCTGCAAAAATAGGAGGATAAAAAATGGGCAAATATTATTCCTGGGCATAACTGAGGCAAGAACTAGAGAACAGGGCAAGACAGTTGAAGAAAAGTTAAGGAAAGTACTTTGGACAGATTTTCTATGGAGCAGCTTGACCTTGCTGTGGTTTTGTGTTTAGACAGCCTGCTGATCTGGCATGAGGGTGCTAAATTAAGTGTTTACCAGCTTAGGCACAGCTAGATGTAAACTGTGCTGCATTGCATTCCATGCTTCATTTTTCATTCAGCTCTCCCTGCTGGCAAAGTAGCCATCCATACTCTGCATCAGAAAGTCATTCTGGACCAAGGCTGTAAATCTGACAGTCTTAATCATCAGGGATGGGCGTTCTTCTGTTTTGCAGCCCTCACTTTATGATTTGAGCAAACAAGACAGATGGATTTTTATGTAAAAATACAGCTGTGGCTTTATGAACACTTCCAAGCCATATGTTAGCAGTATAATTCAAAGTTATGTCTAAATCACATGTGTATGTTTTTTTTGTTTTTTTTGTTACTCTTGTTTATCAACTGTCTTGTGCACCTTAATTTTTTAGTTCTTCTACTCCCATCCTTCTTAACTTTTGTTGTCTCTCAGTTCACCTCCATCCAATTTGTAATGCTACGTTCTTGTTATCCACAGTGTGAGGTGAAGCTGGCTCAGAAGCGTGGGCGCCTGGAGAGCAACCTGAGCGGCGGGGCCGGCGAGGATGAGGAGGGTGATGACGGCTGGGACTCTGACTCAGATGAAGAGTCCTCTGCCAAAGCCCGCTACTTTGGCTACATCAAGCAGGGCCTGTATTATGTGACGGAGATGGAACGTTTCACCCCGCCGCGCAAACGCCCTCGCACCGTGATCAAGAACTACCGCCTGGTCAGCCTGAGGTCAACAACACCAGAGGAGCTGTACCAAAGGAAGGTAGGAGCCTGACACAGCTTGTAAATGACTGGAATATTAGTGTTCATGAGTTACCTGTTGATACTTAACCTAACTCTCTTGAAGCACTAAACCTGTGCATCTCATTTATAAAGGCAATAGCTTTGAATTTTGCCTCCAGAATGTGCTATACAGGTAAAAGTTCACACAGCACTCCTGCAACATGAGTGCAGGGTCAGAACTCAGTTCCCTCAGTAAGAAGGATGCAGATCACTTCGTTGGTATCCTCCTTTTAAACATTAGAAGAATCTTTGGTTGAAAGAGCGAATTTTGAACGTGCTAGATCAGGTAAAAGGAAAAAAATGAGACCCTTGCACTGAACGGCTGCTGTTATTCCAGAGCACAATTTTCTAAAAGGATAGTTTAAACATTCTGAGGACCGCCGCTTTTAACTTTCAAGTTGTTTATAGCCGTACTCGAGGCACTGCTCTAGGGACGGCAGCCGGTCAGAGGGTCCACTACTTTGGCCCAGACTGAAATATCCCAACATCTATTAAATGAATTGCCATGACATATTGTGCAGACAGCTATGGTCCCCAGAGGACAAATCCCACTGATTTTGTGAGTTTCACATTTGTGATTTTGAGTGAAATCTCTCAATTATGCTGGATGCTGAAAATAATACCTGCATTCATGCTCCCCACATGATGAATTGTACCTTTGGTGATCCATTAACGTTTCATTTACAATTTCACTTAGTCCAGTAGTCCAACATGAATTTTGTGAATGACCAAATCCCTGCAAAACATTGACATTCCGATCAGCGTCAGCTGTACTTTGTGGTTAGAGCTAATTAGCAAATGTTAGCATGCTAACATACACAGTGTGCCTGAATACAGCCTCACAGAGCCTATAACATTATAGTCTAGGTTAAAATGAATAACTGGGCGGCTGGTTACTGAGTGGCTCGGTGACTCTGTGGAGAAGTCACAACACATTTTTCATAACATTTACATAATTGGTGTGACCTGTCTGAACAGGTGCCTTTTTTATTTGACAGTTCAGTTAGCTCTTGCAGTGTGTTAAAACCAGTAGGAGTTCTCAGAATGGGGTAGCATATGCATAATAGGGGAAAAATGAAGAGTCACATTTCTGTTGCTGTTTACTTATTCATCGCAGCACACACAACAAAATGTTGCTTACTGTAGGTGAGAAACGCATTCGTCAGTGTTCATGCTGGAATAGCTTCATGTTTGGATTTGAATGTTCTTTTAGCTCAGCAATCTAAGCGACAATTCCACAGCTGACGTTCAGTTCTCTGCCTCGCCCAGTGTTATAAATTCATTGTGGCAAAAAAATTGATATTATCTATTTAATATTTCAAAGGTACTCCATTCTTAATTATACCACCCCTTTTGTAAGGCCTTTATCATATTCAGACTGATACGTGAGTCACATGTCCCTCACTGTAATGCCTGTAATAATTTTTTATGAGCAGTTGTCATTCAATTGTCTTCAACGGTGGATATCACGTTTACCATGAAAGTCTTCATTTCTTTTCCCACTTCATTTAGCAGCAACTGCAGGACGTCATAAGAATCCATTTGGTCATTGACTGAATTATAACAGGCTGATCTGCGAAATTGGTTTCTGACTAAATAAATCCTGTGCCAGCTCAGTGAAGTGCTATTGTTGTGTTGGATCAGCTCCAGAGTTCTGATGAGGAGAAATGAAAACCAAGCAAGATGTTCAGCCTGCTTTAAGGCTATTTCTCAGTCCCAGGGGTTTCTCTGAAATGCTAATTGCTGCATTAGAAATATGGCTGTTGTTGCTGCTCGCTACAAATTGCAGCAAAGACAACAACATGCTCTATCATAAAGCACAATATCGGCTCTCAACGGTCCCAAGTTTGAGCATGGTTCATCAGTCATTTTTATGACCCATCATCTATTTCCTTCTTCATCATTGTCATCATCATTACATGCCATTAGTCATCACCATCAAACCTAACAGTGGAGAGTTACAAAGTAATATATCATTATTATCTCTTTGTAACACCCGCGGCACTTCCCTAGCTGCTGCTGCTGTTCTCCTGTTGAAATAGTTTATTTCTTATTCACATGTACCTCATATAGGCATGTGAGTGATGGGGAGGAGGGGTGTCGGTATTGTATGTATGCATGTTGGTATACGTGTATGCATTCATGTTTGGTTTATTGTGTGTGTCAATGCCTGCATATTTCTTGAGTTATATTCCTACAGTTTTACATTTACTCACTCACTCACTCCACTTGACTGTGGATAGACCAGAACAAGTGACTCTGAGTTATTTCCTCAGGTCAACCCCTTCATGTGTTTAGGTCAGAGTTTGATGATGCGTTTGGTGGTGTAACCCTGCCTGTGTGAGTAGTACACTGGCAGGGCTGCTAACAGTTTTATTAGCTGAATCCAGAGAGAGAAGGAAGTGTTTTTTGAAGTCCTCCTACGTGAGGTTTAACTGTGTGGGGTTCTTATTGCCCTCGAGGAACCACAGTCTGGCTAATGTGTTGCTTTGTACTCCTACACACAGAAAGAGATAGATACGCAGTGTGTCAGTCAGTGCGCTTGCAAACATGTACTTTCACAAACATATTGAGTGGGCCTGCATAAACTGAGGCTGTTGTTGGATCAAATAATTTTGTGAGACGATGATATGACACAAAACCCCTTTTAGCATAATTATGTGTTGACATCTAAGCTAGGCCAATTTAATAATAACAATAATGACAACAACAACAATTCTGCTGCTACTACTACCAAAGGGAAATACATGGTCTAAGACTAAGAGTCTGCAGCCATGGTAGCAGCTCTGTGAGGCCATATTTAGGTGATTTGAGCTAAATGCTAACATGCTCACAGTGATAATGCTAACTTTACGAGGCCTAGTCTGGTTCCCAATACATCCATGTGTTAAGTAGGTGTTATATTTATCATGTTCACCATCTTAGTTTAGCACTAACTAAGCACTAAACGGTACCGTTGTACACACACACATAACAGCCCTAATTCTCAATGAAGGGGGTCAGTGTTCATGTGTAGGTGTAGCGTGTATAGGTCAAGTGGGAAGCTTCTGGTCTGAGCATAGACTGTATATAAAAAGGGTCTGAGACGTGGATCCACTGTGGAAGTCCCTTAAATCTGCATTCTATTGAACGGCCAGCAGGGGGCGACTCTTCAGGTGGCAAAAAGAAGTCAGTTTCCATTAGAAATAATGGTAATGTGACCCTACTTCTAACCTAAATATTTACCTTAGTAAACACTTTCCTAATGACTTTATGGTCTCAATAACTAGTTTCATGTCTTGCTACATGATGTTCTTTTAGTAAATTATGGTCCCATTTAGAGGAAAATAGACCATAAAGCAGAGTATGCTTCAGGGAGGGATTATCTATGATTGACAATTTATTACCTTGGCGACCTGTCAATCAGGCTAGATATCCAAAGAAGGTTGAAGTCAAGAGCAACTGGACTTGGTTGAAGATACTAGAAGACGTTTTGTCCCTCATCCAAAGGACTTCTTCAGTTCTGACTGACTGGTAGGGAAACTAAGCTATTTAACCTCTGTGGGGTCGTTTGCCAGGATCATCGATACTGCTGGTTCGTTAATGCTCCTGGCTCTTGTAAGGACAGTCGTTATGGTCATTAGGACCACCCACTGAACGACCATCGTTGGTATCTTCACCTGAGGCCAATAGGTTACGTTTGTTGAGTTTCCTGGGAAGTGATGAAAGGACAGCATTGTAAGTGGGGGATAAGTGGTGGCGTAGACCCCCTCCTCTGTTCAGCGATGGCTTCTCAACACGGGTGTAGATGGCTTCCTTGACACCTCTTTCAAATATTCCATCTTCTCTGTCTAAAATGTGCACCTGGTGTTCCTCAAACGAGTGTCCTTTATCCTTCAAATGTAAGTAAACTGCAGAGTCTTGACTTGAGGAGTTAGCCCTTCTGTGTTGAGCCATGCGTTTGTGTAGTGGTTGGTGCGTATTAGGAGTTGGCTGTTAACACTCTCTGGTGAGTACATTTAGTTTTAAGACTGTTTTTCGCTAGACAAAGTTGTCAACCCTGTTAAAATGACAGTTAAGGTGAATTACAGACGCACCTAGCTAAGCAAGCTAGCTAGCTCCACACACACGGCCGTTAGCTCCACCTTCTCATCCAAATATGGTCACGTCCGGTGCCGCTGGTTGCAAAAAAAACTACATGGCGGCGTCCTATTGGCCAAATTCGAGGCTTCAAAACGGCAGTCCACAAACTAACTTTTATTATGGTGACAATTAAAGTCAGAGAGAGTTTGAGAGTCTTTCAACAAGAAACACTTTTTATATAATTTATTGTCATTTCTACTCGGTCACAAGAGAGGCTGGACATTCCTGTGTTTAGTCCAAATAGAAAACAATAAAACATAGTACACGTAAGGAGCTGGACACGTCATTAAACTGCACCAAAGTCTCTAATGAAGCAAGCAAAGGAAAATAAAGCCTGCACATCCAGCCATCTCACCTACTGCACCCGATGGAAGCAGCTGGCGGCTCTGCGAGTAAAATTAGCTGATGAAATGTATGAATGAAAGCGCTGCTGTGTGAAAAAAGAAAGCCTAAAACTGAGCTAAAGTAGACTTAGACATGAGTTACATCATTTGAATTTCTCTTAAACATTTAGCCTAATAAATTCAAAGACACAATTCAATTAAATCTTTATTGTCCCACCAGGGGAAATTTGATTTGCAGTAGGGTTAAAAACAAACATACATGAGACGTGAACAAAGATAAGAAAAGCCGTTACCGCATACAACATGTATTTGTTCGTCTAAAAGTCTAAAAGTACTCAAAAAGTTGAAATGGTAGCCTCAGCACTGTAGGATTCTTCTGAGCAGCTGCTCAAGCTCAGTGCAAATTTAGGACATTTGGGGGGAATCTGTATCTTTGCCAAAAGAGGGTGGTCAGAGCTGGCTGTGTCTGAGCCTTACGTATAACTTGTCTTTTATAGATGTCTGCCAAGGAAAGCTGTTGAGTGCCAATTATTTTGCTGGCTACACTAACAATGTTAGACAGTTTATTTTTGCTTTTCACTGTAATATTCACATACCAAGCTATGCAACAAAAAGTTAAAATTGATTCAATAAAAGATTTATAAAACAGTCATCAAAGTTTTGTCCATATTAAAGGTAGGCTACTAAAGGTACAAAAAAATTATTCAGCTTCAACAACTCAGTCGACTATAGGCAAGACTTGACAGTTCTGATTCGACTATGTAAATCCTACTGCTGTGCCCACAGAACAGCTGCTATAACCTAATTTTAGTAAGGTTGTATTGACGCTGTGTGTGGCTCCTGATTCCTCTTTTGGGGTTTCTCCCTCTGTCCATTTGATTTTCCTTCTTCAAATATCACCAAATATTTCACTCCTCCTCAGCCATTCTCCTTATCCCTCTGTAGCAGACTCACTCCAGACTGTGTCACTTTGCACATTGCTACACAGATTGACATCTGCATGTTAGAGCTGTTCCTATTCAGTCTTTGAGTATTCAGAGTGCGTACTCAGAATTTTGAAAGTGCCATAGCTTTTGCACAGGTTTTTTCAAAGCCTTGGCTACTTTGTCCTTCAGCGTGATGGAAAATTGGGCCATGTGCTTTTCTCCTGTCTGTTTTTTTGCCAAGATATATGCAATGTGGTTTGAATTCATCATTTTATTCATGTAATTCTGTTTAGAAACACTGTGCATGAAGATTAAATCACTAATATACCCATGGGATGATAATTGGATATTAAAAAACATAAAGAAAATACATCACAGAATATGAAATTAATTAAACTGTTGCACAGTTCTGTTATTTTTATTTTTTTGTACCCAACCTAAATTTTACACCAGAAAATTTGCTCTTTCTTAATTAGACTCCTCATCAAATGGATTGTTCCTTTTATTTCCCAAACACTTGTCTGAATTCACTCATCCTTTCTGATCGTATACAGTTGTTTCAGTGCAGTCTGTTCCACTGTGTGAAGAAAACATACATGTATTGATCATGTCCTAATAATGTGTGCATTTTTGTTTATCACACAGATTGACAATGAAGAATATGGCGAAGCCCTGTCTCTTGCCCAAGCGTATAATCTGGATTCAGACCTGGTGTACCAGAGACAGTGGAGGAAGAGTACCGTCAGCATTGCCTCAATACAAGATTATCTGGTAAGAGATAGAAGAAACAAGAGAGATACATGTGAGGAAATGAAGAAAGCGGGAGGAGTGATGGTTAAGAAGAGAGAGAGATGAAGACTTGAATCAGAGTTTTAGTGTTTATCACAGTATATTAGATGTCTGTTAAGAAATACACAGTATGTGTGTGTGTGCACGAGTAGGGGTACAGTGCATGCTTAAGTGTAGCACAACCCCCTTACTCTATTTCACGCATCATTTTTACCAATTTGTAGCAAATTTTCACACCCTTCCTTCCTAATTCTCTATCTCATTTTATCCCATCATTTCTTCTGAACTCATTCCCTCTCCTTGCATTCCCTATATCCCACCCAGAGCAAGATCTGCAAGCGCTCATGGGTGCTGCACGAGTGTGTGGAACGCGTCCCAGAGAACGTTGATGCTGCTAAGGAGCTGCTGCAGTACGGCCTGAAGGGAACCGACATTGAGGCCCTCATAGCTATAGGAAACAGGGAGGATGGGGGCAGGTACGGCATGCCTGAACACACGAGCGCAGGCCAATGCAATCCCTCTGCATACATATTCCATAAATGACAATGGATTTTTGTCAGCGTCCACCTGATGCTCATTCTGTCTGCCTCATTTTGATTATCTGTATCTACTTTTTAGCTACAGTATATATCATTTCCTTCCCATGTCCCAGGTTTATAATGCCAGGCGACGTTGACCTCGATGACCTGCCCTACGAAGACATCGTGTCAGACGATGTGGAGATGAAGAAGGAGAGGGAGAGCACGAAGAGACGAGAGCTGTTTGCCAAGGTTGACTTCAGCAGGTACGCAGACAGGAAGTTGTTGGTTAGTCAGCTCAGTTATTCAGTCAGACAGCAGATAAACACAGAAAGTCACAGCAAGTGGAACTGCTGCCAAAGACTAGAGCATTTACTTGAACAAAATCACAGAGGCTTGCTAGTGGGTACAGAGACAATCCTTCAGCGGGAGGACCCAAGCTTGGTTGGCAAGCATCTGCCTTGCTAAAGTGTCCTTGTGCAAGTTATCAAAGCCCTTATTTCATACGTATAATCCTTTCACAGGATGGTAATTGGCATGGTTTTAGAAATGGTGTTGTTGGTCTGCTAGTCACTTGAATTAAGGTTCGGTCTGCTGGTTGGTCCACCACTTTGGTTCAGACTGAAATATATCATCAACTATTTGGTAGATCCCCATGAAATGTGCTGCAGATATTCAGTATCCCTAGTAGATCAGTTATAATGACTGGTGATCCTCTGACTTTTGATACAGCGCCACCAGCAGGACAAATTCTTTTATCTATTCAGTAAAATATGTCAACATCTACTCAATTGATTGGCATCAAATTTCGTACAGGTATTCATGGGCGCCAGATATGTATCCCTTGATTTTTTCCTCTAGTGTAAATAGTGGCTTGGCATTTTTGGGTGAAATGCCTGGACAACTATAGGATGGATTGCCAGGATGGTTTGAAATATTTTGGATTATTCCAGCATCATCATCAGGTCAAAATGTCTATCAGTTCAATACTTACCGTACAATACCTGCAAAGCAATGTAAAATCCCCATCATCCTCAACTATACTTTGTGTTTACTGCTAATTAGCCAATGTTAGCACGCTAACACTCTAAACTAACAATGGGGTATAGTAAGGGTTGGCAAATAAGTCTGGCATCGGGCCAAATGTTTTTCAAGTCATTAGATGGCGGGCCAGAACATAGTCGATTTATAATTTATAATCCTTAAATTAATGTGATCCTGTTTAGCTCAGTCAGTAGTGCACAGGAATCCTGTTTGAAGGGTTATGTGTCCAATCCCCACTTGCTGCTAGTTATTAGTTATAGTTTTTATACTATTTTTCTCCCTTTTCAACATATTAATTATGAAGAGATCGTTTTACCTGTTCACAATTAAGCATGTGCAGGTCCACATCAACCTATGGAGGCTTATTTTCATTTCCTCTGGATCGCCAGGCAGAGGAAATTCCTGTTTCTCATTCAGGGGAATCCAATCTCACGTTTTCTGACTGCTTTTTCAGAGGTGTGTCAAGCAAACCAGAGACTCTTTTGAATTTCCTTCAGAACTTTTCAAAGTAAAATAGTAAAATCTCTCAATTAAACACAACATAAAGTACTGCTGCAAGTACATTGTTGCGCTTTTATTTTGGAAGCGCAATCACTTAAGAGGGAGTGATTATGTGGGTAACTTTTGCTGTCATGACTGAGATCTGTTTCAGCACCAGCCATTGTAATGTTTTTCTTTTGTTGTTGCTGCTATTAAAGTAATCTGGCCATGGGCCAGATATTTTTGCTGGCGGGCCAGCTTTGGCCCGCGGGCCACCTATGGCTGACCACTGGTGTACAAGGAAAACAGGGTGTACAGGGTTACTAAATTCTTGGAAGTTGTTTGTGTAATTCTTCACTAAACTTTTAGGACTGCACCAGCAGAATTCAACAACAGCTTCACACTCTCAGTAGCAGTTGTTAGGTGGGTGGTTAAATCCTGACGCTGACCCGCGAGAGTCCCCTTGTCGGCAGGTTGTTGCCTACTGTTTAGAGAGATTAAATTATTCACGGTATCAACTATAATGATTGGTGTAGCGACTGCACATCCATTTGTTGAAAATAAAGAAAAAGAGAGATTGTGGCGGAGGTATTTAAGGTGTAGACAAGGTAACCATGAGGGAATGGGAAAGGAGGGTGCCAAATGTAACACTGATTATTTGATTAGGTCACACACACCAGCGAGGGGATCATAAAGGCAGGGACATTAATGAGAATGAGGGAGAGAGCGCTGGTGGAGATTAGTGGATAATCTGCTGGAGGTAATTTATGCCTTTGTTGTCGAGTGCCCAGGGAAAGACTAATGAAAAACCCTTTAGTGATCACTAATCACCTCTCATAAACACACACACACACGCAAATACACACATGTGTATGTATTATGAAACCCTCTTAAGCTTAATATGAGTTCATACACACATTACACACATCTGATCGAAATTACCACATGCAAACACAAGGTAATAAGCATATAGTGAAATGAATGATTTAAAATGCATATCCATGCTGCGTTTATGCAAACAAGCATTGAGCATACAGGTATTTCAAGCATCAGTAGCTGGATTGTGCTGTGTCTATTGTTCTTCTTACCTCAGATGCTTAACCACTGAACCTCCAGTCTGCATTTGAATGAGGGAGAGCAGAAACTGTGTAATTTGGAGCTCCCGTTATATCTCCCCCACAGTTCCCCGTTTAGTTTTTTTTTTTTTTTGTCCTTTGATTTTCTCTCTGTTTAGCTCATTGTGTAATAAAACTGTTTAGCTTTATTGCAGACCTGTAGTCCATTGTAGACAAAGAAAAGATGGAGGATAAGAAAAAGATATAAGGGGGAGTGAAAACAATCGATAATTTACAAACTATTAAAAAAGCCATTGCATTAAATCGTCAGTGAATTGCCTTCTTTAAAGACACTATTATTCTCCTTTCTTTATATCTGAATCGGGGGTTGTTTGCCAGGCATCTCATACACGTGTCCCCAAAATGTGTTTGTATGTATGTGTGTGTGCATTTGGATGCAGCAAAGCCCCTCACTAATGGATCTAAACATGTTGCCTTGAGGCATGAGGCAGATAATAATTCTCTTAATTTCTTTTTAACTACACCACCATTACAGAAATGGCTTGGTATCGATCACAGCTGCTCTGTGTGTGTACTCTTTGTGTGTGATGCTCTTGTGTGTGTGTGTATATAAGGACTGTATTTAACTACTGACTGTCACACTGGGTCCATCTTTTGTCCCTCCCATGTTGTCATGTTGTTTGTGTGTGTGTGTGAGATTGAAAGACATGATCAACCAGGACCTCTATTCTATTTCTAACAGTCAGTACTGTGAAATAAAGCGTGATTATTCTTAACTTTTGGGTTAACATTTTCAGTAATCAGAGTCAAACCCATTTAGTTGATTTTTGCTATCCTATGTAAAGCTCAAATATTAATTTATATATTGAATATTATTGGATATTCACTTCCCCCTCAGCAAATCACAGGTTTTGTTTAAAGGACCCAATAAAATAAGGTAATATTCTCCAGCCTTGTTTCCATTTTTTGTTGTACATGTCTCTCATTACTACCAGCTTTTCTCCTATAGGCAATGTCTTGTACTTGTACTGCATTCAGTTATCCTGAAATGTAATATCACATAAACAGACTTTAATGTGACAGACTTCCTCAGGACTTGGTTATTGCTTCTTAGTCTTAACTGTCATGCACCAGCCTGGTGCTGTTTGTCTCGCACATTTGAAAGCTGCTGTTTTGGCTTCATGCAGACAGTTTTATCTTTTAGCCTTTTTCTCATCAGTCTGTGTATGCGTAATAAAGTATAATTCAGTAGCCGCCAAGGGCTATTATAACTGCTGCTCTGACTCTCCGCATACAACAACAAGATGGACAATACTGCAGTCGCAGTGTGTGAGAGCGAGAGAGAGAGAGAGAGAGCGATAGGGGGAAAAGAGAGTGAAGATGATAGTGTGCAGTCTGCTGCAAGGTGTTTATGTTGTTATCTGATCAGATTCAGACCTCAATCAGAAGTCTCATTTTCTCATTTGCTCCAGCATTGGTCGTGTGTGTGTGTGCGCGCGCGCCCAGACGACGTTGTTTTTGTCTGTTTATGCAGTCCAATTTTGCCCCTCACACTGTATGATAATCGCTTGTATCACACACTGCATTTCTGTGTGTTCGTTTGAGTGTATTGGCCTGTTTATATGTGGTTCAGTCCTTGTCCTGCACAGTCATATTCAGGGTGTTTGTACAGAGACGGTGGAGTGATGCCATGTGATTGTAATAACCTGCTGTTCTGATGGCTTCGAAATACAAGATGCGCACACACACATACCTTCAAGCAATCAGGGTCCAGTCTTTTTACATTAAGCAGCGTGTGCGATAATGTGTAACAATCTAAAGGATAGTTTAAGTTGTTCCCATTACACCTTAAACCTTAAAGCCCTCAATCTCCATTCAGATGTGTCGCAGTGTTTTTGTTCATTCTGGGCCTTTCTTAACCACGTTTTTCCCTTGAGTCACTGTTTAGCGTAAGGGCAATTTCAGGAACTAATATAAACCTTTACAAAGGCACAGGCACTCTGCTGCCCTTTTGATGTACAGACAGGTTGCACATTTGTATGTGTAACATTGTGCTACACACTGTTTATGCTGTACTTGAGTGGAATTCAGCAGTAGCTTTAGCAATTTAGAAGCGAGAGACGTGGACCTGAATTGAACATTCAGCCACCTCTAACCTGTTGGAGCCAATTCCACAATGCCACTCCACCACGCTTGTGTTGGTCTATGAATTGCAGTCAGTGAAAAGGTTTGAGACCTTTAATCAGTTGCTGATGTTAACTTCCAGTAAAGAGTCTATGGCCATGCTAGCGACCCTGTGAGGCTGTACCTAGGCACAGTGCTGCTTTCAGCTAGATGCGAACTTTCATATGCTAACATACTCATGATGACAATGCTAACAGGCTGGTGGTAAACGGTTATAATATTAATAATACCATGTTCACCATATTAGTTTTGTGTGTTAGCATGCTTAGATTAGCTAATCACAAAGTACAGCTGAGGCTGATGGGAAAAGTATTTTATTTTGCAGTCACAAAAATTTTAATTTTCACTTTAATGATAGCGCAAAATGAAAACTTGGGGTCACCAAAGTTATTATAATTCTAAAGAGGGCGTGAATGTCTGTGAATATCAATCTGCTGGTGGCACTTATGTAATATCAAAGCCTCGCCAAAGTCAATACAATGCATCATCTGACTCGCGTTGTTAAAAGTGCTCTGCTACAGATTTTAAATAGATAGATACTTTATTATTGCCATGCACGTGTTTGTGGTAATTGTCTGTGTTGACAACATGGTCCAGTTCAAGTTCAGTCCAGTGCCTGCAATTCAGGTCAGTTTATGGGATCTTGTGGCAAGGGGAGTGAAGTAATCTGGCTGCT
This sequence comes from Micropterus dolomieu, assembly GCF_021292245.1. Lineage (NCBI taxonomy): Eukaryota > Metazoa > Chordata > Actinopteri > Centrarchiformes > Centrarchidae > Micropterus > Micropterus dolomieu. The sequence continues at coordinate 12,492,511 of NC_060159.1, forward strand.
GAAATAAAGACACTGGTTTTGAATCGAGGGGTATTGGTTAATATGGACCAGTAATTCCTTTCAGAGGGGAGAAGCTGGAGGAGGTGGTGGGGTGGGTTGTTTGGTTATTTTAGCTGCCCGGTTGAAGGTGCACTTATACAGTGAGTTGACTGGGGCAGGGTCACAGCCAATTACATTGGAGGCTTTACAGACAGTTCGCTCCAGTTTCCTCTTGGTATATAGAAGTGGACTAACAGGTGTTTTTTGACATGATACTTCTTCAGTTGCCTGAGGAAGAACAGTCTTTGCTGGGCCTTTTTCATGATGTAGTTGGTGTCCATTTCAAGAGTGTTACTGATGTAGGTGCTGAGGAATTTGAAGGAGTCTGTCAGGGTTATGGGTTGGTCAGAGATATGAACCGGGGCTTTGATGTTTGTCCTCCTGAGGTCAACAGCGGTTTCCATTGTTTTTGAGATATTGAGTAAAAGGCTGTTGTCCCTGCACAAGTGTACAGCCCAATTCATGTCTTGTCATTGTTATTGACGAGTCCAACGAAAGTGGTGTTGTACTTGTACCTGAATATTTTGACTGTTCTGGCGTGAGTTTAAACTCGTTGGTGGAAATGTAGAAAAGCAGAGGTGATAACACACAGCCTTATGGTGCACCGATACAGAGGGTCAGAGGTCATGATGTAGTGTTGTTAACCTTGACAGATTGAATTTTGATCCTTAGAAAGTCCAGTATCCGGTAACGCATTTAATTTAATAAACAGTATTGCTGTAAATTTATTTATTTATTTATTTTTAAAGTTTAGTCAACCAAATTTAGAAGATGAGAGATGTCACTATGTTTTCTTCCTAAATTCATGATTGAGCTGTCCTACAAAAACTCAAGAGGAAAACAGACTGATAAAATAGCTTTCTAACATCTCGTCTCACCCCCTCTCCTTCTCTCCATCTCCACTTTTCTTACTTTGCTCTAAAGAGGCAGAGCAAAGCAATAATTACCACTAGTACGAGTGCTAAGCCGCCACTCTTTGATGTGCCAGAGAGTGTGTTGAGCCAGTGTTAATCTCCGTTAGTGTGTGTAGAGGAACCCTGATAAGGCCTGATAGCGCACTCTGTAATGAGGGATTAGGGATTAAGACGGCGGTGGCGGGGTCATCTCCCCCGTGGTCACTCTGCGGTTGATCCAGGTTTTCAAGTTTTTAGGGCGCTTTTGGCACCGCTCCACCTGCTCAGGTCGTTTCCTTGTGGATTGAACACATGGGGGGGTGAGCATGTGGTGAAAAATGTTTTATTTTATTGTGAGTATGTGTGATCTGAGTGAGTGATCAGGTACCTGACCACTCACAGTAGTTTTCAGCCTTGCGGTTCCTTTCCCTTGGACATACCTTGAGTTATTGAATTGTAGGTAGATCCTATATAGCCTAGTGCCTTGGTGTTTGTGGTCATCCAGTTTATTTATGGATGTGATAAAATGACGTTGAAAATGGATTTGATTCTCACGGGGCAATTAGTCACCTCATTGACAGCTAGCATCCCATACATAACAACTGAAGGGTTCTTGTGGTCATAACTTGTTGATTTGTTGCCCTTAAAAAATGATTAGGTCTAGAGGGCACTATGTGGTATTGTAGTAACCAGTCCCACGCATTGTTATATAGGCCCCAGCGGATGTACCGTATAAGGTTAATTTAAAGCTTGTGTGTTAGTGCAGTGCAAGCTTGAAGTTTGAGTTGACAGTGGTTGGAACAAAACGCCTTTTCAGATCTTGTCATTTGAGTATCTGAGGTGGCATTTTTAAATGTTAATTGTGACGCGTTGAAGTGCCTATGCAGGCGTGCTGTTGATTTGTGTATGTGTGTGTGGGCATGTGCATGCTTAGGCTGACTCTGGAGCAGAAGGAGCTGTGTCGGAGCCGACTGAAACTACTCTCCTACCTGGACCGGCTGGAAACATACGAGGTAAGACAACAATCCCCCACCCAATATTCAAGTACCCTGGATAAGCACCTGTAAACCCTTGCCTTAGTTGTCTGTCAAACGACTATTCAATTACGCTATGAATTGTTTCTGCTCTAGTTTTAATAACAAATCTGAACAATTCACTTGGTAAGTGTAAAAGTTTGCTAGGGTCACTTAACTGTGAAGCGAGGTGTTCGCCGATATTTCAGAGATTACTCGGTCTAGACAGCAGCCCGTCAGCAGCAGCTTAAGTTCTCTGTCAGTGTCTACACACTGGAACCGTTCAGCCACTGTGGTCACATGTGTAAAAAGGAAGAAAATAGACTTTAAGCCTAAAAAGACATTTTGAGTCATGTGTTACTTACGTTTTGAGGCCTGTGTACACTTGCAGTTAGGATTCAAATGAAAGCACATCCATTCTGACAGAAATGTGTGAGATGGATGACTGAAAAATGCCTCCTGTGTAAACGTTTTGTTGTCAGCCCTCTGACGGAGTCTGACTTGACTTTTTCCAGATTAACGTCTCATTATAAAAAACTGATGAAAATATCCCTCTGTGAGGTCTCATAGGAAGAAGAATGTGTTTGAAGTGTACTATTACCTGCTATTAAAATTATACAAAGTTTGAGGGATACTAAAGAACCATACTATTTGTTACATGTTTGCAGGAGACACAATTCAGTGTTTTTGTTAAATATTCTGTATTGCTATATTGTTTTCCCATCGGCAACCTAATTGTTTCTCCCTTCCTACCCACTCGCTCCAAAGCACAGAAGCTTTACTCATATTACTTTTATTGATACTCTTTGTAACCCCACTAATCCCCTTTGAAATATTGAAAAGCTGTAGGAGATACTAACCTCAGTCTATTGAAGCATGTAAATAAAGAGCGAATGGTTTGGTAACTAGCTAGCTGAGAGAAAAATCTGCCTGGTTTTACTCTAATACTAACAGGACTACAGTGAGTAAGCGTCAGTGCAGCATGGAAAAATGCATGCTTAAAGTGGAACTTTGATACTCAACACTCTGGATTTTGGATTTATGATGAATAATGTTAACATGCACACGATTTTTCATCCACAATAAATCACAGACAAACCGGGCCATACTTTCCTCCATGCAGGAGAGGAGAGATGAGATTTTACCCTGCTAGATATTCAACTCAGACAGAATGACGTCTCTCTCTTTATTTGGGCATTGTCATGGTAACTGCAGCACTCGTCAGATTCCTTTTGCCCCAATCCATTTTCTCTGGCTGTCTATGAATATGATATTAGGGTTTTTATCATCCCGACTTGGGCTGGCTCTGTCTGCATACGGCCCATTCAAAGGCTATCCATCAGACACACAGACACTCACACACACACACACACACACACACACACACACACACACAGACACTCACACACAGGTGTAGAGGATGCCACAGAGATTTTATACACACAGACACCCATAAATCACTCTGAAGTCAAAGGCCAGGGCAACAAATGTTCCCTCTTGACATATGCATGTGCACACACTTACACACTCTCAAACCTTCCTCACATGGTTTCAACTACAAGGACAAGACAGCTGTGTGCTAGAAAGTTAAATAGCATCTCTGTTGACTTTGCCTCAGTGCATTCATTTGCAGTCACAGCTTCTACTTGCTATTTTCCTCTCATCTTTAGTTTGACTTTCTACCCACTCACGCTACTTTCTCTTGAAAGCTAACCCGCTGCCTCACAAATTTCTTTTTATGAACCGCAGTTGTATTCCATCTTCCTCAGTTCTTCTGGTCTCTCTCTCTCTCTCTCTCTCTTTTTTTTTTTTTCTCTCCCCTTTCCCTGCTGATTCACACTCTCTGCAGAAGATACTTGGCGGTCCTCACGCAGCGGAGCAGAAATATGATGCAGAGTTCTTCAAGAAGTTCCGCAGTCAAAATATTGTTTTGTCAGCCAGAAACTACGCCAGGGTAACATGAGACTCTTGTTGTCATCTTAATTAATTTGCTTCTCTTAGCTGTCTGCATGTCCATTTGGCAATAATGTGATATACACTGATATACACTCAGTTGCCAGTTTATTAGGTACCGAAAATGAAAGTCTTTCAGTCTTAATACAGTAGCCCTGCAGTACTAATTCCTCACTTCATGAAGGTAATAATGTTTACTGTTGTTGAAACTGTTTAAGAGAGGTGTTGATTCACCTGTATTGCATTATACAGAGAGATATAAAGATTAGGTATACCTAATAAACTGCCAGTGTGTTACTTCGTATTTCCTACAAAAGGGTTTTGCACTTATTTCTTTTAGAATATATTGCATTACTATTAGTTTCTAGTATTTGCTGCTTTGTGTCAAATAATTCAATTTAGATTGACTTTTTTTGCCATTTCTTTTAGCAATGTAATCACATAATGTGCAGATTTTAAATCAAATTAAAATCAATTCAGTAAATGTTTGAAGTTGTTGCGTCATGCATCTTTTTCTCCTACAGGAGAGTAATGTGCAGGCTCTGGACATTCTGTTCACTTACCACGGTGCAGAACTCCTCCAGCATCGGCTAGCCATCCTTAACAACTTCCCAGAAACCACCTCCCCATATGAGTACACTATCCTGCTGCCTGAAGCCTGGTGAGACACACAGATACACGCAGTCATTAAGGGCAGCATTAGTTACAATACTACCTAAAACCAAAACAAAATAACTACTTTGGCCTTTTGAAATGTGCTTTAATGAAAAGTGGAACACCCTGTGTGTTTTAACAGACATTGACAAGAAGGTGATTTATATTATATATTATTCCAAATAAACAAGAAACATTTATTCTTGTCTATTCTGACATATACAACATTGTAATATACACTACACTATGGAACAAAGAAGAATCCATTAGGATGCACTGGTGTGAACACAGTGATACTGAATGTGGAGGGACTAACAAAGTACTTGTATAAAAAATATGTTTTTATATAAATTAATGCCAAAGGGCAATTCAGATCAATTCAATAGAAAATAAAAATTAAGATTTTATAAATATAACACAACTGAGAAAGTAGTGGCCTGTCATTTTATACTTTCACCTAACTAATTTCCCCTTTACAAGTCACTATGTGAAACATAGAAGCAGCGGTGTAAAAATACAAGAGGTATCACAGGGACACACGTCCTTTCAACATTTACACCTCTCTGGAATGCACACATTGCACTTATCAATACATTTCAAATGAAAATTGCATAAAACTGGAATCGGAGCGCGCACTCAAAGGTCTTTCTCACTTGTTTCTCTTAAATCTCACGTTCACATATCAGGATTATTTTGCACCGTCCTCGGAAAAAACATTACACAAGTGTGCACGCAGAGCCACAGCGTAAAGGGCTGACATTAGCTAACACATCAATGATATAAAAGGAGAGAGACTTAATTGCCTCTTCTAAATGTACATGCAAACAAAATTGAACACCTTAAAATGAAAGAATACAAGCTGCCTTGATTGCAATTGACCCTTCGCTAAGCCACACCCTGAATACACAGATGGCCAATCACAGCGCAGTATAGGTCTCGCTCTAACTGAGGTCCGACCATAGGGTCCGACACTTTTTAATAAAAACAAGATATGGTATATGTTCACCCTATGCTAGTCAAAGTTACACAGCATTGTCATGGATGCACTCCATTGACTCCAATGCAAAAAGAGTTGTTTTCTAGCTCTTTTTGGCTGTATTTTTCTTAGTGGTCAAACGCTGTTTTGGGGCACTTGTAATAGTTAGAGTTGCTACCCAGAGAGGTTGATGGGAGAAGTACAATTTATTCTCTTTCCAAAACTTAAAATAAATCGAGAAATGTCGGCTGTGGATCGTTCCTGCTTTTTAGTGAATGTTATAATGAATAGAGGCCTACCCAGCTTTACATGAACAGTGTTGATCGTTCATATCGTTGTCTTTTGTCCCAATCATCGGGGGATGCCGTGGTTCACTTATACTGTGTGATCGGTAGGCTTTAGCTTCTGTCTTTAATTTTTTTCACGTCCGTTTGAGTCAGTTTGACAGCCTGAATACATCCTTCAAATGTATCATGCAACTGCAAAACTGTCTGCTTCTTTCTGAGATCGCTTTTTACAACACATTTGATATTATTTCTCCGCGGAGTGCAGTAATAGACAGTGGCAGCGCCGACATTTTGTCGGACTTAGCATCAGTAACTAAGGGGGGCGGGGCTTAGCGAAGGGTCTTTTGTTAGTAGTAGCTAGTTTTGACTGCACAGTTTCTGCTTTGGGATTGGAGGAACGCTGAAGGGGAGGGAGTTTTGGAGGAGAAGAAGTCCTAACTCACTCCTTTATGGGTCACTAATAGAGGTGATGGGCTGGATTTACTGATGAGAGCAGTCGTCCATCCATTGTGCCTTTTTGTTTCCTCTAACTCGCTTTTCCATTTTACTCCTCTCCATTTTCCTTCGCCTTTTTCCGCTTCCTCCATTTTGGGCTATTCCTATATTCTCTGTGCTAGTATTTAATCTATTAATATACCACATATACATTTGTATAAAGAAACACATGAATACATGGCCAATGTCCCCTGGAGTCATGTGCTAAAAAATACATATCCCATATAGAAAAGATTGTTCTCACGGCTTCCATCCATACGCACACAGTGCCACTGCTCCCTTTTATTAGCCATGTCTGAGTTTGTATGGAGGTCAGGCAGCTGTGGCTCTGCAGTGAGCATCCATCATGGCTCTGGCGCTGTGGGGCAGTTTCCTATTTTCCCCAGCCTGTGAGCACCAACTGCTCCTCCCAGCAGTACTCGCTCCTACACTGCAGCAGACGGAGTCAGCTCAAGCCATCTGTTTAGAACTCACTCGATATATACTGAAGTCTTGCTTCACTGGAAGGGGAAAATATTCTCCTGTTATATTGAACAGGTCTTCAAAGGGACCTCTAGACCCATGGAAGAATGCAGAATAGTGATATTTTGTTTAAAACTTGGCTTGAAAAGGTTGCCCCAGTGGAAACTAAAATCCTCCCGCCCTGCTTCCCTGTCCCTCTCAGGCTGACGTGAAGTAGATTATGACGTGGAAAAATTCATTCCTCACCGTCGATATCCGAGCGCTCACGCCACTGTTTACTCTCCACCATCTAACCTGGCTGTCTTTAACGAGGAAAGAGAAGGAGAGAGTTAGGGAAGGACAGAAAGGGGGAGAAAAAAAGAGATCGAGAGTAGTTCACTTTCTGTGGGCGTCTTAGAGGAAGAACCCAGACTTCTCGATCTCTGTCATCTCTGTGTTAAAATTCCAATCGTAATGGATGAACCTGTGGAGGGAGTGTTGGTAAAAAAATTCAGTTGTTGACATAGATCACAGCTGCTACTCGGACACTTCTTATGTATTTTGTGATTGGATAGAGTTTATGGCCGTGTTTTAAAATAAAAAAAACAACAAAACAATAAAAAACAAAAACTGCAGCAGCGTGTGTGCACTCAGCCTTTAACTGCACCAAAGCTATAGATGATTTGTAGCCCGCGCTATCTCCTTGAGTTTTACAGCCACGGTACATATTTTTCTGTCTACAGACAAATAGATAACAAGAAGAAATGCATTAATCCTAGAATAAGAGATAAAACAACTTCCGTTCATCCTGGCGTCACAGCATGTGTGCATGCATTCATATACTTCTGTGAGTGTGTGTGTCTAGGCGTCTGAGTCTTGTCAGCGCTGACACGCCAGGTTAGAGTCATTCTTCACTTTGGTTTCTTTTCTTGTGTGTTCCCTATTTATCTTCCTCACACTTGCCACACTCAAGGAGACCAGGAAGAAGTAAAGCTTAGTACCAACATGGCGTTTAGAAAATAAAAGTCCTCGTTATTTACAACCGAGGCACGACTCTTTTCGAAAGTTCTTTGACTTGTTTATTGATGTGCTTTTGTGCCCCATCCCCCACCCGTTCTTCCCTTTTTATGCTCTGCTGTTTCCATTTCCCATATGTTGCTACCTTTCACCAGACTTTTCCTGGAGTTTATGACCATGTTTAGGTTGAGACAGTAAATGTATTTGCTGATTTATCAGATGCCAGGTGGGTAGGTGTGGTGTGGTTTATTTTTTGACTCTTGGCTTATGATTGATCTTCGCTCTTGAGCACCTAAAACTCACCCTTCTACCTCTAATTTTGTGTCTCCCTCCTCCTCTTTTCTTTACATGTCTTGCTCTGCCTTTGCCTCTTTCACTCTTTTTTTTGCCTAATTCTGCCTCTTTCTTTTACTCTCTAAGTCTGGATGACAGAGGTGAGTTGATGTTGATTCCATGGGACGAGCAGAGACACAGAGAGATGGACTGGTGTGAGACACAGGAGTGCAGGTAAACACAACAACATTATCACATTGTACACTGGGAGTTATAATAAACCAAACTTGGGCAATACTTAAATAAATAATAATAAAAAAATAAAAATCTCTCCATAGCCGTGATGACAAAGCTTTTCACAGTGTAGAATTGTTCAAATTCGTGCTCCATACAGGCCAGATGCTTGTGCTGGCATCATTATGTGAAACAAAACATGACATCCTATTATCTGAATGTTAAACAGAAGCATAACAAACTAACACCAAATCTTGTTGCACTGCCAACTTATGCCATTTGCCTGCATCTGTAGGGACGCCAGCTTCATTTACAATTTTATTTAGCAAGCTCTTTTTATTGCTCTTTCGTGTAGAGTCATAATATCATTTGGCTATTGCAGTATGCTTGGCCAGAGATTGCAGTACACAGTACTGTGTGATGTTTAAGACACTTTTTTCTACCCGAGCTTCCTTTCTTCTGTCGTGTTACACCGACCAGCAATAACATTTTGACCACTGACAGGTGAAGTGAATAATACTGATTATCTTGTTACCATGGCACCTGGCAGTGGGTGGGACATATTAGGCAGCTAGCGAACATTTTGTCCACAAAGTTGATGTGTTAGAAGCATAAAAAATGGGCATGTGTAAGGATTTCAGCAACTTTGACAAGGGCCAAATTGCGATGCAATAGTTCTTGTGGGGTGTTCCCGGTCTGCAGAGGTCAGTAACTATCAAAAGTGGTCCAAGATAGGAAAAGCAGTGAACCGGCAACGAGGTCATGGGCGGCCAAGGCTCATTGATGCACATGGGAAACAAATGCTGGCCGCATGTGGTCTAATCTAACAGAAGAGCTACTGGAGGTCAAACTGCGGAAAAAGGTGTCCGAACACAAAGCCCATCGCAGTTTGTTGCGTATGGGGCTGCAGAGCTGCAGTCCAGTCAGGGTGCTCATGCTGACCTCTATCCACTGCCGAAAGCTCCGACAATGGGCATGTGAGCATCAGAACTGGACTGATGGTCTGATGAATCACGTTTTCTTTTACATCACATGTATGGGCGGGTGCAAGTGCATCACTTACCTGGGGAACACATGGCACCATGATGCACCATGGGAAGAAGGCAAGCCAGCGGAGGCAGTGTGATGCTTTGGGCAATATTCTACTGGGAAATATTTGGTCCTGCCATGAATGTGGATGTTACTCTGACACATACCACCTATCTAAGCATTGTTGCAGACAATGTACACCATTTCATGGAAATGGTAATCTTTCTGCATAATAATGGGCCCTGCCCCAAAGCAAAAATGGTTCAGGAATGGTTTGAGAAACACCATGAGTTCAAGGTGTTGAATTCCCCAGATCTCAATCCAATTGAGCATCTTTGGAATGTGCTGGACAAACAAGTCCCATCCATGGAGGCCCCACCTCGCAACTTACAGGACTTAAAGGATCTGCTGCTAACTTCTTGGTGCCAGATACCACAGCACACCTTTAGCTTTTTTGGCTGCAAAAGGGGGACCTACAAAATATGAGGCAGGTGGTGAAAACGTTATGGCTGATCGGTGTATATCCTCATTCATCCATGTTTATGTGCTCTCTTATCTCAACAAATCCCATGAGAAAATCAACACAGTGTCAGTCTGCCTCTCATTACTTTCCTGCTTCTCTCTACTGTTGGCGAGCCCCAAGCCCATTTGGTTGCGACAGAACAAGACATTCTTTAATAACGGGCCGTGAATATATTGCTTTCCCCTTAAAAGACAAAATGTATTTACAGCAGCAGTTAATGTGGGATTGACTTACAAAGAACTACAGTGTTTATGTTCATAGTAATTAATGAACATATCACCCAGTGTAGCTCATTGTTGTGGTTTTAATAGGGACAGAGAAACTAGCAATATCAGACTTTGGCTAGTAGTAGTATAATAGTAGTATAGCTATAGTAATAGTTTTGATGGATAGATTTTAATGGGTATAATTGCTTATATGAAACAATCTTATCTTAACAGTTCTACTGTTTCTACACTGACTACTTCCCTAAAAAGAAGATAAAAAGAGATAAAATACACTCTACTCTCCCTCCATGTCTTCCTCAGATCAGTGCTGGAGCAGAACTTGTTTGACGATGACAGTTTCCTGTATGAGGAGGCTCCAGAGCTGCTGAGGTTCCGCACAGCCACGCCCTCCATCGAACTGCTGACCGACTGGTACCAAAGCAGAGCAAAGGATATCGACTCCTGTTCCAGACAGGTAAGGGGTAAACGGCATAAGCAGAGACTATATTTCTTTAGAATCAAAGCATCAGAGAGCTGATGGCCATGGCGACAGTGGCAGAGGGATTTTGACTTTCAACACATCTTACTTGCAGTTAGTTTGTTCGTCCCTTGTTAGCGGTCAAAATCAGTTCCAACTGTTAGAAATGTCTCTGAAACATTTATCAGACCCTGATAAGGCTCCTTTTCAGGGGCCTTCTACATGATTTCAACCTACAGCAGGACAGCAGCAGAAAGGAATGAATAGACGTCTGGCAATTGGCGAGATAATTTCCGTCGCACACTTCTTTTAGATGATTGGGGGCAGAAAAATGCGTTACGAGCTGGGATTCAGACTGCAGAAGAGAATGTTGCCAACCTCCATCAGTAAAGGTCATTTTGATCCTATCTGTGACAGTCATTATCATATTTGCCATATGGACTTCTAATGAAGAGTAACCAAAGCTTCTGTCATGTGCGTTCTGCTGCTGTAACTGAAAAATAGGACTTGATAGGACTTGTTTAGTGGAGTAATGGGATGTAACCGCTGGAGCTGCCCACTCTCTCCACGCACACACTGTCCACACCGGAGCTCTGTCCCCTCTTCACCTCCTTCACAGTGATGGATCAAGGTTGTCACAGCGCACTCTTTGTCTTTGTGAAAGGACTAACTAGGGCGCAGTCATAACTTTTCCCCTTCATTTCTCCATTTTATCCCTTTCACTGGGTGTAAGGAGGATGGAAGAGAAGAGATTTGGGGGTCCATTGCTCATTTTGGAAGACAACCGGGGAATTGTGCCTTTCATCATCCACTCAAGAGAGACTGAGAATGCTGTGTGTGTGTAAAGTGAAGTCTTTGTTAATCTCTAGGAATCACACCAGCTCTCGCTTTCATTCTCCCCTTTTAATTTCTCTCTTCGCTTTCTCACATGTTACTCCAGGAGTAACCTAACTCTCTTGTCTCATGCTTTCTCACACACTGCAGAGAAACCCACTGCAACAACTCTGCTGCCATTTGCTGAGTTTTTTCCCCCCCGTCCTCCCCCTTCCTGCCCTGTTTAGTTTTTCATCTCATTTGTTCTCTCTCGTTTGCACCCTCCTCCCAGCCCTCATCTGGCCGTGTTTATGCTTGGGAGAGCGTTTTAATGGAGGAAAATGGGGTTTGATTAAAAGGAGCCACATCAGAGGAAGCTGGAGTGTGTTAAACCAGTCACAGAGCCGCAGGAAGCGAGACGCTGAATGGGAAGATTGACAAGATGCCGCTCAGAGGGAGACGAGTTTGAAAAAGCAAAGAATGGAACTGCTACCAAAAGGAAGAAAAAAGGAGATAAATGCTGGGCCAATGCAACATCCCTAGTTAGGTTAGAGTGTACTACAAACACAGAAAGAGGGGAGAACAGAACTAACAGATGTTTAGGTTAAAAAAAGGAAAGCAATCTCATTGGAAGAGCTGTCTGTGGGAAAGAAAATCACCAGTTATAAGGGGCTAAAAGGGTAGAAATAAAGGATATTAAAAACAAGTGTTGTTTGAAACACTGTTGGCAGCAGAATGGCACAAAATGAGATGGTGGCTTTGGAAAGCAGACAGAGAAGGAAGACAGGCGTACAGAGAACGCAAAGGGCCAGACGTGGAGTTCAAATGGAGGCCAATCGTGGTGACTGTTACAGAGTTCTTGTAAGAGGTTGGAAGAGAGAGACGAGGATTAAAAAGAGTTGGAGTTGAAGAGAGAAAATGTGGAAACAATGTTTGACAGAAAGGGCCGAGATAGGATGGGGAGAAGGGACAAAGAAGAATCAAATTGAGTCGGAAAAAGAAACTGAAGAGTTGGTGAGAGAGAGAGCAACAGAGGATAGTTGCGTTACAGCGCAGAGAATGATGAGGGGAGAGCGTGGAGACCAGGTCGTAATTAAAAAGTGTGCCATTTTAACATCTGAATTGTCTGCGGTTAGATGGGGAATCCATCTCTGGAGAGCGGGAAAAGAGAGAAGGAGGGAGGGGTGGAGTGAACGGGGAGGATCTTTACTCACTGTGAGATCAATAGACTTCTCTCTGTTGTTGTATCTAATTGCTCAGTTTCTGGCTCAAGGTGATTTGGGTTTTCTCCCTTTCTGTGTTTGTGTGTGTGTGTACATTTTACAAATTAATGCATGCATTTATTCAGAAAGAAGATGACAAGAATTGCTGACCCTGTGAGTGTGTGTGTGTGTGTGTGTGTGCGCGCTAGCATGTGCCAAAGGGCTCTCCTTCTCTAAAAGGTGGAGAGAAAGCAATCATCACTGCAGGGCCCAGCGGCATCTGCTATTGATGGGCTAGCATCTGCAGGTGGCTGGCCATCGATTGGCTGGATGTGCTGCCTGCGTATAGGTGGTCGGATATTGATTGGTTGCTCTTCTGGATGGAATTGTATCGATCACAGTAGAAGGAAGTCCAGATCTTCTCTGTTTTATTGTCCAAAGGCTAATGATTGTATATTAGTAATGACTTAGGGGTATTATTTCGTTTCGGATTAGTTGGGATAATGTTGTTGTGTGTGTTGTTCACGACACAGTTCAGTGACCTCACCAACAGTTTTTCAATGACGTGGCGCCCTGCTGTGAACAGCCTCTTTAGTCACCTGCTGAAAAAAGTTACTTTGACTGGGTTAATTGGATTGTAACAAGGTGGAAAGATACAAGCTACAAGTACATGTATATAGGAATACAGTGCAATACAACAGCACTACAAAGTGCAGCCCCAAGAATAACCACATAGGCAATTCAAATAATGTCACATAATAGAGATTAAACATTATAGGTTTCACAAAAGTTGCATTTGTATAGAGTATGCAGCGTTCATGTTATTTCTTCTGGAGTATGCTTAATTAGCAGGCATACTATTACAAGCTGAATTTGAATGGGATCATTTCCATCATCCTGCAGGACAACTCGTGTTAACTGTGACATTGGTCAACTTGTCCTAAAAGGCCGTGGATATAGGGATGACAGCTTCCAGACTGAAAAACTGTTGGATGGGTTGCCATAAAATTCTGTACATTCCTGGCATCCAGAAGATTAATCCTACTGACTTTTGGTGATCTGACAGGTCCCGTATAGCCACCTTAAGGGCGACCTTTTTGAATTTTTAGTGAAATCTTCTTGACGTGGATCTAAGGATAGCAGCGCCAGTCTGTCCACTTTGGTCCAGACTGAAATGCCATGACATTTGGGACAGATATCCATGGTACCCAGAAGAAAAATTTGAATGACTTTAATCTACCAGCAGGTTAAAGCTTTCACGTATCCAGTGCAACATCTCTACATCTATGATCGCTGGTGGTCAGGCAGTCAGGGTGCCCTTCCAGTTCTGTTTGTGTTTTAATATAATTTTATGTCAGTCTTTCATGGGCGAATGTTTTTATGTTTTATGTATGTTAGTCTCTAACCTTAGACAATTTTCAAACATTTTGTGATAGACAATAAAGTTTTTTGAATCTTGAATCGTGGAGAAAACATAATGCATAGATGGATGGATTGATGGATTTCCGTGTATTTTTTGTGTACATATTCAGGGCTTAATTCCGGCGGTGGGCGTTTTTGTATTCGACTATTAATGTCTGTGAAAAATATTCGTGCCTGTTTTTTTCTTTTTTCTTTTTTTAAACTGTCGCGCAATATGTGTGTGAAGAGTTCCTCTGCACATTTGGTGGCTCGGTGTCTCTATCGGTGTACACGAAAGAAAGGGGACTGGCACCTCCTGGCTACGTGGACACGCACTGGCTATTGTAGGCCGTGAACAGGGCATAGAAGTTTCTATTTCTATTCAACAAGGCCATTTTTGTCAGCATGTGATCCACACGTCTTCACAGATAAGTGGTGTCAATTTTGATAATAGGCAGAGCTTGAAGTGGGCCACCGATACCAATAAGTTACTTCTACATTGTTCTCTTTGGCGTCCGGGGGACCTTTTTGCGTACAGGTGGGCTCTATGTGGCGCTCTTAAGTTAAGTAAATTAAATGTTTTATCGCAGTAACATTTCCGGCCGTATTGCCCAGCCCTAAGTACCAGCACCTATATTTTCCACTTCAAGCACTGATTATAGGTGGTGGCAGAAAATATTACCAGAATGCAGGAAATGAAGTGTTTACTGCTCTAAATCTTCTGGGGGAGGACCCCCCAGACCCCCCACCTCTCTCCCCCTCCCCAATCATATATTTCCACATTGAACCTTTCATCTAAACAGTGCACAATTACCTTCTCAGCTTGTTCTTGTGAACCCAGTGTTGTGTTTTTTCATGATTCCTAAGCAGAGTGTATCGTCACACCCCTAATCTGAACCCCTATGTCCACATCAGAGTTACGCTCTTGCCGTAGCATTTTGCTTTGTTTTTTTCTCCTCTCTTATTGGCTTTTCTTTGTGTCCATCAGGTGGACTGCGCACTGTCACTGGTGCGTCTGGGCAAGGAGCGGAATATCCCAGGGCTAGAGTGCTTGTGTGATGACATGGTCACCATGGAAACACTCGTGTATGAGACATCATGTGAATTGAATCTGACGCTTAAAGATTTGCAGCAGCTAAGTGACATCGACAAGCTCCACCTGCTCATGAAAAATGTAAGTTGCATAATCTTAGCCTTTCACGTTCCACATTGTCACTGGAAGGCTTTTTCCATAATATATTTTGGAATCAGACGCTGGTTTGAAGTAAATATTTTTAAAATCATAAATTCAATGAAATATGCATACATTTTTTGCAAGATGTTGTTTTAACTACGCAATTGCTGATGTATCATTATCCAAAATGATGTGGCTATGTATCATCATGGAATTTACTTAAGCCTGACTGATGAATCTACGTATAAATTGGTATTGCCCTAGCAGCCAATAAATGACAATTTAAAAAAAACGGAGAGAATGAAGATGGACGCTTCAATCATGTTATAATCATGACTGTTGTCGTTGCGTAGTTTTTCCATCAAAGGGCACAATGCAACTCCCTTCTTGGCAACACAAGTCACAAATCCACCACAAAACACCACAATCAGCTGACATAATCAGTTGTACTTTTGTTCAAAGTACTATTATTTCTTTATTTAACAATAAAGAAAACAATTAAATTGCATTATGTCATGTTAACTTGGTGAGGTCTTTCTCTTGTTTATGTTATGTCTTTCTGAAAAAAAATAATAGACTGATATATCATTATATTGGATTGTAAAATTCTCAAATATCAAAAACGGTATTGGTCTTAAAAATCCCAAATCAGTTGGGCTCTACACTATCAGAATCCAATAGTTCTGGCATCTTGACATTTATTGAAAAATACACTCACCAGCCACTTCATTAGCTACACCTGTATTTCAGAAACTACTTGTGTACTGGGATTTTTACGCACAACCATCTCTAGGGTTTACAGAGAATGGACCAAAAAAGAGCGGCAGTTGTGTGGACAAAAATGCCTTTCCTCAGAGGAGAATGGGCAGACTGGTTCAAGATGAAAGAAAGGCAACATTAACTCAAATAACCACTCGTTACAACCAAGGTATGCAGAATACCATCTCTGAACGCACAACACGTCGAACCTTGAAGCAGATGGGCAACAGCAGCAGAAGACCACACCAGGCGCCACTCCTGTCCGCTAAGAACAGGAAACTGAGGCTACAATTCACACAGGCTCACCAACATTGGACAATAGAAGATTGGAAAAACATTGCCTGGTCTGATGAGTCTTGATTTCTGCTCCGACACTCAGACGGTCAGAATTTGGTGTAAACAACATGAAAGCGTGAATCCATCCTGCCTTGTATCGACAGGTTCAGGCTGGTGGTGGTGGTGTAATGGTGTGGGGGATATTTTCTTGGCACACTTTGGGCCCCTTAGTAATAACTGAGCATCGTTTAAATGCGACAGCCTACCTGAGTATTATTGCTGACCATGTCCATCCCTTTATGACCGCAGTGGACCATCTTCTGATGGCTACTTCAAGCAGGATAATGCACCATGTCACAAAGCTCAAATAATCTCAAACTGGTTTCTTGAACATGACAATGAGTTCACTGTACTAAAATGGCCCCCACAGTCACCAGATCTCAACCCAATAGAGCATCTTTGGGATGTGGTGGAACGGGAGATTTGCATCACTGATGTGCAGCTGACAAATCTGCAGCAACTGCGTGATGCTATCATGTCAATATGGACCAAATTCTCTGAGGAATGTTTCCAACACCTTGTTGAAAGTATGCCCCAAAGAATTAAGGCAGTTCTGAAGTCAAAAGGGGGACCAACCTGGTACTAACAAGGTGTACTTAGTAAAGTGGCCAGTAAGTGTATTTACTTATGTTGTTTTTATAATGCAGCCTCTGCTGAAAACATTGCTTACCTCAATTTCCACTATGTAAAATGTGCATTTTCCAGCATACTGCTTTGTCTAGTTTACAGTGTGTAGGGTGTTCATTGTCAGTAAAAATAAGAAAGCCTTCCATTCGTCTGCAATTTCGTTTCATTTTAAAGTTCCATAGTGTGGTTACCTTAATCCTTGACTGTTGCTTATTGCGTCTGCCAAATGAGTAAATGTAAATGTAAAAGCATAATGCATACTAATTGCAACTTGAGTAGGCAACACTGCAAACAGAAAAAATCCACAGTTTGAAATTTTATTTAACAGCAGTCTCACAGTAAATCAGTTTTTTATTTTAATTCCTGAAATCCCTGACATTTGACAATTCAATCTTTCTATCCAACAGTAGCGAGAGAGCTATGAAACTAGTCTGTAGCAGGTACTACAGTTACAAGTCCCCTTGGAGTACATAATATGAGCTGTCCTCTAAATTGTAGCTAATAACTGCCAGCTTCAGCCTGTGAGGACCACTGCCAGTAGGATCTGCCATACAGGCAGGCAGCCAGCAGATGTTGTTGACTGCACTAACACATGCTGTTTGACTGGTACTCCCTTTGGGCGCTATGTGATTGTGTGTGTGTGTGTGTGTGTGTGTGTGTGTGTGTGTGTGTGTGTGGATGTGTGTGTGTGTGTGGATGTTTACCAAACTCGCCTAGATTAAATTTCCCTCTTTGCCTGTGTCTGATGTCTTTCTTTATCAGGGACACTGTACAGCAAAGTAATGTGTTGGAAATGTTTGTGTGTGGGTGTGCAAGTTTGTATTTAGCATCTGAATATTTTTTGAATCTAATTTTCCCGTGGATGCTCTCTTATCTGTATATCCTGAGTAAGAGCTGTCGCAAGGTTTGTGCGAGGCCCTGCTCGAATTTGACATGCATCCTCACAAATGACAGCACAACCCAAATCCTGTAGCTATTACAGTTAAATTCAGGTTTTATTGCATGGCATGCTTTCATGTAAATTCAGCTTAAAGTATTTTGCATTGTTGTACAAACATTCAAACTAAAAGGATAAATCTTTATATACAGTACTATGCAAGATATTTAACCAGGTGAGGAAATTAAACTGTAAAATAAAATGCTTTCATAAATAGAAATGTAAATAGATTATCAATTACCAAAATACAAAGTGAGTGAACAAAAGAAAAATCTGAATCAAATCAATATTTGGTGTGATCACCGTTTGCCTTCAAAACAGCATCAATTCTTCTAGGTACTCTTGCACAAAGTCAAGCATTTGGTAGGTGTATTGTTAGGTGTGTGATTAACAATTATACCAAACAGCTGCTAATGATCACAATTCAATATGTAGGCTGAAACACAATCATAAACAGAAACAGCTGTGTAGGAGGAATACAACTAGGTGATGAATATCCAAACTCAAACACAGCAAAAGTCATTCACCACGGCAAGACTGAGCACAGCAACAAGACACAAGGTAGTTATACTGCATCAGCAAAGTCTCTCCCAGGCAGACATTTCAAGGCAGACAGGGGTTTCCAGATGTGCTGTCCAAGATCTTTTGAAGAAGCACATAGAAAAAGGCAATTTTGATGACCGTAGATGCAGTACTCTGCCAAAGAAACTTGCTGTAGCAGATGAAAATCACATCATACTTACTTCCCTTCACTGACGAGTCTTAAATTTTAATATTTGGCTACAGCACAAAGCAAGTTGTTCACAGAAGGGCTGGAAAGCGGTACAAGAATGAGTGTCTGCAGGCAACAATGAAGGATGGTGGAGGTTCCTTGAGAGTTTGTGGCTACATTTCTTCAGACTGAGTTTAGGGATTTAGTCAGAATAAATGATCTCCTCACTGCTGAGAAGTACAGGCAGATACTTATTCACCGTGCAATACCATCAGGGAGGCATCTGATTGGCCTCAAATTCATTCTGCAACATGACAAAAACCCCAAACATACAGTGAAAGTCATGAAAAACTATCTTCTGCGTAAAGAAGAACAAGGAATCCTGGAAGAGATGGGTTGGCGCCCACAGAGCCCTGATCTCAACATTATTGAGCCTGTCTGAGATTACATAAAGAGAGAGAAGCAACTGAGGCTGCCTAAATCCACAGAAGAACTACGTGTAGTTCTCCAAGATGTTTGGGCTAACCTACCTGCCAATTTCCTGCCTAGTGTACTTGGAAGAATTGATGCTGTTTTGAAGGCAGTGGGTGGTCACACTAATATTGATTTGATTTAGATTTTTATTCTGTCCAATCACTTTATATTTATCAATGAAGAAAATGCAATCTTTCAAAATGTCTATTTTAGAAAGCACTCTTACTTTACAGCAGTTTTTTACACCTTCCTAAAACATGTGCACAGTAGCCTACTGCATATATGAATATATAGATAGAGGTTTCTTTTTTGGGGCTATTCACCTTGTACAGTGTGTGACGGTCTCTGTACATTTAATTTCTGCTGTAAAGATGTCAGTAGAAGCTTTCCACTCATAATGCACGCCATTATGCAACACTCAGTAAACAGATGGTTCATTCATGTTACTTAGAGAGCTGGTGTTTTTTGTTACTGTTGTGCTTTATTGGTTATGGTTAGCATTACAACTAATGCTTTCATTCTTAATAAATCCACTGATTATTTTTTCAGTCAATCAATTAAAGTCAATCCTTTAATCTAAGAACACCCTTCTCTGTTAAACACA
The DNA here is from genome assembly GCF_021292245.1 of Micropterus dolomieu. Classification (NCBI taxonomy): domain Eukaryota; kingdom Metazoa; phylum Chordata; class Actinopteri; order Centrarchiformes; family Centrarchidae; genus Micropterus; species Micropterus dolomieu. The sequence continues at coordinate 12,512,061 of NC_060159.1, forward strand.
AGAGCTGATACTTTCTTTGTTCAAAGGGAACATCTGCTGTTGTATTCGCTACTTTTTCAAAAGTATTTAACAGAAAAGGTCTGTTTTCTATTTGGGCCAATGCTTCATATGCACTGTACATGTTTCATTTTCAGTTGATATATCACCTGGCAATTCCCGAAAAATAATGTTGCACATAGAAGATGAAGACGTACAGTGATAAATCAGTATCTAAGGTAGCTCAGACATTAGATCAGAAGAGTTTCATTTGTATATTTTCACCAACATCTCACAATTCGGAGCAAGCAATAACTTTAAAAAAAAAAAAAAAAATTAACCAGTATTTCCTTACTTTTTGGTCACAAATGATCAGTTTTTGTCAGTATTGTGAAATAATATGGGTCATAGGGTCTGTGATTAAAATGGTTTTGCTGTAGGTATGAGTTTGGACAATGTTACAGCTAAGAAACCATGATCAGAGGTTGTGATCTATGGGTGTGTAAGGCCCCTGTTCATATTTATTTTAATATGCTGCATTACGTGTCGTAAAATAAATGTCTTTCTATCACCAGTCCAGCTCCGAGCGCTACATGAAAGATGCCTTCCAGTGGATGGTGCCGTTCCTGCACCGATGTGAGGGACAGAAAGTGGGTGCTGCTAAATCTCTGCTCAGAGAATACCTGGTTAACCTGGCCCAGCAAAACCTCACCCTGCCCCTCATCATCTTCCAGCTCTCCAAACCTGACGTAAGTGTCCGGACACGCACACAAATGCAAAGTGTAGGGGTGCGTCACACTTGGGTAACACAAACACAAACACTCTGTCTTTGGCTGTTTGTGCCATGTCAGGGCCAGTGTCGTATCCCTGCGCTGTTAATGTTATATTTATGAACCCATAAGGGCACAGCCAAGGACAGGTCTCCTATTAAAACACGCACGCACGCACACAGGGAGAAAAATACAGCACCTCCGTGTGTATATGAAAAAAAGACTACAGAGTCAGTCACACACATTCTCCTTTCCTCCAGTGCCAGCAGAAGATTATCGGGGACCCAGACCAGCTGATGGCAGTTGCTCTGGAGTGCATCTACAGCTGTGAAAGAGATGACCAGCTCAGCCTCTGTTATGACATCCTGGAGTGTCTGCCGCAGCGGGGCTACGGGTCAGACACACAAAAACATACACGCTCACACTCATGGAGCCATGCATGTTTACACACATTATTTAGATAATGTGAACCATTATATAAAGACGGTGAAGCAGACCACCATTGCCTCATCCACACATACATTTGTCCCGCCCCTCCTGCCTCTTTCAATTCCTTCCACCTTTCCAGCTTTCTCCTAGGACCTATCAATAAACCTAACGACTACTTCTGTTTCTGCCTCCCTCCCTTTGCACCTTTCTTTTCCTCCTCCTCTCTCTCTCTCTGTCTTTCATGCTTAACTCTGACTCCAAGGAGCCATCAGTTAGCCAAGCTACAGTCTATACAGTATTTCCTAACTCCTACTATTGCTGTCTCTGCCTCTCTCTCCCCCACCTCTTCTGTAACACATTTTATTATTATATGGCAAGAGGGCCTGTCCTTTAAGTCTCCCACGAGGCTGTGCGGGTATGCAGTGCATTTGAAAGAGAGTGAGTGATAAAAGGCTGAGAGGAACAAAACAAGGGTACCGAAGTGTGAATTGTTGATAAAATGAACCTGTACAGTAGTTTAAATGAATTAAAATGACTCATTCTTAGATGGCTCATCCTTCCTGAGTGCACTTTTTTAATTGGAAAACTGAATTACTACAGTAAGGAGTGCTTTGTTTTTTTCTTGTCAGTTGTCTGCAATGAAGCAGCCATATTTCTTTTTTTCAACAATGGCATCTTTTTCCCTTTTCAGCTGGCTCACATAGCTCGCTTTAGCTGTGAATCTGTGATCTAATACATATACACTAAACACTCTCAGCAGGGGATTACTGCACTGAAACAAGATATTATGGTACTTCTTGGGAGCAGGCCCACTCTCAACCCAGGTGTATTGTGGTAGTAAACTGAACAAGTCTAATGCAGACAATTAAAGTTGCCATTTGCTTGTTATGCAGCTTAAAGCTTATTAGCTATAAATGAGTTTTGTTGCATTTGTATAATGTAGACTCTGTTGTTTTTAAGTTATGTTCACTTATGTTCCTCTTCTTGTGTGTAATCAGAAAACACGACTATCCGCATTTACTTTGCTGATATTCTTTCGATGGCCACACTGTTGGAAGTGTAATTGCTTCTGTAAACATTTCCAGGGTCAGTTAAAAAATTTATTTTCTCGTTTACCCCTGGTGCTTTAAAAAAAAAAGTTTTATAAGATGTATTAGCTGATACCAAACAGTCAGCAACAAGCTTTCTCATGAACTGTTGCTCATCGCTAGCCAGCTAGCTAACGCTGAAGACGAGCCAAGTGATGTTGATGGTAATAATCACTTCACACAACAGTTGGCAGCAATTCATTTAGCACTACTCTACTTGCTATCTGTAAAGTGTCTGAATAGTTAATCAATGGTGTTACAAATGAGCAATATTAATATGTTTAATTCTGCTTTTACTTTTGAGTTTAGTTAGCTAGCTGTGAATGTGATAACCCACAGTCAGTTGATGCTTGTTGTTGCTGTTATGTTTTATTTTTTGTATCTGGCCATGCAGACAGGTTTTATTTGTTAAGGTTTAGAGATGTCTGTCTCAAAGATTGTTGCTGCCAAACCAATACAGTGTAGGTGACTGGAATTTTGTTTGTGGCACTGACAGCATTGAAAAAACGTTTAGCTCAGTCTCAGCAGCACTATGTCCCCGATACTCTGAATAATCCACTGATCTTGCTGTCATCAGTTTTCATCAGAACTACTTTTTTTTTGTAACCAAAGAAATGTTCTCTGTAGACACTGACTGAAGTGCTGCCCTGGGGCACTGGAAGAAACCTACCCTGGTTAGATCTAGGGCTGCATGGTAGAAATTTTGGACGTCTGAGTGAGGACACCTGTCCAGTACCGGTCCTGTTCTTTTTAAGTCTTTAGATAGATAAAGAGCTTCTAGGTGACAAATGTGGAAGAGGGGATAGACGTAAGAGCAGAGGTGGATATGTGGTAAAATGTTTTCAGTGATCTGATTCAATTCAAGAAAAGAAGTGCAATTTATCTCACTAACACATTTATAGGCTCAGATGTGGCAGTATCGCATGCAGGTTTAGATCTCTCCTGTGTTATATTTCTTAAGTCACAGCTGAATTGATCACTCTGCCACAGTTTAGAAACTGAGCTTATTAGCTACACTAAACATTGTCTTTCTGTATAAATATTTGAGTGTATGTAATACTCATACATGTTTCTTTCTAAATCTGCATTTCATGCTAAGCATTTCCCTTTGCCGGACAGGCTTCCTCTCTGCAGTGTTTGGATTAGCAATGCTGCAAGGCTCTACTGTATATGCAATGCCTTCAACCTCACATTTCTCCCAGGAGTGATTACTCTAACTTACTAAGCTCCAAAATTGCCATCCCAGCGTAGAGTGTTACAGATTTTGTAAGCTAGGAGAGTTAGTAGTTTCAACCCAATTTTCTGATTTTTAGTTTTCGGGGGAGACAGTTTAATTAGGTCTAAATCTGCTCAGAAGAATGTAATGTGCATTCACCCTTAGAGAGGGGGGAAAGTACGGAAATGGGCAAGGGATTAGACAGTGAGAGAGGGAGAGAAATAGAATGAGGGAGAAAAGTATATTAAAAAGAGGAAGAGCAGGAGGTGGAGCAGCAGAGGGAGCAGAAGAAGAGAAGGATGCTGAGAAATGGATTGATAGGTCAGGATTTTGTGTAAAAACAGACTGAGGCACACTCGCACACACTGAAGCACACACACAGAAGGTTGATTCATTGGGGTCATTGCTGTAGTGGGGGTGGGCAGGCCAGCCTGACCCAGAATCCTTTGCCTCAGGGCAAAGCATCATGGGGTTTAAATTTTACTGGGGAATCTCAAAGTGGTAGGCCCATACACACACACGTACACTGTGCACACAGCTTTATTATGCAAAAGACATTTCTACTTAGTGTTCTACTTTTTACTCCAAATATCTTTTTGATGTGTTTTATCATCCTACAGACCTGACACAGACATCACGGCATCCCTCCATGATCAGGTGGACAAACTTGAGAAGCATCTCAGGTACGTAAGCACACTCACATCATCTATCAGCTATCATTCCCTCTCTCTTTTCTGTCTTCTCCTGTCCAACCAGTTCATCATTTCCGAATATAAGCTAGTTTCACACTCTGAGCTACTGTAGGAGGATTTTCTGCTTTTTTTTCCTTTGCTTGTTTTAACTGAACGTCTTGGGTTTTGGACTGTTGGTTGAACAAAACAAGGATTCACTCATCCATACATTTCTGCTGTACGCATTAGAAGGGCATTGATTGAAGTGCTGAAGAGAGCAGCTCATCAGTTTAGTGATTAGTCCTGCATTGCTTGGGAAATGTTCACTTTGTAGCAATGCTTATTACTTCCCTCCCGCATTATGGGCCTGATGGAAAACACCAAAAAGAGAGGAGACATGGATGTGCAGTCAACACACACACACACACACACACACACACACACACACACACGATATCAAAGGACTGCGGTCTGTCCCATGGTATTCAAACGGCCTCAGGCCTTTTCTCTGTTTCAGGTTAAAATCACCTACTTGTCTCTCTCTCTCTCTCTCTCCCTCTGTCTCGCTCACTCTTTCTCTCGCTTTCTTCCACCCCTCCTCTCAGGGTGAACTTCCAAACAGAGAGAAGTGATGAGGAGGAAGGAAGGAGGAAAAGGATGAAGGCAGTGGGAGGGTGGGAGCCTGAAGGGAATGCGAATGTAGATGATGATGAGGAGGAGGAAGCAGCAACAGGAAAGCCTGTTAGAGCTTAGTGTTGGCCTTTACAGACAGATATCCACACATATTTACACGCAGGCACACATAACCATGCACAAACACACCCCGGGGAGCCTGGGAAGTGTGTTCATGGATATTTTGTGCTGAAGCATTGTGACACACACACACACACACACACACACTTACCCAGATGAATCAGGCAGTAAATGCAAAGTGCCTGCTCTCTGAGCGCCTCCAGAATAAAAGCTGTTTTCAGCTGCTGCCACTACCACTTGCTGGCACATTAATATGTGCACAGGGAACATGCAGACACTCCCACACATACATTTACACTTGAGCAAATACACACACGGTTGTAACAATCAAGACTTGTTGTCTGTCTTTTGCTCACGCACACACACAAACACAGGCACCTGTTTACTATGGTAATGACTTGCAGCAGAGAGCGAACATCTGTAGCAGCACGACCCTGTTGAGACCGGGGGTGCCATGCTAATCTCACGCCAACACACACATGCATTCACACGCGCACGCTCTCTCCATTGGTCATAAAAGACTGCCAGTGTTCACATGCTCCTAGATGCATGCAAAACACTCGCTTACACAGAGGTGGGGTTTATCATGTTGCTCTTCGGTCTTGCTCTACACTTTCTCCATCTGCACTGTGGCTCGCAAATGACTCTCTGCTGCCAAAATAATGAACGGCTTAGAGCGTATACATCTTCTGTCTTTCTCCTCCATACTCTCACTCTCACAGGTTTTAATTTACCCCTGTTTCTTCTTCTTCTTTGGCATTTCCTGCTGTGATACTTACTGCCTTCTGCTTTTACTGAGAGAACATGATTGATTAATGTAACTTGAAACTGTATTTGTCTGTTTTTTTCTGTATAGTTTTCATTGTCTTGCATCAGTTTGAATCATTACATTAGTGGTTACCCACTGTATGACACTAATGATTATATTGTATATGTGTCTATATCTGCTCATACCTAATAGTGTGGTGGAGGTTCTGGAGAAACACGGCCTGCAGAAGCCCATTTCATATGTGAAGAATAGCCAGAACAGCGAAGAAGAAGCCCACCAGCTAATGGTGAAACTGTGCCGCCACACTGGCCGCAAGTATGAACTCAGACAAACACACACATGCATGAGCAAACACAAATGTCTACTCATGAACATACTGAACATTTATGTGTGTGTGTGTTTGTGTCCAGAAACCCTCCAGTGAGTGAGACTGTGTGGACAGGTCTGCTGCAAGACCTGCTTGAAATGCAGCAGAACGTCTACACCTGTCTAAAACTGGAGACATGTCACCAGGTATTGCACCCCTGCAAAACAGCAAAAGAGACTGCACAGAGTAATCAGATTTTTTTATTAAAAAAAGTTAAAACTACAATTTAAGATGACAAAGAGTGCACATTTCACACCTTGAATTACACTTTGGTCCATAATTCAAACATGGAGCTGTGTTTCTACCTCCTGAACAACTGAATTCAGAGTTCTACGATGCACCTCATCAAACGATGTTTGAAAACTTTTACTCAGTTAAATGCTCCTCCTGCATATTATCTCATCTCTTCCTTGACTGCTGCAGGTCTTTGTTGAGTCCCTGCTGTGTTCCAGCCAAGTGGAGAACGTACGCCTGGCGGGGCAGAACATGCACTGCTCCAAGGTATATTAAATATGACTTGTGACTCTACTCCACAGAGTTACTCTCACACCTGCCCACTGGGATGTCCAAATGTTAAACCTCCCATAATGAATTCTAATGCTGTGGTCTCATTGATCTCTAAAATGTTATATTAATGTTTCCCGGTCATTCAGGATGTTCCTGTCAGCATGACTTTTCGGGGTAAAGGTTACGCTATGAAGGTGGCCTATGACAACAGTGTGGAATTAGTGTTGGCTGCTGCCAGAGAGTACTTCAACTCATCTACAACGCTGACTGACCCCTGCATGGGCCTCGCCAGGTGAGGCAGAAAATCTTAGGTGCTTAGGAGGACCAGTATGATTTCATTTTGCGGGGCTAATTCAGATTTAGAACCTGACATTTGCATTTAGCTTAGATTAAAGATACATGTTAGAGCTGCGGTATTGAGGTAAAGTTATGGGTTGGATGTTATTTCCAACAGAACTTGAGCAAACGTTGAAATGCAGCTGCTTGTTTGCTGTCTAAGATGTTGACCTTATTTCCTGGTGGGTGGATGTAGGTTTTTGTGCTCCCATGACTGATCAGTGGGTAAAAAAATAATGGTGGCTGCTTTTTTTTTTCATCTCCTATAGTTTGTCACATAAAGTTTATACTAAGTATAAGTATTTGTATGGGAGTGTATGTATTAATATTGCTGGTTTCTGATCTCAGAAGGGGGCCGATGGGAGTCTAACCTTACCGTCTGTTCCTAGTGGGGAAGTGGGACAGTAATTGGGTCGTCATTCATTTATAGTAACTAATGCAGAGGCCCCTCTCCACACGCTTGGACAACATCATCCATTGTAACACTCCCACTGTGTACGTGCGTATGTGTGTTTGTGTTTGCTGCATGTGAATTCGAGGTTTGAGGCAGAAAGTGTTTGAACATGTGCCTGTTGCTCTGAAATTAATAGTCTGTACAGACTGACTGTCTGTGTCCTTTTAGATTAAAATAACTGCTCCACAGACACAGATTTTATCCCATGTACTAAATACCAAAGACAGACAGACACTCACACGCACATGCACGCACACACACACACACGCTGGTACAGATACATAAACTGCACTTGCCTGTGTCCTGAAAGGATGCGGTCAGTGGCACCAGGCAAGAGTTTACACAAGGACAAAAAGATACCTCTTAAAATAACATGGGAATCCCCTCCAACTACCAAAGTGATCCCACAGCATCACTCAGGACAGACTGAAGAGACCCACTCACATAGAGCCTGAGAAATGCCCACATGGATGCAGTAGATACAGAAAATCTGAAGAAAGTACTTATATCTTAGTTTTAATCAATTTCTTTACATGAACAATGAGTCAAATGACCACATGTAATATGAAAGGTATCGTGTGTAGTGACAAACCCACAGAGAACTATCACCCAGCACTGAGGCTATTTTCAGCTCTATGTATGGTTTTAGCATCTTTCAGCTCTTTATTTAGCTTTGGCGGCCCACAACTTTAGTGTTCTGGTTCACTCTTCACTGCTGTCATCAACTTTGTGTCCACTTGCTTCAGGCAGCTGTTTCTGAAATGTAATAAACTCTAAAAACTCACTTTACACTTCCTTACTTGCACCAAACGTCAGACAGACAGAGTTATCTACTAGTCAGTAGCTAGCTAGTGAACATAGTTCATAACGTTAAGCGGCTCAAGAGTCGGGTATTTCCCTGAGAAGTTTGTGGAGACCAAAACACAACTAAAAGTAGAGGCAATATTTGACTTGCATCCATCTACAAATGAACGCTAATGTTGTGCTGTGTCTGCTGAAGTGTAAATAAGTAACTGTTTGCTTACATGTTAATAACATCAACTTTATAAGGTGACAATATGGCAATGTTGCGTTGACCTCAAGTAGCCAAAAAAATCACCGAGCGTTTCACGCTTTGAACATTTTTAAATTCCTAAAATATAGTTCAGTTGAGCTTTTTTCTAATAATATAAAATAGGTTTATTTGTAATGTAGTTTCATTTCCTTTCTCAACAAAACATGTAAATTGGACTGCCAGTACAGAGTTTGATTTATTTTTAACTCAATTAACTATTATGGTGCTTTTACTTCCAGCTGGCCCCAGGGAAGTTGACCAACATGCATATTATTTTCAGAACTGGACAAGGTCAATCCAACATGCCAAGCGTGTTTAATTTTCATCATCGTTCATATTTGTTTTAGTAACTGCAGACAATTATAGTTATTACTTTTTAACTTTCTGCCTCTTTATTTCCGCTGTTTAAACTTTAGGCCAGTCTTCATTTCAATTCTGTTCTAGATATATATTACTTTGTAAAAATGTCTTGAGTGTAGCTTTTTGAAACTAGGTTCTCTGGTGAGAAAAACGTACAAATACTTTAACAACCATTATGCAGGAAAAAAATGCAAAGGAGTCAGAAATAAGCCCCAAACGGATGCTTTGTTTTGCTGCTGGTTGTCGCTCTCAGATTTGACAAAGCTCATCTTGCAAGTCCTTGAATTAGTAGGAGAGAGCTGGAGCGGAAATGACACAATTGAAGAAAGAAAAAACTGAGGACGACTGCGTCAGTATGCCGCTGCTCAATTTGCTGGTGCACAGCCTGCTTTGGTCAAAAGAGTGTTGTTCTTCGGTGTGTCTGTTTTAACAGGAAGTAGTTACCTGCAAATTACAGAGTAGATACTGTAAAGCACATCAAGACTGAAATAGAATTTCAGTCTCTGTGCACAAACACACACATACACATGCCTCCAGACACTTCACAGCACGAGCACATAATCAACATGCCCTCTTTCTGTCTCTCATTCGCCCATCTGCAGCCCTTTCCTCTGCTCTCATTTGCCCAGACAAACCTCTTGTTCCTGGCAAGAACTCCAGCCCTGCTCAAAGAGTGGGAGGCTGTGCGCTGAGTGTCTTGCGGAGTTCCTTTCTTTACGATTTTGTGTCGACCTGTTTTGATGATGTGTGTTTTGGATTGTTTTCATTATAATAGGGATTCTGAGACGCCTCTTCTACTCTGTTAGTTGTCTTTGTTCACACACTGTGCGGGTTAAACAAAAGTGCGGGTCAGTGTGCGTTTCTTCGTTGAATACACATCTGAAGGACAAGTTCCCTCCACTCCATTTAACTGACGTCAGTGCTCCTCTCTAAGCTGTTGTTTTATGTGGGATTTATTTATTTGTAAATTAATCATTTAGTTCAGCCCCCCTTCTCTCTCAGTCTGTGCTGTATTTGGCTTTGCTGTATAACTGAGTGATGAGAAACCAAGAAAACGAGTGTACACATGCATCTTAAACAGGCACACGCACTTACACATTAGTTGTCTTGTTACATATTCTGAGTGATGTGCTACATAATCCTATTAAGGGTAATGTGTGTGGATTGTGTTGCAAGAGAAAACTCCCCTGTCTTAGATCTGTCAAATTAGTCTAGACTTTGTAAATAAATCCATTTGAGTAGCCTCACCACTTTTGTTACCTTCTAACAAAGCCAGGCTAGTTGTTTCCCCTGTGTTTTAAGCCTTTGTGCTAAGCTAAGCTAACCGGCTACTTCCTGTAGCCCTATATGTAAAGGACAGACATGTGAGTGGTATCCATCTATCTCATCTAACATCTAGTCATGTTTTCCAAAATGTTGCACTTAACCCTGTGGACCCTACTGTACCTCACTTTCTATGTTGGATTCCACAAGGTCATCTGATTGATTATCTCTGGGACATATTTATACAGCTGATTGGTGGTCATGTGTCACCTGTCCTAACTGGTTTGTTTTCTTCGCCAGGACGTGTCTCCAGCTGATTACAGACTGTCCTCCGGCCATCCAGGACGAGCTGGACCTCATCAGCGCCCTCAGCCAACTTGAAGACTTCAGCGTCAGCATCCTGCCACTGCAAGGTACAGTAAAACGCTTATGTCTGTGTCCAGGAAGAAAATTTGCTCAGTTAACCTAAAAGTGTGCTTATGTTCCTGAATTTGTTCTCTGTGCACTTGTAGGAGTCATTCATACAAGTGTTTTTAATTTAAACTCAGACATGTAGAGGATGTAGTTACTTCTGCACCATCCAAGTCCCCCCCCCCC
>NC_060159.1:12522690-12537469 GCF_021292245.1 Micropterus dolomieu
CCCCCCCCCCCCCCCCCCCCCCCCCCCAGTTCCTCCATCCCTCCATCCCTCCATATGTCACTTCTTATGTGTAAATATATGGTTATTTATGGATCAACTGTTGAGCAAACAACATCTGCCTGATGGCCTAATTAGGATTAAAGTATTTGAGAGAGATGGTCTCTCTCTCTCGCACGCACGCACACCCCTCCTTTTTTATTCTTGCTGTAAATCTGACCCATCAGTATTCACCTCCACACACACTTTCTTTTTCTCCTTTTCTGGCTCCACGTCAGTACCCTATCGCAGCAGTTTCCAGGCATGGCTCTCTGTTAAAGGAAACTGTGGAGCCAGAATGAGCCAGCTTGGCCCCTCATCGCTTCACCTCTGAACCGATGTGTTGTTTGCCTCCGAGGCCTCTGCTTTCCTCCCCCCTTTGCCCTCATCAAACTGAGCTGCCAGCATAAAGCCGCTGTGACAGAGAGAGCCATAAATTGCCATCTCTCTCTCTCTCCCCATCTCTCTCCTTGTTTCTCTCTTTTCTTTTTCTGCATCACTTATCCCCTCATTTTTTACTTTTTTTCACACCTCCTTTGCCCCCTTACTCTCACTCTTCTTTCTCCTCACTCCCTGCTGTCTACCTGTATTATTTTTTTCATTGCCCACTTATTCTTACCTGTGAGACAAAGTGAGAACAGGAGAGAGTGTGGGAATAAAGTATTGGAAGGAAGGACTAATGGTAGAATAGGAAGGAATAAAGGAAAGAAATGACAGTAGAAAGAAACATGCGCAGAGAGAAAAAACAACGGGTTTTGTATCAGTGATTATTGTATAAACCCTATTTTCAGTGCTCAAGGCTGGACTGGTTCTGGTATTGCCTGCGGTGCTTTCAAACTATTCTTTTTGTACTGGCTCAAGGAAACATGTGTGCATACTGTCCACACACAAAAATACGCATTCTTTCTATCCCATATAAGTTTGCACATTCTGAGATAAACATGCAGAAGTATGAGGTGAATAGTTTCGAGCATATGTAATCCATCTTAGGCTGTCTCCTGCAGCCCCCTATGGCCGTAGGCGATGCTTCATACACACCACCCTCCCCAGAATCCCTCTAGGCCTCGCCCAAAGTGATGCCAAGCCATAAAGATCCTCAGCAGGGCGCAGAGAAAGCACAGAGGCTTGTGGAGATACTAAACATGCTATTTCTCAGGTTTTCAGTGCAAGTTTAGAAAAATATGGAAATGTTTTTTGGGGAGTTCCTGTATCTTGAAAAAGTTGAAAACCTTTCTAAAAATTAATTACAGTCCTGTGAATCTAACGCATATAGGTAATGTCAAACAACGAGCATTGAATCTCTAAGAATTGTGCACTAGTATGTAAATTTAACATGTAATAAAAAAGTATAAATGCACAGACTCATGTTTTGCCATTTGAGTTCCCAGATGTTAAACAGCAAAATCATGGAAGGCACATTTATGAAAGAAATTGTGGTACTTTTTACAGGATCACAGGTAACAAATGATGTGGTTGACAATATTTTAACATCGTTATTCAAGGTTTTTTATTTGTCATTATAGAGTAGAATTGCACAGTGGAATGCAGTTCTTATCTGTGAGAATAATTAAAATTAGGCTGAATTTATATTATTTATTATATTTGTGTTTATATACATTTTGCATATTTCAACTTTGATAGTTGTGCTGGAAATATCCATCCATCTTCATCCGCTTATCCGGGATCGGGTCGCGGGGTGCTGGAAATATGTTTGTTTTAATTTCTTCTGGGGCTGATGATTTTTACTCATCATTTAATCTACTGATTATTTTCTTGAGTGATTGGTGTGGTCTGTCAGCAAATACGGAAAAATGGCCATCACAGTTTCCCATTTTACAATGATTATAAAAAAAAGAAGAGAAAAACAGCAAATCCTCACACTGGAGACCAAATAATTTTAGCTTTTAAAAAAATGACTTAAATGATTAATAAATGATAAAACTTTAATTTCCCTTTATAATAATACATTTTCTACTTATGTTTTCCAATCAAAAATGTGTAGCTTGTATTTAATGTTAAAGTCAGTTTTAATTAAAATGTTCCTTTTTTCAAGTGTAAAAAATTCTACAGGATAATGAGCAGATTTTCCTATTAGTATGTTGCGTGATTATGCAAAAAACCTTATCATCATCAACATCAACCAATATCTATCGTCAGGGTGGGGCTTTACTTTTGCGAACTAAACAGCATTGTATTATTTTGCAGACATCAAGACAGCAGCTGCATCCATAATTTACGCTCGATCATTTGTATCTTCAGCTGCTCTAGATTGAATACAGTAATTAGCAAAACATGTCTGACACCCCTCCCCCTCTGCCTTCCTTCTCTCCCTCCCAGTGCGTCTGCGATCAGACCGTCTGTCTCTCATAGAAGAATGCATCGCCCACTGCTCCACCGCCTACAAGCAGTCCACTACCCTGCTGAATCTGGCCTCGCTTCTCAGAGTGGCAGGTACCTACAGAGACACACACACACACACACACACACACTACATTTTGTCTGACACCACTGACCTCATCACAGTTTTCTCTTGGGTTTGATCACGTGTGTGAGGGAAACATTCAATGAACAAGACACTTCCCTGGTGGCAGTTTCATGACAATAGCTCATGAGATTAAGTGGGAAAGGACCGCCCACACCAGGCACAGATACGTACCCTGGCATGTGTGGGTACATTCAATGAGTGCACCGACAGTTCTCACACAAGAGGGAAATTCATCTTCATGAGCGGTGTTGCAAGCAAAAATCCATACTTAAGCGCACACGCACACGCCCACACACACGCCCACACACACACACACACACACACAATCACACACACACACATACACTCTCACACACACACACACACACACACACACACACACACACACCCTGAAGGAGTGAGCAAATTTAATTCCCCAGACACATCCCTTTGTGTGCTCCCTAAACCCTTTTCTCTGTGCTCACGTTTCATGTAGTTATGACTATCAGGGGCAGGTTAGGTGCTAGGCTGTTAAGTCACGTCTGTACACCAGGATTTTTGTGAAGAGGATAGATATTTCTGAACTGCAGCCCATTCATAAATACCAGTATAATCAGTTATAATAAGTTCATGAGACTCTGTCGCTGACTGTATCACAGAGCTGTTTCATTTGGTGGTCATTGGCTGTTTTTATCCTCATTGTCCTCATTTTAGTCCAAATCTAAATTACTGTTCTTCATAGATGATTATGTTTTTTAGATGATATTATGAGTTCTGAGAATGCTACATTGTCCATGTAAAACATTTGGAATTTTTATATTTGTTGTGCCTGCAGTCGAGGCACCTACGGCTTGGCCTCTTTGAAGCTCTGTTTGCTGCCTAATATTGCCATAAGAAAAGATGAAAGTATTGATCCTCAAACCACTTTTAAAGCTGAGAGATGCTGACAAGGGGCATTCAACTTAGTAATCAGATCAATTTGTTGGACCAACGGTTTTATAATTAGGACCCAGTTACATTAACGTCCTTTTTCATGTGTTTTATTTAAAATGTCAACCTCATGTTTGTAATTGGCAGAAACACCTGTTTGTCCAGGTGGGATACTAAGATATAACAGTGAAATTGGACCAAAACTTATTATCTGAGTATGTACAGTATGTAGAGGAAGAAGTGAAATGAAACATTTGTCGGGTTAATTCTCAGCGTGCTGTGGAACGACACGTACTTTAAAGAGGTCTTGGCTCTTTAAGCAACATCCCACGTGCTCTAAAACCTTGCCAGTGTATTTCCCTCTTTCTTTTTATAGGTTCTAGTCTTTTTCTCTTTCTTTCTGTTCACTTTCTAGCACGAGCTCTTGACCACAAACATGTTTGTCTGCCTGTCTCTACATGTCTGTTTCTTCCCTCTCTCTTCTGTCCCTTGTCCCTTAATTCGTACCTCGTTCTGTCTTCTCTCACTGAGGCCTGTCGCCAGCTAAAGGGGAACCTGCTAACCGGCCTTCTGGCATTTCTGTCTCTCTTCTGCTCACATTCAGTCAGCAGGCAGCTCTCACTGTGTGGCCTCAGAAAAAATGAGGCAGAGGGAGATGAGAAGAGGAATAAACAATTTTTTAAATAAATAAATGCAGGGGGGAGGCTTTTGAAGGGTGCATAGCTCTGGGGCTCTGTGGTGAATATTTAATGCAGGTATCACCAGCACACCGCTTAAAAACCCAAAGGGTTTGGTTCCTGCCTCGGTCTACAGAAATGCTCCTTAAATCATTCAGTCCTGCGGTAGAGGTAAGAAAAAAATGTTGTTTTTGTCTGAATGAATCAATAATTATGATATTCCAAATGAGAATGAAGTTGTGCTGACTTGGAAAGGGTCCTGGTGATCCAGTAAAGAGCCTCATGTTGAAGTCAAAGTGTATAACTTGAGTATTATCTATTTGTTGTTTTTCTGACATTTTTCAACCTTTCATCCCGCTCTTTGATTGGCCCATCAACAACAGGTAAAGGCTTTTTATGGCTTTCCCAAGATGTCTGACTTTGATTGGCTTGAAATAAATGCCGGAGAATGTGTCCTTAAAAGCATTTGACATCTACCCATTACTCACACCGCACACACACACACACACACACACACACACACACACACACACACAAACAGAACAATCCAGTGCTCTCGCTTTTCTTCATCTCTTTGATCTTCAGTGTAAAGGTTTGTTCAGAAGTCCTGTTTCTGCCTATGCCTCTCTTGATCGTCCAGTCCTCTCCTTTTTGTTTATTGAGCTTAGACCAAGATCAAAGGTTGTCCTTCCACATGAATTTTAACGCCCCAACAGATCCCACCAACACTGAAGATATCAAACTGAGATTTATTCCTGTTGAGCGAAACAGCGACATGATACTTTTTGATATTTCATAGTCACGCTTTGAGAGGAACAGGCACGTCAATATCGTCATTTATGGCTGATGCAGATTAACATGTAGTCTCGGGCTTGGTCTGTGGTGCAGCTAATATATATGGACGTCCTTACGTTCCAAACTTGAGAGTGTGTGTGTGTGTGTGTGTGTGTGTGTGTGTGTGAGAGAGAATGTAGTCAGATGAAGATTTAATAAGAGGTTTATTATGTTGTATGTGATATGCAGGATTGTGGGATTTGCCATTCAGTGTGTGATGTTGACAGTTTTAAAAAAACACTTTCATGTTTGTGTGCTGCTTCTATCCAGTGTCGATGTCTGCTTGAATTAATATCTGTGCGTGTGTGTGTGTATGTGTGTATGTATCTAGGAGATGACAAGGCTACGCGAAAAGGCAAAGTGCTGACCCTGCTCGCAGAACAAGCTCTCCAGTGTCTGGACTTCAAGGCCTCCTACATCCACTGTCAGGACCTCATGGCTGCAGGTATGTAGTGAACCGTGAAGCCTGTAGAACAGCTAATGTGAACCTCCCTTCTGCCTGTCCGCCCTTCCCCTCATTTGGTTCAATTATAACATTACATGGGCGCAATGATTCCCCCGAAACTTTCATTAGCTGGCAAATTTGTTTGGATCTTAACAGAAGCCTTTCCCGGCTACAGAGCTCCACCAGAGTCACTGTCATAAAAGTGATTTATTTCTGAAAATGCTATGCATTCTCTTTTACTCTCTGAACCCTTGGTTAGCTAACATACTGTCCAAGGTACAACGCAGTCAGATTTAGTTTACATCGGTGTTAAATAATCAACATGCAGTATAGCATCATGTCCTTATTGTCCAGGGAATGTTAAAATCAAGGGCAACTGGACTTGGCTGAAGATACTCGAAGAAGTTTCGTCTCATATCGGAGATGAGATGTTAGGTTGCTACAGAGGTTTAATTGCTGAGTTTCCCTACCAGTCAGTCAGAACAGAAGAAGTCTCACAGATGAGGGATGAAACGTCTTCGAGTATTGTCAACCAAGTCCAGTTGCCCTTGATTTTAACATTCCTTGGATAACTATAACCTGAATGACTGAAAACCTTCACAGATGTCTGAGTGTAAGTTCATGTTTGAGTGTAAGTTTTCCAGTTAACAAACCTGAATAAACCAGAAATTAATACTTATAGGTTTTGAATGTTCTTGTCATTCTTAGATATTTACCAGCAAGCTTACATAGTTGCTGGTAGAAGGTGGCATTCATCAAAAATGATTGGCAGAAGACTATTGGTTAACATTTTACTCACAAATGTTAAAAGTGATTTACCATAGTATCAATCAGGGCAAGCAACGTGAGCCGTCAGTTAGACAGTATGCTTCAAAAAAAGTGCTTGTCAGATGGTCAAGTAGCCTTGGAAACACTCTCCCTCCACATGTTTATGATGTCTGAACTGAGGGTGTGCGTCTGACAATTTCTTTCCAAAACTGACAATGTGACACTCACACCCACTTACGGCAGTGATTTGCCGGGGGAGATTGGGAGGTGAGAAAGCTTCTTTCTTTCAGTCTTCCTTTTCATATGTACAAACTACCTCAACACTATGAATGCCTTTCAGGAAAGATTGTCCAAAGTGCGGGCGATTATCCGCATTTTAATGATTATCACCCCTTGTCTCTTTTCTCACGACAGCTGGCTTTTCACCCCACCAGAACAGCTTAAAAACGTTTGTCATCCAGCATGGCTGGACAGCGTTCTATGAGGTAGTTTGTTTCAAGCAAACTCCCGCCTTCTTTACCTATACCGCTTATCTGGAAGTAAAATTAAAAGTAAATGCACTTACAATGTCAGTTATAATCATTGATGATCTTTGTGTGTGCAACCACACTCCTGTAACTGATAGGAATGATAATCAAAAATGTACTTATATGGAAAAGGCCCAGGTTTGCATGTTCTGCACTTACACTGTGGTTTGTGTTGGTGATTCTTTAAGTTGGTGCCAGTAATGGTTTGTCTGATGGTTTCAAACTCTTCTCAAATGTGATGTTGTGTCTGTTCATGCACAAGAACAATAATACGGAGAATGATATCATAATAATATTCCAATCTAGACTGCCTGCTCTGCTGAGTTACCCTGAAGGGATTTAGCGTGGTCACAGTGATAATGATATTTTGTCTGCCCCCATTTTTGTGTTACACCAGTAAAAAGTGAATAGAATGTCACTGAGTCTTGCCACAGCGCTGAGTAACGGGACACAGTGTGGATGAGGAAACAAAGGTGTCGGGGAGAAAGAGAAGGTGTAATCAGATAAGCACTGGTGTTCTCGGTCTGTGAACACAGTGGGAATAATTTAATCTGTTTGTTGGTTTTTGAAAGTGATGAAGCTGGAACAAATGTAGCACAGTTTCTACAAGGCATCGGCCTGATATTTTCTTCACATGGAAACGTGTTTTAGATTTATATATCCCAAGGGCTTGAAGGTTACACTTGTCATCACTGTTTCATCAGTACCTCTGCATTTATATTCTGCAAATTCTTTCATACAATATGTGTGTGTTCTCTACCTTGGGTGGCTGTTGTTAGGCCTTGGGATTCTATCTGATAGTATTCAGGGTAGATTAGCAGAGATAGAAGGAGACTAATATTGCGTGTTTGTATCATCTCCTCTTTGCTAAGTAACCTTTGCAGTTGCTGTTAACCCCGCTCATTTTCACTTTTAATTAAAAACAACGTGACCCTTTTTTTCTCCTTTCCTCTCTTGCCCTACTTTACCTTACCCCCCCTCCTTGTTTGCCTCCATCTGTTCTTCCTACAGGTTACAGTCCAGCCTGGGATGTGTGCAGTCTGCTCGGTCAGTGTGAGGGCTATGGAGACCTGGAGGCCCGGCAGGAGCTTTTAGCCTTCGCTCTCACCCATTGTCCCCCTGACAACATCCACGGCCTCCTGGCTGCCTCCAGTGATCTGCAAACTCAGGTCGCTCTTCATCTTTCATTGTGGTTTGACCAATAAAGCTTTTTATAAACCAGTACCGATACTTAGCATATATACAGTAGTTATGTAGTTATTTTCTTTTTACAACTAGAGCTAATACCATTATTTTGTACTAATAGTTAATATCTTATATACAAAATGATGACCTGAATCAGCAAACAGCCAAAACCATTTAAGAGGTCCAGTCAACATTGAAATCCTAATTTGTAACACTAATTACTAAAATTGTAATAACTACTCTAATAACTTAAATTGAGTGAATATTAATCTCTTGGTCTAGCCTAGCATAACATACAACTTGATCATGGACCGGGTGCTTTCTTATCATGTGCCGTCATGCTGTTGCGGTAGGCGACTAGAAATATCGTTCTACGAGATTTTGTCACACCCCTAACTGCATTCCGTCCTGTCAGAATAGGAAATTGTTGAATTTCAGTTCAATTCTGGTTACTTTTTATATTTTAACTGAGACTATTTGCCTGTGGTTCGCAGCTGTCTTGTACTTTTCGCTTTAAACATACTGTGTGGCAAAGCAACTGTGGACCAATGGGCAGTAGTTTGAGAGAAGAAGTTAGTCAGTAAAGGAAAGAATAAAAACAAAACAGGAACTAGACAGTGACCTTTTTATATTAGTGCTGAAAGACATCGGCACAATACTGACTCAAAAATGTTTTTTAAGGAACACAGTGAAAACCATTGTGTTTTTTACCTTACGTTATAACCACATATCAGTTTAACCACGAATCCAACGAGATTGCTGTGCTAAAACAGTAGGTTGTGTAACAAAACACCAAATCTCATCTTTTGTTTTCCTTCTACCTCCTCCCTCCTCCTTTCTGGCCTCCAGGTGTTGTACCAGGCAGTTAACTATCAAATGGAGCCTGTTATTAAGGAGAGTGGACGAGAGGTCGACGGGACAGACTCCGCAAAGGTTTGTGCGTCTCCATATGTTTTTTTTTCTGTATGTTAATGTGATTATCATACCTCTGCTGTTTGTCTGAGTTGTATCTTCTGCTATTCCAGTGTGGGTGTGTCCCTGTCCTTTTGTTCGGTTTGTGTGTTTTCCAATTGCTCCATATTTGATGAGGTGTAAATCTAGTGTTAAGGTTGCTCAGCTCTCGTGGTTTATTTATGCCTCCCCTTCTCCTCCCCTTCAGCAGCGCCAGCTTTATGATGCCTTGAGTGGGTGTTAATGTTTCATGACTTGCATTGCATCCCCTTTGTGTGTGGATGTGTGCTCATTTGAAGCCGTCTGTTGTCATTTTATTGCTGTATTGATGTCGGTACTCCTCACTTGTGTGTATTTAAACTCTAGATGAGTGTGTGCGTGCACACTGTAGAGGTGCATTTATTTTTCTGTGTGGGTGTGTGTGTTTTTCTTTACATCTTGAGTGTATGTTTGTTTGAGTTCCTTTCATTTTCTGACCCTCAATCCCCTGTCAAATAAAGTATTGATGAAAGGCACTAAATGATTTGGCCCCGGTCCACCGGCTCTCTAAATTTGGTTTTAAAATCCTTTTCAATTGTGCAGCAGCCAACACACCATGGAAACTATTGGTGCGCTTTCAAAAATACTCCAAGAATGCAATTCATAGTGCAATGCACCATTCACCTGTTCATTTTAGTTAATTTTAAAGATGATGAAAACGTTGTGAAAGGGGTTTGTTTTTTTTGGTCCTTTAGTTCTTATTATTGTCGGAATGGCTGAACAATGTAGGCAAGATTGATCAAGCTTGAATGTAGATTTGACAATATCCTACTTTGGAATAGTTTGACATTTTGAAAAATCTGTATATTTGCTTTCTGCCAGAGAGTTAGATGAGAAGATTGATACCACTCTCATGACTGTCCATTAAATATGAAGCTACAGACAGTTGGAAGGTAACATAATGCACCTACCAGCACCTCTGAGGCTCACATATTAAAACATTATATTTCGTTTATTTAATCTGTACAGAAATATAAGTGTATGTGCCAGACTATTTCTTGGCTGGGAGCCACTGCAAGGCAACCAGCAGAGAT
Source organism: Micropterus dolomieu (assembly GCF_021292245.1). Taxonomy (NCBI): domain Eukaryota; kingdom Metazoa; phylum Chordata; class Actinopteri; order Centrarchiformes; family Centrarchidae; genus Micropterus; species Micropterus dolomieu. The sequence goes on from NC_060159.1 coordinate 12,532,581, forward strand.
CCCAGGAAGTTACTGCTCAGAGCCTAGAAGTAGTCAGGCGGATAACCGCCTGTAAAACAGTAAATTGACATTTTTACGCTTTGGTTTTAGTGAGATATGGAGGTGCCGGTAGGTGGATTTTGTTATGCTTGAATAGATCCAGGCTGACTGTTTCCCCCTACTTCCAGTCTTTATGCTAAGCTAATCTGACTGGCTGCTGGCTGTATATACGACAGACAGATATATGAGTGGTAACACCAGAGAGCAAATAAGCATATTTCTCAAAATGTCAAACTTTTGCTTTAAGAAACAAGCAATTGTGTTTTGAAGGTGTTTGGGTCAATGAAAGTTTTTATTTATTTTTTTATTTTTGTATGTGTAATCCTAGTCATGTAATGAATCTGCCCCACACCGACTACAACTACACAACCAAGCACTTACTCTGTGACTTTTCACACACAAATTCCCTTATGCAGTATAAAAACAAACTGACAAACACAAAGAGCCCTGCAGATTATTGAAGTGCTCATTTCAAGTACCTAATATGAAATTGAACACAACCATGTCTAATACCACACTGATCCTCAAGAGTCCTCAGTATAACAATACAGATGTAGCGATCAGAGAAACACCTCTGCTTTTTCATTTGCAAGAAAAATACACTTTTCAGAGGATCCTGTAGCACTAATGCAGGGATGATTTCAAGTGGTAAAGACTCTTCCAGTGGCTCGTACTCCAGGGACACCTGAGTGACACACTAGAATAAGCTGGCTGTCATGTTTTTTTGTGCATCCTGTCACCTCTGTCACCTGCTTTGCCTGCAGGCCTGCGCTCCCTCTGTGGGCTCCCCTGTGGGGACAGCGGGGCACCTGCTGCACAGGACTACTGCTAAGACCATGGAAGTGCTGACCACCACAGGACTGACCACCAAGGCCGTCCTGACCGCAGTCAGCGACCACCGCTGGTGGAAGGAATCGCTCAACTACCTCCGGCCACAGCATGTAAGATCACTGTTTTTTATTGATGTGATCTGTGGTGAAGCAGAAGTCAAGGGCAATAAAGTGTCGAGTTAACTAACTAACTTGTGGTTCTAAATGTGTGTGGTTTTAGTTTGTTGTATTGACATGTGTGTTTATTGATGCATAAACAGTAGTGTGTGCAACAATAACAAAACAATGACTGCAGATGTATTTGCTTTACGCTTGTTTTTAACGCTGTTGTTTCCGTAGCTGCACAGTATGTATGTTTGACTATGTGTGTAAAAAGATACATTTGCAAGTCTGCCCATGCTCCCATATCTCATACACTCTTTCTCCCAGACTTCACAGGCCTCGTCTAAAAAACAACCAATCAAGAGCTCATCTCCTGCATAATTAATTGGCCCAACTGTTGAATATTTCAATATCTGGTGGTTTGCTGGCGGCTGGACTAGCTCAGTGGTCGCCGGGGCAGAGATTGATGGCGTCTCTGGTCTTGGCAGCCATTTGGGGCGCGGGGGAGGAGGTGGTGGTGGTGGTGGGGGGCGGGCGGCGGGGGCACATGTTTCTAAGGAAGGCGAAAAACGGAGAGGATGTGAGCTGTGGGACAGAGAGAGATGACAGTGCTGTGGGCATGTTGTGAAAGTTTAATGATGTTTTGATGGCTCCTCAGGGTCATGGCGCAGGAGCCACCAGTCAGGAAGGGGCGTGTGAGAACTCCAACCTGGAGCGTCAAGGCTGCAGCCCCTTTTATCAGGAACTCATTGATGATCCCTATGTAGACCCGGTGAGTGGCTTAAAACCAGTGTGTCTCACGGCTCATTATTTTTTCTTCCTCTTCAAATTCCTGTTCTTCTTATTTCTCCTCCTTTTTTCCCCCTCAGGCCACCTTCTTAAATTACAGCAACAATGCCTGAGTAGGTTTATGACTTAAGGCATTTAATTAGATTTTTGTTTGTCCTATAACTCATAAATTCCTTCAAAAACAGTGTTGAGACAAAATGAATATTGATTTCAGACTAAGTCATTTTAATGCCAAAAGCAATTTGGAAGTACTAACGGTACTTTGCAGGAAAAGACGGATGAACTTAAGAAGGATGGTATGTTAACGGCAAACAAAATCGGAGATGTAGTTTAAAAAAAAAAAAACAGAATTATACTGTATGCATTAGATGGAGGGGGGGAGGTGAAAGTATTAAAATCCTAAAGGAAAGAATATTGATGAAAGGAGTTATGGGTGTAGAAAAGAACAAAAGTAAGAAAAGGAGTAGTTTGACCTTTATGCCTATAAAATGGTTGCCCTGGGCTCTGACTGGGCTTTTTACTCCGAGACACAAATCATGTGGATAGCTAAAAGAGTGGACGCGGGGGGAAACAGAGAAGGCCGATACATCTCTTCTCATGACATTTTAATAGGCCTCTCCAAATCCCTTCCTCCGCTCCATCTCCAACGTTCATCCATCTTCCATCATCCATCTACCAATAATGGCTCCCCGCGTCCATCTGTCTATGAGCCGGCTGATCAATGGGATTGGTTTTTACCTTAACACTTCCAATGAAGGAAGTGGGGAGGGAGGACAGGCTGATTGAGAGAGAAAGAGAGACAAATGCAACAAGACAGAAAGATGGATAGAGCAAGAGTGGCGAAGAAAGACAAGAAACACTGCGTGCTAAAGCGAGAGCTCTGAGGCCAGCGAGAGCACAAACGTCATTGTTCACCTCTCAGACACTTTAGAATTAACTTGGCATACAAGAATCCTATAAATGAATTATCAAAAGGCCCTGCGTTAAAAGGCTTCATTGGGCTCTGAAGTTCATTTGTTTACTCCGTCTCTCATCTGTCTGACTGGAAATTAAGACGCTCAGTCACCTTAATCACATCTCCCTGTGTCATTTTCCGATCTGCGCTCCCCGCTTTTGGGATTCGCTCGGTGCAATAATAACTATTAGGTAGTTATTTATCACCCTCTCCTGTCCCTTCTTTCTTTTAGAGTCAAGATGTGTACAAGTCCTACAAAGATGTGCCTCAGGAAAACTTTGCTGAGGTTTTGCTGAGGACCGGCAAGCTGGCTGAGACTAAAACTGAAGGAAAAACGTTGTTTCCTGCCACTGAGGGTAAGCATGCAGAAAAGGCCTACACTAGTTACACGCACAGGTACTTATATCTATAGATAGTATAGCGTGGCCTTTTTCTGTGGGCAGCACCCAACTAATTTTAGAATCACTTGTCATTGAAGTTGTCTGTCGCGCAGCTTGAGCCACATGGCTGCGATCTAGTTTTTAAATAATATTGGAGCAGTACTTTGTTGCTACTGTAGTCTTGACTGAGACTGTGGTGTGATAGAAATAAAAACTGAACTTTGCCGCAGAACAGACACACCATATTGTCTGCATCTTCCAGCCATCTGCGGCACCAGGTTTTTTCTTCTGTTTTTTTCTTCGTGCTTTCTGTTCATAGTAGAGTTGCACAAAGTATAAGGCTGCCTTTCTTTTTCTTGTCAACACTTTGGAGGATGTGTTCATCTTGATCAAATCAGCTTTATTGGAATTGTCAGTGGACAAAACCGACCAGGGGTTACATTTTTAAGCTCAGTGTGAGTGCCCATGTCGTGGCCGGTTGATTGACCCATGCAGTATGAGCATAGATGTTGTACATTTTGGATGTGCAGAAACTGATCAGAACCTATTATTTGAGTTAACACAACCTACAAGATTTATAAAAACAAACAGTGCTTGCCTATCTTTAAGGTAACTCCAAAATGAAAGTTGAGAGTCTTTCAAAGTTATTTGTAGCTGTTTAATGGATCATTTTGGAAAATCAGGTCCTAAATATTCGTCTTAATTTCACTTTATTTATTTTGTGAATCATTGCTACAGTGATTTGGCAACCTCTCACCTGTTGGCTTGCTAGTGAGCTATTCCTGAATTTAGAAATGCATGGCTTCTTTTTGTAATATCTAAAAAGTGCTTTCTAAACGTTAAAGCTACACCGAGTGAGTGGTTGTGCAAGGAGTTGTTCCTTAGTGCTCCGTCTTAGTGAAACTGGTATTTGCAGAAAGCACAGTATTTCTGTAGTCACCCTGCCCTCTCCTCTCCTCATCCGTCTAGCCAGGGAGCCCATATGTGGTGGACTAGGGGACAACATGGGAAGAATAGCCTCATATTGATTAATTAATGTATACCCACGCATCCCACGGCAACAGTAAATAATGACACGTCACTGCAGCGATACCAGAGAGATAGCATCAAGTCAAAACATCAAGGCCACGCTGCGTGATGGATCGCAGCTGCTCGCCAAAATCAATGCCACTACAAAAATAAAGAGCAAACTCGTGTGTGTCTGTGCATTGGTGTGTGTGTTTGAATACTAATACGTGGACACTGAAGAATGTGAGGCGCACTCTTTAACCATGGAGTGCTAATGTGTAGGTATGCATACGCACATCACTCACTCACTCACTCACTCACACGTAAACACATTCACACACATTCCACCAAATCCAAGCCCTCTCTCTCTCTCTGCCGCTGCTGTCATTCAATGAGTATCTCTCTTCTTAAAAGTCACCTTCCCTTCGGAGCTGCCGCGGAGTGCGACGTGTCGAGAAAGAGAAAAGCCAATCTGGACGGCACCGCGTCCGATAACAACCTTCAATTAATGACTCCCACATCGGCCCGCCACGCCGGCTGTCCTCAAAAACAGACTAGGAGATGGCCTTTAAGAAAATAAATATATTGATTTTTCACCTGGCCCAGATAAGGTGGAGGTAATTAATGATGACACAAGTGGGAAGTGACTCAATGGGATTGAGCTGAGTAAGGTGCAGAAGCAAACACTTGATGTGATGGGAAACAGAGGCAGAGATACACACACACACACACACACACACACACACACACACACACACACACACACACACACACACACACACACAC
>NC_060159.1:12537569-12546892 GCF_021292245.1 Micropterus dolomieu
TGCAGCTCCTCTTTTCACCCTATGTGTTGTACGCTCCGCTCTTGAGCTACAGAGTGATGCATCTTACTTGTACAAAATCTTTGTTGGGAGTTGCACATGCGCAGTTCCCAGGTAAGGACTACTAGCCAATCAGAAGCAGAGAAGCGCGGGTCGTAAGAAACAAGGTAGTGTGATCCAAATCAAAGCCGCTTCAGACTGTGACTGTAACCTAGTAGATGGTATAAGTTATTACCAGTCCACAACCACACATCATTGGTCCACATCTTACCATAAACCACTACAAAAATCACAAATACAAAACACAAACAATCAAAAATACCATATTTCAACTCAATTTTCCATAAAAATTGGCCAAACAATTTGAACATTTGCTCAGTAGCTTTCACATCGGGTGTAACGTTAGCATTATAGTTATAACTTTAGCTGTGTTTGCCAACGTTTACAACAACTCCGCACTTGAACAGTCTGTGAAGTTACATTGCTGTGTTTATTTTAAATATATTGTGATTGTGAATTTCCAGGCCCAAACAGAGTTGGAGTTACATCGTCTTTTAGGACTAAACGTTGAACTGTTGCCGGTTTTCTGACAATCTATGCCGCCTTGCCGAAAAATGCTACCATAGCGCAAATCGATAGACTCGACTCAACTCGGCCCTGCTCCGTTTTCCATTGCAGACAGTACCCAGAGATAGTACGTAGCTTGTTTGTGGCGTCGCTATGACGACGCCACACACAACTGCCGCAACGTAATGTTCAATGCGACACACACACCAGCAATCCACACAGCTTTCTCTTTTTTAAGTTAAAACGTTTCATCATTACTCAGAATGTAAAGACAGATAAGCGGTATGAAAACCTTCCAGCTGTGTTTTCCTCTGCCGTTGTTGCTGCAGCGGTCTGTGTGACGGCGGGAGCAGAGGGCTCTGTGAGTGGGCGGCTGGCCGGCCTCACACGCCATCACTTCTCGTAAAACTGTCAATATTCGAAATCTACACAGCTGATTTCTCACCTCAAAACTTCTCAGAAGTGGATTTAGTGATGAAATTACATACGAAAACTGTAAAATATAAAACTTTCTGTTGCTGGCCTTGGTCTGGTACAGGCAATCCTGATGCAGTGAATATTGACGATTCTCTCTGACCAATCAGCAGTCTGTCGTGTTTTCACGTTACATTTTAGTATCCCTCAGCTCGCTTGGAACCTCATGGAGGTGAGGTGATACGAAAAAAAGTACCTGGAAGCAGGTACAGGTGCAACATTTCTACAATGGAAAACCAAACAAAGGCGTGTCGAGACTCAGACTAGCTTGGTTTGAGGGAGTGCCTGACCCCGCTAGCCGCTTGGCAAGCTTTATGACGTGTTGTCATTGTGACGTCACAAGTAAAGTAAGTGAAGAGCTGGACTACAAACGAGCTGTTTTCAAGCGGTTCAGAGCAGAGCTTTCTGTGGGAGATGGGAACTCCCTTTGGGCTGGACTTTGGACTTTTTCACTTTGCAAACCTGTTACATGCACAAAAAAGATCTATAACTCAATAAAGGAGAGGGGGAAAGCCAAAAAGCATTATACCACCTCTTTAAACATTTAGAGAGATAAATATATATGTAGTTCCTATCATCCAGCTCTAACATCAAGCTGTTTAGATTTAGCCTCCCTTGAATTCAATTACTAACCTTCAAAAAGACAAACAACAAGGTAGCAATTGCTCAAGCCCTCAACAGACCCTAAATATGCATGTTAGCTTTTAGCTGTTGGCAAAACATGCTTATTTTCTACAAATAAAAAACTCAACACCTAGTTATGTGCTCAAATCACTGGATGCACACTCTTGATGTTCCCTTGAGAAGATTTAGTGTATAGCGGGGCATTCCCTCTGTGTGTCTAAAATGATCTTCAGTATTACCTTCAAGTGTCACTTGTTTTGAAAACAGTTCAAATTTAAAAGACTACAGTAGCGCACTTTGATGTTTGAATATTTATTTAGTGAGAGTTTATTCCTTCAGGAAAGAGTGCAACATATGGAGGAAATTATTTCACAGGAGTTTATTGAAGCTCTGTTTCAGTGGCATTCAGCTGATTGTTTTTGATCATGTGTGCACACCTGCGTGCCTGTTTGCATGGCCCTTATTATGTTATGGTGTGTGTTTGTGTGTGTCTTTCTCTAAATGGACTGAAATAAGTCTCATGCCAGTAACTCTCTGGAGGAATAGATGACTCCACTTTCATCTGTCTAGCCCTCTCTCTTTCTCTCTCACACACACCCACACACCCACTAACCCTACTGCAGTATTTTATACTTCATCTCCATTTTTATCCTTTGGTGAACTGTGTGTTTTCACCCACGTGCCTTCTGACAGCTTTCTGCGCTGCCTATCGATTTGCCCCAAAGCAGCTCCCATCTCTGTCTGTCTCTCGTACTCTCTCTCCTTCGTTTTTCCCCCCTGTTTTATTATCATATGCTGATTGCAGGGTTAGGCTGCATTGCAGTTTTTAATCAGTGGAGAGATACCCAGTCCCCCACACAAGCCTTTTTTGGACAAACTAGAACACACTCTGTAATTGCTGTTTGTCCTATAGAACTGTGCATAAGACTGTGTTCTTGTACAGCTTTAAAAAACTGACATTTTAGTCACTATTCTTAGTTTAAGTGAAGGCACTCGTCAATGGTGTAATAAAACGTGTTTGTGTGTGTACAGGTGCATCTCAGAAAATTAGAATATCGTGAAAAAGTTCATTTATTTCACTAATTCAACTTAAAAGGTGAAACTAATATATTGTATAGACTCATTACATGCAAAGTGAGATATTTCAAGCCTTTATTTGATATAATTTCGATGATTATTGCATACAGCTTATGAAAACCCCAAATTAAAAATCTCAGAAAATTAGAATATTACATGAAATCAATAAAAAAAAAAAAAAAGAAGGATTTTCAAAACAGAAATGTCAGCCCTCTGAAAAGTATAATCATGCATATGTACTCAGTACTTGGTTTGGGCCTCTTTTGCATGAATTACTGCCTCAATGCGGCGTGGCATGGATGCCATCAGCCTGTGGCACTGCTGAGGTGTTATGGAAGACCAGGATGCTTCAATAGCGGCCTTCAGCTCTTCTGCATTGTTCGGTCTCATGTCTTTCATCTTTCTCTTGGCAATGCCCCATAGATACAGTTCAGGTCAGGCGAGTTTGCTGGCCAATCAAGCACAGTAATCCCATGGTCATTGAACCAGGTTTTGGTAGTTTTGGCAGTGTGGGCAGGTGCCAAGTCCTGCTGGAAAATGAAGTCTGCATCTCCATAAAGCTCGTCTGCTGAAGGAAGCATAAAGTGCTCTAAAATGTCCTGGTAGACTCTGGACTTAATAAAGTACAGTGGACCAACACCAACAGATGACATGGCTCCCCAAACCAACACAGACTGTGGAAACTTCACACTGGACTTCAAGCATCTTGGATTGTGTGCCTCTCAATTCTTCCTCCAGACTCTGGGACCTTGGTTTCCAAATGAGATGCAAAATTTGCTCTCATCAGAAAAGAGGACTTTGGACCACTGAGAAACAGACCAGTTGTTTTTTTCTTTAGCCCAGGTAAGATGCTTATGACAAGAGGAATACGACATTTGATGCTCATGTCCAGGGCCCGTCTGTGTATGGTGGCTCTTGATGCAGTAACTCCAGCCTCAGTCCACTCCTTGTGAAGCTCCCCCACACATTTGAATGGCCTTTTCCTGACAATCCTCTCCAGGCTACGGTCATCCCTGCTGCTTGTGCACCTTTTTCTTCCACACTTTCCCCTTCCACTTAACTTTCTATTAATGTGCCTTGATACAGCACTTTGAGAACATCCAACTTCTTTTGCAATTACCTTTTGAGGCTTTCCCTCCTTGTGGAGGGTGTCAATGATGGTTTTCTGCACAACTGTCCTGTCATCAGTCTTCCCCATGATTGTGAATTCCACTGAACCAGACTGAGAGACCAATTCAAGGCTTAGGAACCCTTTGCAGGTGTTTTGGATTAATTAGCTGATTAGAGTGACACTTTGAGCCTACAATACTGAACCTTTTCACAATATTCTTATTTTCTGAGATTTTGAATTTGGGGTTTTCATAAGCTGTAAGCCATAATCATCAAAATTATATCAAATAAAGGCTTGAAATATCTCACTTTGCATGTAATGAGTCTATATAATATATTAGTTTCATCTTTTAAGTTGAATTACTGAAATAAATGAACTTTTTCACGATATTCTAATTTTCTGAGATGCACCTGTGTGCGTGTGTCTGTTTCTTTCTAAAGCTATAATGGCTAATAATGTCATGAAACATCAACACACTCAGCAATTGATGAATGAACAAATCACAGCAGTTAGGAACATGCAATACCCATTTTACAGTATCACTTTACACATATGGAACAAGATACACACAAGCCCCCACAGCCACTGAGGTTTCCACTTTTCCAGTGTTGAATAGTAAAAGGTTGTCAAAGGGCAATAATGTAGCTGCTGGTACCTACTAGTTGTCATGTTTCATTTACTGCAGCCTCCCCGTCTGCTGACTTCATTTCCATGTTTTTCTTCTCGCTTTCCGTTCATTTTGCTAAAAGCACGGCTACTTCCAGTCACAGTGGGCGAGCATGTAGCATGTGGTCGGCATAATTTAACAGCGCTGTTTCCTGTGCCAGCAGGGAAAAAAAGTGTTTTTGAAGCTTGAAATTATAGGCAGTGAGAGCTAGCAGCTTTTTGTTTGTGTGTGTGCTTTCATGCCTGTGTGCATGTAATGCTCCTCTTGTTGCACAGCATTGTTTATATAGGGTATTGTACTGTTCGTTGACCCTCTCGGTATCAGTGGTTGCAACTGACATGAATTGCTGTGCTGACCAAAATTACAGTTGCAATCAAAATGATTCCACCCCCATTGCAAATCAGGTTTATTGTCAAAATGGACAGACTTTCAGCTGTTTGCAATGAACAAATCAAACAAAAGCAATTGAAATAACTCAACACAACGAATTCTTTAAGTGGTTTCCCAAAATTCAACTGAAAATGCAACTTATAATGACTTCTCCAGTCTCAGAATTATTCAACCCCCTGTATAGAATACCTCACAACAGCACAAATATGCACAACCCCATGCCCCATCCGTTTTTAAAAGTCCGAGTTTTAAAACAAATACGATCTCCACACCAGCATTTTAGCTGCGTATCAGAGTTGATCTCAACTGAAACGACTGAAAACGCACAGCAAGTGGCTGTTGATGTACACTGGGCATGCACGTGCCTGTGTAAACATAAAGCAGATGGTCTCTCTCTCCCTTAGTTACAGAAGATTTGGCGAAAGAATAAAGTACTACAGATGAAGACCCAATCAGAGAGCCAAATGTGAGCGTCTGCGTCATTTTTTCTAAACTCCTCCATTTTTGCCCGTCCCCACTAACATGCTCTGCTGAGTTTTAAAATGTTTTCAAACTTCTCCTTTTTAGTTCTTCGTTTTCTCCGTTTTAGTCTGGACAGGAGCTGCAAATGTAGCAAAATGTCTCTGTTTTAAAACTAAAATGCAGTAGTGTGGATAGGGCCTGAAGTACACTTGATGCAACTAATCAAGGGCTTCATTAGCTTAGTGAATGCAGACGGTTAGCATGCCGGAACTCCAAGACGTACACAACTACTGACCCAAAAGCACAAGAGAAGTCTGCTCCAATATGCTCAAAATCATAAATAAGCCATAGAAGGTTTGAGATTATGTTCTGTGAAGTGATGAAACAAAACTAGAACTTTCCAACACGATGAATCAGCGATATGTCTGGAGGAAGAAGAATGAAGCGTATGTAGTATTCTGTAGTATGGTGGTGGCTCAGTGATGTTCTGGCGTAGGGCTGAACAATTAATCATTTTCAAATCAAAGTTACGATTTGAAAGAACGCGATTAGCTAATCGTGAAGATGTAGGTTAATTATACAGCGCCTCTGACCCATTTTAAACAGTCATGCAGTCACAAATTCATTCTGTTGTCATCCTTGTGTGACAGATCTGCTCGTCAATCACAAGCACCATGCGTCTCTTGTTACGGTCCTACTCACTAATCAGAGCGGGCACAAAGCATGTACATTTTATAATAACGAACTAAACTAGAGGATAGTGATGGCAAGTTCGAATCTTTTGACAGACTCGTTCATTCAAATCTCGTTCATTAAAATGAACTAATCTTTTTTTGAGTCATTTTGTTCATTTCATTCATTTGAACTAGGCTGGTTATTGCGGCGCTGCAGCCCTCTAGTGGGCGAAAATTCACCTCTTGATTACTGTATATCATCATTATATAAACCCCCCTGGGCCCACAACCAAATTCAAACCATGTAAAAACCACAGAAATATGTTGTCAATATGTAATCACCACTAGTCCGGCTAAATCCTTCCATTTTCACAATCTTTCCCGAGTAGTATACAACCAGACCAACCATATAAAGGCTTATGTATATAATTACTATCATTATCTCTAAAGTGCTCATTCATACAGCAGCCTAACGTCCCTATCCATGAGTAAAATATTAATATCATTTTTGCAGTAAATATATTGAAGTAATAAGCTTGATACACTATATGAATAAACACACTCTTATTAAAATTCAACTCATTTAATAATAATCTGGATCAAGCCACCAAGTTCTTAAAGAACTCCAGCACAGAGAGGAACAGAGAAATAAACACATGTAAACGCAGCAGTTTGGCAGTTCTGGACGCAGAATGGGCCACATCAGGTCCTGATTCTGCAGACAGAGAAACACACATGAGCACATCGCTCTCAAACACTGCAGGTTGTTCACCAGTCACGAGCTGTGAAACAACAGCACGGCTCTGTTTGTAAATAAAAAGGAAAAGTTACGTTGCGTTCTCTGGTGGACCTGGATCAGCTGTTAACTGTTTACAGAGCTAACGCTAACGTTGCTACGTGGCTGTGTTTTAATGTTTTAATGACCGGGTCCGTTTGTTTTGGAGAGGAGACGACCTCTGAGGTAATTCGGCTCCAGGTAGAACCCTGTCAGGGCTCTGAAGTGGACCCAGAACAACTCTCATCAGCTGTTAGCTGTATTGTTAAACTCTAGCAGGACTAAAGTTACTGCAGCTGTGTTAAAACTATAACTTAGCACAACATAACTGCGCTGTAATAACATTATGCTTTATAAAATGTCACAAAATAGATATTAGATATAATATCAGTCCAGTGACTGTTACCTGACAGCCAACCTGCCTCTCATCCTCCGGCGCTGGCAGTCACTCAGCCTGCCGAGTGAACGAAAGACTGAGGAGGACCCATGTGAGCGGTGAACGAGTCGTTCATTCCTGCTCCACAGTAGGAGCTGTCACGTGACAAATGAACGACTCAGACCTTGAGACCCACAGTTGAGAGTCATGAACTAATCAATTCTGTTTCCTGTGCTGATGGAGCCCATGCAGCTGCCGTGTGACGAGTGAACGTAAGAGTCCAAGATCCTTCACGCATGCGTGAACATGAACGAATCACTCACTGACACAACCCGTTCCTCCCGAGTCATACACACGATTAGGTCTTATGAACGAAACGTTCTTTGAACGACACAACACTACTAGAGGAAAACATGTTAATGGAGCCAGCCGAACTGGCACAGGCAGAGGCCATGCCGTGATTTTGTTCAGCGTCGACTCACACTGAAGTGTTTCAGCAGCGGAGCATTTAGCCCTACATTGCTGACGTGTTGTTAATTTGTCCTTTTATGTGCTTCAGCTACAGATAACAGCTCTCTATGAGCCCGTTTCGCTTTCTGCAGTCTGATTTTGCTTATTTGTTCAGTTGTCCTTGATTTTTGGGCTTCTACCATGGTTAAGCAGCTACGTAGTTAAATTGTTTATTTGTTTTTTTTGTCTGTTTTAACTGTGTTTATTGTTGAAAATTCACCGGATTCTCTATGCCATTCTGTGACTTCCTGCCTGGTTCATCTGCTCCGTGCTGCTTGACATGGCTTCAGTCAAAAATAGACTGGCAGTGAATATTGAACTTCAATAAAAAATCTCAAATTGAATCGTAATCGCAGAAAAATCGCAATTAGATTTTTTTCCCCAAATCGTTCAGCCCTACTTTGGGGCTGCTTTTGCATCCTCTGGCGCTGGATGGATGCAATGAAGTATCAGGATACCCTAGGAGAAAACGTCATGCTGTCTGTGGGGAAGCTGAAGGTGTCATTGGACCTTCCAACTGGACAATGATCCCAAGCATACCTCAAATTCCACCTAGTCTTGGTTGCAGAAGAAGTCCTGGAAGATTCTACTGTGGCCATCACAGTCACCTGACTTGAACCCCATAGAAAATCTCTATTGGGATTTGAAGAAGGAAGTTGGAGCACACAAACCCAAGAATATCACTGAACTGGAGGCCATTGCTCATGAGGAATGGGCAAAGACTCCTCAGGAGCGTTGCCAGAAGCTGGTGTGTGGCTATGCATCTAATTTGCAGCAGGCCATAACCAAAACGTGCTCTACTAATTACTAAAGATGCTTGCCATTAAGGGGTTGAATAATTTTGAGACTGGAGAAGTCATTATTGCATTTTCAGGTAAGTTTGGGTAAACAACTTGAAGCGTTTGCTGTGTTGAGCGATTTTAATTACTTTTGTTTCATTTGTTCATTGCAAACAGCTGAAAGTCTGAATTGATTGATTGCAACTATATGTGTTTTCGTGTGTGTGTGTGTGTGTGAGAGAGAGAGAGAGAGAGAGTGCATTTGCTTTTTCAGTTGAACATCTTTGTTTTTATGTGTGTCTGTGGACACAGACGTGCCCAAATTTGTTGGTACCCCTCCACAAAAAACGAAGAATGCACAATTTTCACTGAAATAACTTGAAACTGACAAAAGTAATTGGCATCCACCATTGTTTATTCCACATTTAATAGAAATCAGACTTTTCTTTTGATTGTTTATTCAACATAATATTGTAAATAATAAAACAAATGAAAATGGCATGGACAAAAATGATGGGACCGCTAACCTAATATTTTGTTGCACAACCTTTAGAGGCAATCACTGCAATCAAACGTTTTCTGTAGCTCTCAATGACACCTCTGCACCTGTTAACAGGTAGTTTGGCCCACTCTTCCTGAGCAAACTGCTCCAGCTGTCTCAGGTTTGATGGGTGCCTTCTCCAGACTGCAAGTTTCAGCTCTTTCCATAGATGTTCGATAGGATTCAGATCAGGACTCATAGAAGGCCACTTCAGAATAGTCCAACGTTTTGTTCTTATCCATTCTTGGGTGCTTTTAGCTGTGTGTTTTGGGTCATTATCCTGTTGGAGGACCCATGAC
>NC_060159.1:12546992-12575385 GCF_021292245.1 Micropterus dolomieu
GTTTTTCTTTCAGAAGTGGAGTCCTCCTGGGTCTTCTTCCATGGAGCCCACTTTCGCTCAAAAAGCGACGGATGGTGCGATCAGAAACTGACGTACCTTCACCTTGGAGTTCAGCTTGTATCTCTTTGGCAGTTATCCTTGGTTCTTTTTCTACCATTCGCACTATCCTTCTGTTCAATCTGGGGTCGATTTTCCTCTTGCGGCCGCGCCCAGGGAGGTTGGCTACAGTTCCATGGACCTTAAACTTCTTAATAATATTTGCAACTGTTGTCACAGGAACATCAAGCTGCTTGGAGATGGTCTTGTAGCCTTTACCTTTACCATGCTTGTCTATTATTTTCTTTCTGATCTCCTCAGACAACTCTCTCCTTTGCTTTCTCTGGTCCATGTTCAGTGTGGTGCACACAATGATACCAAACAGCACAGTGACTACTTTTCTCCATTTAAATAGGCTGAATGACTGATTGCAAGATTGGAGACATGTGTGATACTAATTAAAGAAACTAATTAGTTTGAAATATCACTATAATCCAATTATTTATTATCTTTTCTAAGGGGTACCAACAAATGTGTCCAGGCCATTTTAGAATATCTTTGTAGAATAAGCAATAATTCATTTCTTTTCACAGCTTCTTTGCTTTATTCTATGACATACCAAAGGCATGCAAGTATACATGATAAAATAGCTTTTAATTTCATCACTTCTCAGGAGGAATGAAGCATTATTTCAATGAGCTGTAAGGGTACCAACAAATTTGGGCACGTCTGTATGTGTCTGTCTTTAATAGAATTCATTTTCCCAACTCTTTGGAGTGTCTACATATCACTGTAATTTATTCGTAATTTATTCATCAAATAGTCCAAGGAAATGTAAATAATAAGACTGTTACTGAAAGTAATGATCATAATTGTAGTTCACTATGCCCAAACCTCTTAGTTACTGTTACTACGTCAATTTTTGCACTGCAGTTTACAATATCGGTGGCAGAATTACCACTTGAAATTCATAGTCATTTTTGAAACATCGATTTCTGGCAAAGGTAGATAAAAGCAGGCTTCTCATTTCTAGCTGGCAACCATTGAATTTTACTGACTGAAATGACAACTATTAGGGGGGGGATTTTATTAGATATTGCTGCCATAGCTCAACGATTTGATATAAAATGCTGTGTTATTTACACGGTGCATGTTGCAAAGTGTGTGAACTGGGCTTTTTTTAAATATAATCTGTAACCCCACAAATTAATGAAGGTTAGTTAGTTAATTTAATGCTCCTTGGCCTTTAAAAAGTAACTCTCAGTTACTCTGAGAGGTAAAGATTGCAGCTTACATTAGAGTAAATAAACATACTGTTTAACACATTCCAAACATTTTTGCTCTTGTGTTTTTTGTTTTTGAAAACAAAAAAATTTATATTGACTAAAAACGCCATTTTGGCATATAGACAAATCCAAAGCTTGACAGGCCTGGTCTGGCTAGTTACTTAATAACCTGTTACTGGACAGTCTCTATTTGGAGAAGAGATTTAAAACGTTCCTCCAAATGTGGGAGTGGTGACGGGCCATAAAAACAATCAAGACTGATAAAGGATAAAATATACTGTGCCATAAGCATTGATCTTGCTGTCTAACTAACTGATCTTGGGAAGAACAGATAAGAAGGGAAAAGGGTGACGCTGAGTGTTTGAAAAGCCTGATAGATGGAAAAGAGAAGTATATACATTAGAAAAAAGTATTGAGAAAGGGATATAAATATACAGAGATGCGGACGGATAGACACACAAGTCTGTATATATATTTAGATTGCCTTATAGACTTGGAGACGGTTTGTCTAATCTAATTTATCAGCACTCCTCTGCTAATTGTTATGGTATTGGCGTACAGTCACTCCCTCCCTTCTCTTTTTGCCCTCCTGCACTCTGTTCTTTGTACAACACCACAGAGGAAATGTTGATTTTAATCACTGGGCATAATTAATTACCATCCTTACTTGTTAAGAAAATAAAAGCCTCACATTCACATAGTAATTGGCAGCAATTTAATTTGTGGTCTACTGTAGGTGAGTTTTGATGAGTGCGTGTGAGTCTATGTGTGAAAGCAGGTGAGAGGATGTGGTAGATATGTGCGTATTTGAATGTGAATGGAGTGCATATGTGGATCTATCTCAGTGCAATTTATAATATGTTTAATAGGTAAAACATATAGTCATAATATTATTAGGGAATCCCAAGGTCTTGCATACCCTTTATGAATAAATGTGGCCATAAAACTATATAAAATGCATCGATAGCTAGAAAGTGTTCAGTATTCATAACGCAGAGGGCAATAACAATGATGAACAGGCTTTGGGTTTCAGTTTACATTCAGTGATGGATTTGAGAGCTTTAGATTGCAGTGAGGGCTTTTTACAGGTAGTTAAGATTCCATTTCTGTTTCCCAAATGACCTCCATTTCCAGAGGGTCATGAGCTTCAGCTTTACTCATTTATTGCTCCATCCCCCGTCATAAGGCGCTTCACTACACTACTAAGCATGAATCTGCTGTGCTGCCAATTATATGCATGTGCTTTTACTTATAAATGAGAGGTTTATCAAAACGAATGTCTCAGAATTGGTTGGAGTATCAGATACTTTATTAAGGAAATCAGTCAAGTAAGTAACTGTTTAATTACCAGTCATCCATTGCTAGTTTTGGTCCATTGTAACACAATTACAAGAGCAAGGGGATTATATATATATATAGATATGGGATTATATTGTTGGTTATATACTGTAAGCAAAGTTTAAAAACAAATGTAAACAGCATTGTACTGCAAACCTTCAGTTAGATGATAAAAAAGAAAGTAAGTAGTATTATGCTACTTCTAAGTAGTGTTAGCCAGCTAACTTTATTAGCATTAGCTTGCTGGCTAAAATGCTTTAGCTGCGTTTACAAGAGTTTATAAAGGGATGCTACTGCAGTACGCAGTACAGTACATGGATGATTAAGTCTTCATTATGATTATTTAACTAGAAATTAAATTTTTTATATATTCCATTATATTAACCTTTTACATTTTGTCAGTTTAGGGGCTCCATAGGATACACTGGCCATCAAATAAAGTAGAATAACTTGTTTGGTAAAGAACACATTGTTTTGCTACTACAGCATCTATCCATTTGATCGGGGGAAGATTGTTGTATGTTCTTCCACTCTTTGAAGGCTAGTAACATCTTAACTGCTGGGAAACTTCAGTATGGTAAGAAAGTTTTAAGGGTTAAGCAATAGAATACATATATCTATTTAGGTTTAGGCTAAATCTGTGGACTTTGTGTAGCCAATATAAATTACTAAAATATATATATTTATATTTCAGCCTAATCAACATTCGAGTAATTAGATGTGGTGCAATTTGTGTACCTCTAATAGCTGCCAAGGAACTAGCAATACAGGACATTTGCTTTTGCCTGCACTGTGACCTAAACAGCATAAAACTCACCTGCAGAGCTCCACAGCCTTTTCAGCAAAAATCTTTTGGCTTTAAGTTTTGTACATTTCATTTTTCATTCATTTTTAATCCAGGGGTCAATCACATTTTTGCAGATGCAACATACCGTGGGGCATAAGGTCCTCGAAGCCACACGAGATCCACTCCACAATAGCATTACAACTTTTTATTATGTGTCAACATGGCGCCATGAATTATCATGCTGCAACATGAGGTCGTGGATGAATGGCACAACAATGGGCCTCAGGATCTCGTCACGGTATCTCTGTGCATTCAAAATGCCATCTATAAAATGCACCTGAGTTCGTTGTCCATAACACACGCCTGCCCATACCATAACCCCACCGCCACCATGGGCCACTCGATCCACAACATTGACATAAGCAAACCGCTCAGCCACACAACGCCATACATGCTGTCTGCCATCTGCCCTGTACAGTCAAAACCGGAATTCATCCGTAAAGAGAACACTTCTCCAAAGAGCCCACTCAGGTCAGTTACGACGACGAACTGCAGTCAGGTCAAGACCCCGATGAAGATGACGAGCATGCAAATGAGCTTTGCTGAGACGGTTCCTAACAGTTTGTGCAGAAATTCTTTTGTTATGCAAACCGACTGTTGCAGCAGCTGTCCGGGTGGCTGGTCTCAGACGATCTTGAAGGTGAAGATGCTGCATGTGGAGGTCCTGGGCTGGTGTGGTTATACGTGGTCCGCGATTGTGAGGCCAGTCTGATGTACTGCCAAATTCTCTCAAACGCCTTTGGAGACGGTCTATGGCAGAAAAATGAACATTCAATTCACGGGCAACAGGTCTGGTGGACATTCCTGCAGTAAACATGCCAATTGCATGCTCCCTCAACTTGCGACATCTGTGGCATTGTGCCAAGTGATCGAACTGCATATTTTCGAGTGGCATTTTATTGTGGCCAGCCTAAGGCACACATGTGCAATACCCATGCTGTCTGATCAGCATCTTGATATGCCACACCTGTGACGTGGATGGATTATTTCCGCAAAGGAGAAGTGCTCACTAACAGATTTAGACAGATTTGGGGAAAAATATTTGAGAGAAATAGGCCTATGGTGTACATAGAGTAGGGCTTGGTGGTATATCGGTATAATGGGGCATACCGATATAATTTCAAAAGAGATATAAAATTAGACAATACTGTTTATACCGATATAGTTCGATGTTAATTATGTTTTCTTAACATCTTACCGGCGTTTGCTCATCTCTCTCCCTCACCATGCAACCCTGCCCCTTCCTCTGCATCTGCATGTAGCCGTCTACACACAAACTCTCTAAAGACATGGAGGGAGTTGAGTTTTCTTAGCAGAAAATACCAATATATATATATATTTTATACCGGTATTCAGCCTAATAGTACCGGGATATGACTTTTTGGTCCATATCGCCCTACCCTACCATAGAGAAAGTCTTAGATCTTTGAGTTCAGCTCATGATGAATGGGGGCAAAAACAAAAGTGTTGGGTTTATAATTTTGTTCAGTGTATATCCAGTTTTATACATCTGATGACACCACTGAGGCTGAAACTATGTTTTATGAGTTGTGTGTGTACACTCGTGTGTTTTTGTGTGTTTGTGAGTGTGTTTGTGAGTGTGTGTGTACATGTACTCGTTCTTGTGTGACGGAGCTTGTCTTCACAGCAGCCATTCTTTGGCAGGATGTAGTTTTCCCCTCAGAAATCAGACGCTCTCTGAACTGTTAAATCACACTAGAAGCCAACCTTTGAGAAGAAAATTAATTACTTTCCCTCCGCCTCCACCCTACTCTAATTTTTTTATCACATTAACCCTCCTTCGTTCCTTTTCACTTTCTTTTCTTACACTCTCCCTATTGATTTCTGTCTTTCTCATAATATTATAGAATAGGTTTAGCCACAGGTGACTTTTTCTTAAACCAACAGTTAAATGTGCTGTTACGCATGAAGCCTTGTTCCTTCCTTTCAATGCCATGGTTAAAGTTTGTAGGCTTTGATACTAGTCTAGATTAAGTGTTTGAGATTGCGTAGTTCATTTGGGTCTGGTTTTGGCAGGAATGCCTTGCCCACATACTCTACTGCAATCATTAGGTTGTCTAGTTTTGCTATTGCAATCAGGAGCGTGTGTCATTTAAAATCAATGAAAGCTGCTCTCCTGTTTGTGTTGCATTTGTGTTGGATAGTGTCTAGTGGAAGTGGCCAAGATAATAATAGATCACTGAAATCCACTTCTCAGCGGAAGATGCTGGCATTTATCATCATATTTATCAACAACATGTAGCAGAATTTCAAAGGAACAGATTGTTACTATAGCCTGAACACTCTTCCTTCACTTAATTTGTGCTTTGTGCTCAATGACCTGGGGATATCTAATACTCAAGATCTTCACGGTAGGCTTTTTGTTTTTGGTCTCAAATGGATTTCACACCTCCCTGCTTTCTCTCCACCCTTCCTCTCAGGTTCAGATAGAAGATGTGGAGAATGAGGGGAAAAGATATGCTCTCTTCCTGGGACTGCTGGAAGCTGCACAAAAGTGGGAGGACTTTCAGTTGCTCATACTCCTCCTGCAAGCGTGGCCACCAATGATGAAAGAGGAAGTGTAAGTCGGATGTCTTTATTTTTGTTCATTGTTCTTTGATTCTTTCAAGATTCAAGCAATAGTTTGGCATTTTTGTAAATAAGTTTCTTCATGTTCTGTCCAACAGTTAAACGAGAAAATCGATAACAGCTGTTTAGCTTAGCTCAGCTAGCCTGGCTTTGTCCAAAGGTACCAGCACCTCCACCAAATTAACACGTTTCTCCTTTCTTGTGCTGGACTACTTCTTACCTTCGGACTGAGCCTAGCTAGCTGCCCCCCCTTTCAGTTATAAAGCTAAGCTAAGTAGTAGCCTTATATTTAACAAATGGATAAGATAGTGGTACCGATCTTGCCATCTAACAAATAAGCTTATTTCCCGAAATGTCAAAACTATGCCTCTAAACTCCTCTAATACAGTAATTACTTTCCACCCGTGACCATTGAATGTGCTCTGAACTGCCTGAAAACAGGTCGTTTGTAGTCCAGCCGTTTCCCTTTCATCCCTGTGACGTCACAGGGATGAAAGCTAAATGCACCTCATATAACGCTCGCCAAGCGGCTACTCCGACACGCCCTCAAAAACACCGGTGGAAAAACACTGAGCTGCAGCACGCACCTCCTCTCCCTCCCAAACACTAGCTATCCTCCAGGCAGTCAATGGACATAAAGTTGTTACTGTGATGTAGAGACAGAGCTCAGTTAAAACTTTATGGATGAAAGATACATTTGTTCCAGATTAATAACTTGCCACTCTGAAACTCTTGCTCCAGTCTATGTTGCCAAGCTAGTCGGCAACATGTAGCCTACAGCTGAACCGAAGCCGTGTTTGCTTCTCACTAACCCGCCCTTCTCTGCTTCTGATTGGCTAGTGGTCCTTAACTAGCAACTGCGCATGTGCAACTCCCAACAAAGATCATTTAGAGACAAGATGTATCACTCCACAGCTAAAATGAAGCCTTCAACACAGGGTGAAAAGAGGAGCTGCAGCAATGTGCAGTATGGAAAAAAAAAATATGGTGTTTCTTGAAAATTAAACCATGTAAACATGTTCTGGTACAACCCCTAAATAGGATTTTGAACATGAAAATGAGCATATTACCACCTCTTTAATAAATATACCTAAAGGAACCCTTATTTCATGACTTGCTACTCTCTGCTGTCTCAGTAATCAGTTTTAAGCTTAAGTTACTTTTTTTGGATGTAGATGTTTCTACTATATTTACATTGCATTACAGGTTTTATTATTATGCAAAACCTTTCTTATAACATCATTTGTTGGTGCAAGTTTTTTTTTTTAGAACATTTTTAACAAATGCTTTCAAAAAGTGATGGGGACAACATCTGCCATTTCAAGTGGTGGGTACATGTCCCGAGCATCCCCAGTGTAAATGATGACCTATGACCCTACCTCCCTGTTCCCTCCCAGGCAAATAAGACTAATAACAGATTAAAACCTGTTTTTATTTGTATTTACTGTGGAGGTGTTCCGATGTTTAAATGGATGTAATGAATGGATGCAAAGGAGACACAGAGATTTGATGGTTATTTCCTTCTGTTTAGAGCACAACCACACTGAAACAATTAGCAAATGCTCTCAGTGTTTTCACACATGCTTTCCCCAGTTCTATTTTGAGGCTGGTCTTGAATTGTCTGACATCTACCGCAAGAAAAATCTGCTTAGTGTAGAGGTGAACGGAAGACTAGAAGTTTTCGAAATAAGAAGAACTTTTTATTTTGAGTTGTGGCAGTATAACAAACTGAACTAGAAAAGCAATTTCTGAAAAAATTGTGGTGTGAATGCTGGCTGTCTAAGGGCTTGCGCTAAACTGGATAGCTGCTTGAAAAAAGTTGAAGTACAAATGTATTAAAGATATGGAAAGACAGTGACTGTGCCAGCAGTGTAAGTCTGTTTGCTTTCAAAGTTACACATCAGCATCCAAACAAGATTTCCTACAACTTGTGAAAAAATATGTATGTAGAGTGAAAGGTGTGGGAAATACACCGAGTTGCAGACAAATTTCTAAAAAGATTTTGAAGTGAAATCCCACTCTGCCAGTTGGTCGTCCCACTCTAGCTGCGAACATTCCGTCCCATAGACACTCATTATAAACTCAGTAAAAAAAGGCGGAAAAGACATGAAACTTGATTTACGATAGCATAAAAAGTATAGCTTGTGAACGTTTTAAAGTCTGAATGGCATTTCTACGTTAATGTATGAATTAAGGGAAGCGGTTGAAGATTACTGAGTTTGAAGTATTTTCTCATTGACTCATTATAATGAAGTTTCAAAGAAAGTTGAGTACCTTGAAGAGTTTGAATAGGATTTGAAAGTTGAATAATACTAAAGAAGAAAGAAAGATGTGGAAAATGTTCATATTTGAATGGAAGTTCTAGCTGTAAGTATGTAACAGTTGAAAAGCCTTGAAAAAGTGTGAAAATGGGGACATTTTGAACATTCTGTCCATCCACTTACAGTACATGGGGAAAAATGCCTGGAAAACCTTGAATGTCTTGAAACGTATGAAGGTATATGATATATATATATATATATATATATATATATATATATATATATATATATATATGAATGACGTTTCTACGTTGGAAACTGTGGAACAAGTTAGGTTGCAAAAAAACGAGCTGAAGAATAACTATAATCAAGAATTACAGAATGCTGTACAATAACATAATGTTGTGAATGCTTTCCAGCATTCACACCAGTGAAAAGAATCAGGAGCATGTGTGAATGTGGTTATTATTGTTGATTTTGTAATAGACAATAGTGTTGCCACTGGGTTTGTGTAAGGCCAAAGGCAGAGTATCGTCCAACTGAGAAGCAGTAAGAGAGATGGAATTAGCTTTGGAGGACACAGCTGCTTCAAGTTCACACCCAGATTTCACTGACACTCTACTAACAGCTGTAGTCAAACCATCACTGCTGGGACAGTCGGCTATACATTTTAACGGAAGACTGAGCTGTTGTACTGTATTTCAGATTTAATGCAAACTGAGTACAAACTCTGCTGATTATGGATTTTGTTTTTTCTTGTCTCTTTGGTTGTCCTCATTTGAATCGCTCAAGTTAATTTGCTGCAACGCACATTCATATACTAGTGACATAATATGCCTCACAGAGGCCAAAACTCAGAATAATGTAACCTTCAAAAGCCTCATTTAAGATGTTCTGTTAAGACGTGAGAGCCTTATCTCTTAGTGTGCAAGACACATGGATAACCTTACTATTAGTCTGACTCAGCATTTAATCCTGGATGCGACGGAAGTGTGTTTACACTGTGTGTCTGTAGAGTGGAGATTTGTTTCTGTAAGTGGCTCTTTTGGGAGCTATATTGAGTTGCATCTAAAAAGGCTTATCCTTTAGTCTGTCCGCATAAACTGAGTCGTGATTCAAAGCACGAATGGAGGCTGGCTGTGACTCACACTGCACCCTGTGACAGATTTGGCAAGCGCACACACTCTCATAGTCGCATGCAGCAGTACCTCCCTGTCCCCTGGTAAAGCACAGGAAGCAGCGCTGTGCCAGCAGCACAAGTGGACTCTGTTTGCTTCCATGGCCGCATCATACAAAGGTAAAGCAGCTTGTCAGGACAAGACGCCCCGGTAGCTGGATGGAGAGCTGCATTTTCTACTGACAGCCGCACACAGGAGCCCTGCTGTCTTTTGCGCTTCGCGTCTTCATTTCTATCCTCTCTTTCTCATTTGCTTTCTATCACACACACACCCTCCTCTTTTGCAGCTTTACATAGGCACACACAGGCTTACCACACGCTTCCTTTAAGACTCACTTCAAGCAGCCTAATCTTACATGAGACTTCAACCACTTCTCATCATAGGATTTCATCTCAGGATTTATCAGCATGTTGCCATCTACCCTTTATCACATGAAAACACCCACAGTGAAACAAAGCACACATTCATATCAGATTCCTCCTCTCATCTCCAGTCTCGTTATTTAATGTACTGCTCGTCATGTTAATCACATACCTAAAACTTGCAGCAGTGCTAGCATGTCGGCACGCCTATATTCTAACCAGTATTCTACGGTTCTAAAGGTTAAAGAATTTACTTCCATGCATCATATGAGTATTTACATCCTCACTAGGGCTCAAGGATGTGGTTTGATTCTCTGCTTGAGCCTTGATGCAGATATACCAAAGTGAGGCCTTGGATTTTCATTAACCGCTGCAACCTCCATTACCGCGGAGATTGGTGTTAGCCAGTTAGAGGGGCTCTCATATAGTAGTTACCTTACCATGCTAATGATAATACATAAAATTAATAATGTAAACAGGATCCGTCCATCAACGAAGACCTAATTATCAGATAATGAGTCATTCTGTGTTTTCCATCTTTTTCTTGCTATGACTGACATGTGTTAATAAAGATCCATGAAGGTCATATTGCCTTAGCATCACTGGCATTTGCCAGCCTTGGTGAGAGCTAATCGGTTACTCTGGAGGCATTAGCAAAGGTCTTGTAGATCTCATAAAGGGGCGTGTCGACAAAGGGTCGCCTGTCAGTGCTGGCAGCTGTCCCTCTGGTGTTTACAGAGAGAGAGAGAGGGAAAATGAATCACGTAGGTCTTAAATATTAACTGCAGGTGTATTGCGGTCAAACAGCTTTTCTCCTCACTTACATGTCAGCATCAGAATTCATTACATTTTCTCCTGATGATTCTGTATGTGCTCATGTCAGCCTGTGATTTCAAAGAGGTTGATGTGGCTGCTGTGTTTATATTATTCACAATGTACATTTTCATGCAATACGGTGTACATAAGGTGATGAGACCAGTCAATGTCCAGCAGGATTACCATCTGGTGACATAGAAATGCAGAGTAATGGATGAATGACAGTCATTTCACAAGTTGTAATATTGTTTGGTTTTACAACAGACTGTATGTTCCCACCTACACCTGTTGTCTAAATACACTCACTAACAGATTCACAACAGATGTATAGGTAAATGAACACACTTATTGTTGTATTTACCAGTCCATGTTCTTCTCTTTAACATCACCTCTGAAGAGACAGAAGCTCAGCAGAAGGCTACACACAAACACACACATTCACAGATCTGTCTTCTTCTCTGTCTCCAGGGCAGAGTCGGAGCGCAACCCCTGGGTGGTGCTGAACACGGCCCTGCTGACTCGCTGCCAGGGGTCAGAGGTCAGATTAGACCTGGGTCAGCAGGTTGTCAACATGGTGCGATCCCTCTATAACACCAAACACAAGCTTCCTGCACAGGTAAACGGCAAACTCTCCTATAACTGCTTGTGTCTTCTTTGCAGCAATCTGAAAAGTAGTAGTAGAGTTGAGACAGGAAACAGGAAAATAATGTTTTAGTTTCATGCAATACAGCTGTGGTGGAATGTAAGTTTAATTTTTAGGTACTGTATGTATTTTCACTTTATACAAATTTCAAATATTTGTACATTTTAGTGTATAGTTATAGTTTCTAGTTACCTAAAAGTTTAGTTTAGTCTTTACATTTCAGTTAATAAAATATGGCACATTATTTAGATTAAACTACCCACCAGTATAGGAAATAGTATACATTTGCTCTACCTTGATGAGCTACAACATTAACATGCTACTTGTGTTAATGCATCTTAATAATAACCAATAATACACATTTAAAATGATATAATTCAGTAGAATAAATATACTTTGTTCACCACATCCGCTATCATCAATCGCTATGAATGATTACTCGGACGATCCTTGTAGTTTATTACTTGTGGTAAATATATACGAAATTTAGATATTTTATGACTTGTAACTCACTAATTACTCCCATCATAAATTGTTATATGTTTTATGTTTATGTTGTATGTTTTAATGTCTGCAATTCTATTAATTGTGCTGCTGCCTGTCTTGGCCAGGACGCTCTTGGAAAAGAGATTTTTAATCTCAATGAGTTTTCTTTCTGGTTAAATAAAGGTTTAAAAAAAATAAAAAATCTTATCAAAAACAGGGGACTAAGCTTGTTTGAATTTAGTGTAACCGCACTGCACTGCCACCGTTTTACCCCGTATCTTAATAAAGGAGCCCAAAGCTATTAAGCATGTAACCCACAGCAACATGTTAGCATCAGTTCAGTGCTTTTTGCAATGTACTATAGGTACTAGCCACTCTTTGATATCTGACAGCCCCTAATGCTATTCATGCCCTACTGAGCACCATGGAAGTGGTAAGCCTAATGCCTTTCTGTATGTCTAGCGCCAGCTGACTGTGATATTAGTTTAGCGCTAATGCTATTCAGTGTGAATAGGCTAGTGTCTGCCTGGCTGTCTAATATTAGCGTGGGAAGGGGGTGGGAGGTAGCGAAGGAGGCCTTTTACTCTGTTCTGAACAGCTTTAATTTGAATCTGCTGGAATGAAACCGCCAGAGCATGGGGGAGTCAGATTGCATTGTGATATCCATATATTACTGGATAGGACTGCAACAGGAGTGGGTGTGTGTGTGGGTGTGTGTGTGTGGGGGGGAGGGGGTGTTTGTGTGTAGACCTTTTTAAAAGTATTATGTTCCTGTGTGTCTGTACAGTATATGCACATCGATTAACCTTCACTGTTCCTCGTCTACTCTCTCTCCTCTGTCTTCTGCCCTCCCCTTTTGTTCTTCCCTCACTTCTCCTGTTTTCATTCCACTTTTGCTTTTATCTTTCCCCCTTCTCCTTTCTTCCATTCATCTACACATCTCTCTCTCTCTCTCTCTCTCTCTCTCTCTCTCTCTCTCTCTCTCTCTCTCTAGTGTATCAGACACATAGCCACCCTGCTGCTCGAAAACCAGCTGAGCCTTCAGCAGCCTGCACTCAAACTGATGGCTGAGAGTGGTGATGAACAACTGCTGCAGCTGACTCTGGATCAGATCAACAACATGACAGCAGTAAGTGCAAACAATATAGTGGAGTTTACTGTATGGACCACAATTTGAAAAGAGACAGTTTTCATAATAATAATCAGTTAGTTAGTTATTTAGCCTCTGAAACTTGAAAAAATTGTGAAATTTGAATTGATGTCTTCAGATATCTTGTCTTGCCCAACCAGCAGTCGAAACAAACATTTTCAATTTACAGTGATTGCTGCAAAAGGAACTAGGAAAAGCTTAAAGGATGGAATTGAGTATCAAAATTGTCTACAAGTCATTTTCTGTTAATCAAATAATGCAGTGGTTCCCGACCTGTTTGGCTTGGGACCCTTAAAAATGAAGTAATGTCTACTTGTGGCCCCTCATCAGAGGGGATGGCCTTGCTGTGGACACGAGTTGCTAAACTTCTTGAAACTTTCAATTGAAAAGGCTTTTAGAGGCCTGAAGAGAACTGTCATTTAACTCGCAAGAAGAAAGGTCTAAAAAAACAAAATCATTTTGTGAAACAGGTGCATGTTGTATCTCATTAGTTTATTCCTCTGGTAAACCCCTCAAACCCCCTTTATCTTGTCGGGAACCAGGACTAATCAATCAATCGTTTACTAATCGTTTCAGCGATAGTGACTGAACACCACTTCTTTATTTGAGGCTTTAATGCCTACTTTCAGTCAGAAGGTAAGATCCCATGTCATCACTGTTTCTTAGGTCTGTATATTAAAAGCAAACTATATGGTGTTCTAGCAGGCCTCAGAGACACTACACTACAGTATATACTGTAAATAGTATATGGTGTGAGATGGAATATAAAAGATGGAAAACAAAAAAGCATTAAGGTAGACGACTGATAGAGATGTGATGGGGGAAAGTCTAGTCTAGTGCCAGCCAAACATTATAAAACCTCTTTGCTGTAAGATAGAATAAAAAGATAAGAATGAAGTTCTCCAAAATTTTAAAATTCAAAGAAGCCAATGTTCATCCACTTGCTAACTGTCCTCCTGTTTTGGGAATCCACATTCAGATAAGAGAGTAATAGTTTAAGATTGTGTGGGCCGCTCTCCACTGTTTCCCAATCAGATAAGCAATTGTCAGAAAGTAGGCCTCTCAGACCCAGCAGACCCTCTCTGTGTTCCTGGATCAGATAAGAGAGAGCCTCTCTATTAAGTGACATAGCCCCTATTAAATGAAACATTAAAGCTCCTATATCGGTACACCTGAGAAGCACACTGCTTTTATCCCACAGAGAAAAGAGAGCGGGACTGAGAGAGGCAGGGTGTTAAAGAGAAAAAGATATGTGATTTAGATGTGGGAAGAGGAAATCATCTGGAAAGGGAGTAGGTGTTGAGAGAGATAAATAGGATGAGAAGGGAAATTAAAAAGCCAAAAGACAGAGCAAATGTATGAAAATGTAAAGTTAGAAAGGCCAAGACAGAAGTATAGAGGACAGAGCAGGGTGCACAGCCTGACTGAAGGGGGGTGGTATGGAAGGAAAGACTTAGAGAATTAGTAGGGGGAGTATGAATGGAGTAAGAGAACGTAGTGTGTCACGCTGCTTTGAGAAATAATCTCACCACTGCCACCTAAGAGCTGAATGAGCAGGGGCATGTTCAGAGCAGCACAGAACAGTGTTCATCTGAAGATAACATCAGCAGAGACACTGAGAAATCGTCTTACATCTAATACATCTGATAATGTGTTGGCTTGCTGCTCAGTGTGGAATTGTGCACATGTGAGTGTGAATTTGCCCGTGTGTATCTCTTCTCTTTCTCTTTGTGTGAATGTCAGTTTGCCAAAGTTAGTTTATACCAAGTAGGTTTTGCAATAATATCTTTTGAAGCACAGTGTTTCTGATGGCCTAAACAGTCTTGAAGGATCTGTTCACAAAACAATGCATATAGCACTCTGGTATAATCTGAAAAAGTTATCACAGCTGCAACTACTTTCTCTTTTGTTGCGACACTCGCGAGGTAAACAAAAGAATTACGATACACAGTAAAAAGGTCAGTATCGGTGGTGATACCAATACGGTGTATCAGCTCGATGCCAGACTGATAGGATCCGCCAGTGCTTGAAGTGGGCCGGAACGCCCCGGTAGGCAGTACCACCATCTCGACATTTTATTCTTTGGCGTACCGTGACATTTTCTTGTGTACTGGGACATCTCCCAAGCTGCTGGTACTCTCCTCTGCACTCTACATAACAGGTTCTCTGGGCGCTACGTGACGCTCACCTGTTCCCGTTTTGGCCTGCCTGCTAAACTCTGTCGGCGGAGAGAGACAAGGGAGAAGAGAAGCTCAGGTGCCTCTCAAGCAGGCGTGTGCTGAATGTAGCTCGTCAATGTCACTTGTCGTGAACTGACCAATTACAGCCTGGATGGGGCGGGATATTTAAAAGTATTGACAGATAGGTGTCATTTACACTGGGGACGCTGGGGACATGTCAGAAACAGAATGACTCCATCACTTTTTGAAAGCTTACTTTCAAAGTACTGGCACCTATTTTTTTCCACTTCAAGCACTGGTATCTGTACGTTAGGTTAGAGCTCCTAGCACTTTATTGGACTGAAAAAAACCTGGACATACTCAACCAAAACTACCTGTGTGGTTTGTTTTGTGGGGGGAACTGACTGTTTAATGCAACTGAATAGTTCAGTGCTCTTCATCTAAACATCTTTTTTCTTTTTTGCTGGCACATTTTTCACTATCATGACCAAATTCAAGCTGATACAAGAGCACAACACTCTGAGGCCTTTTTTATCAGATCTACAAATAGCCGGGACTTGTCAGCAGCCAGCCATTAGCAGATCAGTAGATGTTATCATGGGAGGGTTAGAAATAATTGATTTTAGCTGAACAGCTTGGTCAATCAGAAGTTCGGGTGAGTGTACTAAGGAAGCTTAACTGTTAATTGACTGTTATTTCGATTGAATTACTTTAAGCGCTTCATCGAGGGTTGCTCTTTTGTCACAGTTTGACTCCGACATACCAGACAAAATTAATATATCATAGAAAGTATCACTCGTCATTTATTCATGTCTAAACTAATCCTGTGATTGATTTTGGCCACAATGCACCATATATTTATTAACTCTGCAAAGCACAGCCCTCTTGATTAAATACATTAAAATGACACGTCACTCTGAGTGATTGGCAGTCCTTATCTTCTTGCACGACCCCACGGGAGTGTGTTCCCTGGCACTCTGTATTTGTATCTGATGTCATAGATTACTGTGCACATTGTTTTCCCCAGTATCAACACTTTTTTTTTTCTTCATAAAAAATATGCTCCTGAGATCACAATAAAAAAAGATTAATTCTGAAGATTACTTTTTAATTAAAATGGTGTTATAAAACCACTTGACACAAGAAGTAAATGAGAAAAGGTAATTTATTTGGCTGTAGTATGAGATATGTGTTCATTTTGCTTCACATTTCCTGTGTCTTGCTTCACTGCAGAGGAGACCAGAGTGGGCGTAGCAAAACGGAAGCAAAGAAAGAAAAGAGTGGGAGAAGAGTATATGAAAAGGTGGCAAATTAGTAGTAGAGCGGGAGCAGGTAATGAAGAAGAGGTTGTATTGTTCTTAATTATGCAGGGAAATGCAATGCAGACGTGTAGGCTTTTATTTCTTTTCACTGGGAGCAGAAACACACGTGGCACTCTCCTTTACTCGCCTTCCTTTTCCGCTCTGCTCCTCCTACTGAAGATGTATGGACCACGGAGAAGCAGACAGACGCGTTGGAAAAGGGAGCTAGGGGTTAACACCAGCCTGGGATAAAGGGACTGATAAAAGCTGCCCCATTAATATGAATAAGCTGTCAGTGTACAAAGACATACATAGCACACTCCCACACACAGCTGCAGTCCACAGCATAGTTTCTTGCAACAAATTATTTTGGCATTCGGCCTCCATCATTACTTTAATTAAACAACTGTGTAAGCCCCACTCCCCTCAGTTAGCGTTGCTATACCACTCAGGCTTTCACTTTCCGCACGGCATGATTACACTGGCAGATTTACCAACCGAAATTCTCAGTAATTTTTAACAATTGGTCCTTGATTTTAGAAGAAGGCGACGAAAGCAGTCCTCTCATTTATAGCTGGCGACTGTCAGTGTTTCCATCTGAAATGGCTACTGTACTGCAGATTTTATCAGCTGTGGCTAGCTAATTAAGCTAACATTGATTTCATGAATTGGTTGAAACTTGAAACTTTTTAATGTTTCCACCTGACTAATATAAGCAGACTATAAAAGGGGTTTTAATGTCCCAGGCAAAAAGTTATCATCCTAAACAGTTGATGATAGAAAACATAAGGAACAGCATTGTGCTTATATTGCAGTGTAGAACTTGTTTGTACAAGTATTATAAGCTTATATTGAAAAGAGATTTAAGATCAGACTGCTATTTTGTTCTAACATAAACCTGTTTGTAGTTACTTGTTTGCAGTTTCAAAGTGAAAAGGAAAACCTCACGCAATCACGTTGGCTGGAGTGCGCACTTCCTCAAATCCAGTAAACTGAGTGCCGGACCGCTAACACCTAAACTTTGATAGCATCCAGACTAGCATCTACACAGAGGCAAAATAATACACAGTGGATGTGCTAGTTGTGAATGTTAATGTTAGCTGTAGTTAGTCAAAGATATCCTAACTCTTGGCCTTGGAAGTAACGCTAAGTGGACCACTGTAGGAAGTCCGCTAGTTAGCTGGACATGCTAAGAATTGCAGCTCACGTTAGAACAGATACAAACACTGTTTTCCATTCCTTTAAATTTTGCTGTTTTGGTTTTGTTTGAGCAAGCACAAATAACACCAGCCCCCAAACTCTTCAAATGCAGAGTGTCTCCCTTACTATACATTTGGAGAAAGCCTGCCATGCCATGGCTTCTCCAAAGAATCACATACACCCTGTCCATCTGCCCAGTGGAGTGAAGACAAGAGGCGTGTGTGTGCATGAGTGTGTGATAAAGTGATCATTTGTCTAATTGCTTGTTTAATAGGGCTTGTTTACTGCTTTTGTGCCATATTGGACCTGTTAATCTAGCTGTGTTTGCTTGCAACATAGTGTGTTGATCCCTGATTTGGTCACTGCGTGTATGTGTGTTTATATTTTCTCATGTGCGTCACTGCCTACTTTTATTTAAAAAATTTTTGGCTTCACAGCCTCTTCTTCTGTCACTTTCAATCATGTCGTGCTGTAAGCAAGGACTGGTGTGTGTGTGTGTGTGTGTGTGTGTGTGTGAGAGAGAGAGTGCTCAGTGTGGTGTGCCACTAAAGCCCAGGGACAGCTAGGATGAACGGATGGGACGCAGAGCCTGAGGAAAAGAGAGAAAAGGATGAGAGACGGAGGGAAGGAGATAGTTGTGTGTTGTCTGGCATTCCA
The DNA here is from genome assembly GCF_021292245.1 of Micropterus dolomieu. NCBI lineage: Eukaryota > Metazoa > Chordata > Actinopteri > Centrarchiformes > Centrarchidae > Micropterus > Micropterus dolomieu. Next base: position 12,565,323 of record NC_060159.1, read on the forward strand.
AAGGAGCTTTATGATTTAAATGATAAAAGAAGGCTTGGCCATGCATTATGTATTAGGCATTGTACGTGTACGGTAATTCCAATTAAGCTCTCAGCCGGGTTCAGCTCAGGGAGAGACAGGGCGGAAAAGGACGTATTCAGGAAATGAGAAACGTGCAGAGCAAGAATAGAAAACAAGGGTGTGAAAAATTGACCAGACCAATCAGGCAAAATTTTGCGGCCACTGGAAGCATGCGGGATAGACAACCTTGGCTGTCTTTGAGAAGGTAATAACAAGAGCAAGAGGGGGGGTTGGACATCTTATAGCTGCAGTTTGATGTGTCAGTTCTCTTGTCACGCTGAGTGTTTGTTCATTCACTCACGGCGCACGCCGACTGCAAGCGCACACACACTTACATGAGGCAGAAGATGCTTCTTGTTTTCGCTTCACTGAAGAGACAGACAAGGCAGAATGAATGGATGGATATACAGGTGTGAGAGGTACAGCAGACTGGATCGTTAGCTGTAGAGTTAACTCAGAGAATGGCGTACCACACAGTTGAACACTGGCTGGAAATGTTTCATGATTTAAATATTTAAATCATGGTATGGCAAATGTAGCAAAAACACATTGGTCTGACCAATTAAATTGGTCAGTGTGCGCTCCAATGTTTGCAGTAGACCAAATTCGTCATATGTAAAACTAAAACTATAAAAACTAATTTGGCTACAATTAAAGTTATCGTTTGTCATTTTGAGAAATATGCTGATTTACTTTCTTCCTGAGAGTTAGATGAGAGAATCGATACTACTCACGTCTATATTCTCTGAATAGGAAGTTGGAGCCGGCAGGCGGTTAGCTTAGCTTAACATATGGACTAGAAGCAGGCAGAAATGGCTAGCCACATCTTTAAGCCAAGATTAGCTAATTGTCCCCTGGATGTAGCAGCATATTTAATGGATGGATATGAGAGTGGTATTGATCTTCTTGTCTGACTCTCTGCATGAAGGCAAAAAAGCGCTCTTTCCAAAATGTCAAAGTATTCCTTTAATTACAGATTGCTCAGAATCATTCATTTAGAGAGCAGAAATTTAGTAGCTACAGAGAAAAGCATAGCAGCATTGTTATTTAGGAATGGCTGAAATTGTGACTTTAGTAGAGAATATAAAGAAAGAATAAGATTTTAGATTCAAGATAATATGTATATTAAGTGATCATCTGAACTTGGTCATTAGACTCAGCAGTCTACCATATACTACTCAATTACAGTAGGTGTGAACTCTGGACGAACAGCAGTGCCTGAAATGTGACAGAGCTGTTCGGGCTGTAAAAAGGACATAAAGTTATCTTCTCCCGCTCTGATATCAAGATTCCCCTCCATCCTTCCATCTCTCTGCTGCTCCTTCACATCTATTTTCAGCTCGACTGTCAATCTAACTGACTCTAAGACTCAAATCTGCTGTCTCTCTTGACACCGTCAAACAGTAATAGCCTGGGAGGTGTGTGTGTCATTGAGCATAGAGGACCAGGCCTGTAACGTTCTGTGCTTTTCTCTCCTCCATAATGAACCAGGAAATGCAGGAAACACAAAAATTGTATATATTTACTGTATAAGTAGTGGTTGTGTTCCTGTCCCTAAAGTGGTCATAGCACAAGACTGAGCCTTTGTCCTCTAAATCTGTAGACATCCCATGTAGCCCACACTGTCTAGATGAGATAATATATGCGTGTTGTTACTTTTTAAAGTGGTCTCCTCCGCAACGCCCTGCAGATGTGATATCTGAAGCCTCCACATCACTGCTGGTTACCTGCGTTTCCCCTTTCTGATGGTTGATACAGGGACACATTTCAGTGACATTAAATATGCTCCACTTATTATTTTCATCATGCCAACTGGTTGAGCATTCAGACCAGTGGTCTCCATATATGTGCCATGCAGAGCCATGTGTATTCTGTATGCGTGAGCCCTCATTACAGCCAAACACTGCATAAGGTGATTTCAGTGATTAGCAAGACTTCAGGTCAAATCAAGTCAAATATATTTGTACAGCCTTTAATCACACTAATGGCCCTCAAAGGGCACCACAAGGCCACATTTAACAAAGTAAAAATAATGAAGAATAATTTCCGTTTACTACAAATTTGATACAGACATTCATATCTAGTGCCACCAGCAGGTCAATTTCTTTTTTTGTCCAATACTTTATTATTCATTCCCATCAGCCCCAGCTGTACCTTGTGTTTAGTGCTAATTAGCAAATGTTACCATGCTGACACACTAAGCTCAGTATGTTTAACATAGTAAACATTATAACTAGGGTTGCCTCAGGTACCTTAAAATACGGAATTATCCCTTATTTGAGAACTAAAAAAAAGAGAGAGAGAGAGAACTAAAAAGCGCATTCCATTTTGAATGTCGTATTTCCAAGTCGTCTTTAATGCAGCATCCCATGCAAGTCATCCAACCCGCATTCTGTGAAGACTAGTCCTTTTCTACCCCTAATTGGTTAATACTCGCTGCCATTGTTGGTTTGATCAATACTGTCAGGTTCAGGGCCAATCGGAGTTAGATAAGGGCGGGTCTCTTGGCAGGGAGTCGAGTTGAAACAACGGCGGTGGCAGCTCCAGAAACCCCCCACGCCCCCTCTCAAACGAAAGCAGATGCACAAGTGCCCTACCAACGACCGTGAGAGTGGGAGAAATCATATACTTATTTGAAAAGTGTCAGTGGAAATGAGTGTCAAGCCAAACTGCACAGTTTGTGGGCCAGTGTTCTGTGTGGTGCACGGTGGCTGTCAGACGTGTGACAGCATGCCGAGGCAGTGTAATGATTTAATAAAACGTACGCATTTTCTGATTAATTACTCTGGATTTCATATGCTGCCTATTTGTTTAGAAATATTGTTTCAGTGTAAATGAACACACATGCCTACATTATGGTATGATTTGTTTTTTTTTTAAGTTTGAGGTATACAATCAGACACATTAGCATTAATTTATAAGAGATAAGGGAGAGATATTTAATACACATAGGCTATAATTATCAAAATATAGTGCTTATGTAAAGAATATAAACAACTATGTGTTATGCTTAAAATAAAAAAAATAAGTGCATTAATATATTTACTGACCAAACATAAAAATGTTGTTAAATTAAATTTTGAAATGTTTGTAGAAAGGTTATTTATGTGTGGTTTCATTGTTTGGACGGCATTACTGCAAACAATGACAAATATTTTGGCCAAAACCTGTGTTCACACCACCCTTTACAGTTGTTCGAGTTCATTAGCAATTTCTCAACCTGTCCATCAACAGCTACATCATAAACATAGTTTCCGTCCACTGGTTATGTGGAAAGGATATTTTCCAGAATGACCAACAAAGTGACAGCAAGAACAGGTGCTCTGTGGAGCTCATTAGGATTGAGCTCTTCATCACTCTCAACGTTGAGCTGTCCTGTTCTACTGTAGCTGTTTGTCTTTGTATATCTGACAAGACAGCATTTATAAAAGGAGGTAGGCCTAACATGCTCCAATACTGCACACAAGGCCTACTACTTCTGGTCCGCTGATGTTCATGATGTACGTGGGAAATCCTTGCAAAAGTCTTTCCAATCGAATCGTATCAAAGCATTTCTTTTAGCCTATTTATAATAAGTTATGGACATGTTGATTTAATAAGCTAATAAAATACAGTTCACATCCTATTTTTTGTGGTCTCACTGTCACACATTTATTATTGTCATAGCTGTGTATTCAGCTATGAATACACAGCCTTTCCAAACATGTCAGTATTGTCTCACAGTATGGGCTCACAGTACAGGCTCACAGTATTGTGAGCCTGTTAGCATGTTGATGTTAGCATTGAGCTCAAAACACAGCTCATATGTGAAGGCTCACAAGGCTGTTACTATGGCGGTAGACTCTTGGGGCCTAGCGGCACACAGTGCAGCGCAAGTGTAATTGCTAGTTTCTTACTGACTCTGCTGTAATTTTCATGCCCAGTGCCCACCTTGTGTAAATACTTTCGCCCATCTCCGCGCCAATGGGAGTGTTGGTCTTAAAATGAGGTGTGGTCAGGTGCATAGTTGGCGCATTGCTATCTTAAGGCAGCAGAAAGCGATTGCGCCATTGACCAACAAAAATCTGGTAAAAAGTCAATGCGCCTTAATAGGCGGGTTAGATTTGATGCATGTATCGCAGTTATATCTGCTGATTTTGGTGGGTACGGTAATTAAAATTAACAATAATTAATAGCAGATGGATTATGGTTTGGTGAAATAGGGTGAAGTGTCTCCTCATTACGAGAGAGACTCGCATTTACACGAGGAGCAGCAGCATAACTTAATTTATTATTCATTCATTTAATCTCCCGACACACCAATAAGATTTGTGAGGATCTAATGTTAATTAATGTTCTGCGTTCTTCTACACATCAAAAGGTCACGTACACAGTCCAGTTCATCATTGTTAATAATAATGCAGCGCATTGAGGATACAGACGTTTCACAGAGAGGAGCGCATGGATCTATCTGTCTTTCACTGTTAACAGAGACTCCAGTCAGCCATATAGTTTGTACACTTCACTGATAAACCACAAAATTGTAGATTAACATTAGGCTTCATGATCAAAGAAATAGGGACTTTGGTCTTGTTGTAGTTTTGACCTCATTTCAATATGTCAAAACCATATTATCTGTCATAGAAACCAAACTTTGCATTCAAATTACACACAAAACCACCAAATACAATGAACCTTCTTAATACCTTTTGCACACAGCGTTTAGGAATTGAAAAAACTATTATAAAAAGGTTTTCATGAACCAATAACTATAACATGGACCTGTAGTTCAGTTATGTTCCACTCCATGAGTTTGATACTCATGGAGTAAATCATACAGTCACATGGATACAACAATTGTCCTTTTTACAGGATATTTATTTTCCATTCAAACATTGTACAGTAGGCTACAGTCCTGCAATCACTTGTTGAACAATCATACCTGTCACTGTAGTGGTCACAGTAATGTGATGTAAGTCACCAAAACAAGGTTCCAAAACACAGGTGAGCTTACCTGTTCCCCTCTTACTTATTGAATGGCAGTGTTTTTAAATGACAACTTGGTGACAATTTTGACTTAAAATGAGAGGACTTCTTTTTGCAAAGAAGTGTGAATAGACCAGAGAAGTGTGGATAAAAGGGTAAATAGTGTTTATAGACTGGTGTACATAGTCTGGCTGGGAGTTGACTAAATGATTTCAAGAGGATAGCTTACACTACCAATTTTTGTGTGTTAGCAATTGAGAAAAACTGTAATAAGATTTTGTTCACCAATTTAATAGATGAGATCTGGTAATGTGGCAACACTGGTGAAAAGACTTGTTTTAAACAAATCGCCAGGTTAGCCAAACTTATTTTAGCGTAGTGTAGTACTTTTAAACAGTCCACAGCCCAAAGATATCATTATTAAATATATTTTACCTCCCAGCAGTGTGGATTAGATAATCTGGCTAAACGCTTGTCTTCTGACTCATCATCTAACCGTTGTGTTTCTTGCCTAATCTCACTTTATTGTTGTACTGTCACTATGTTCCCAGATGTCAGGAAATACTTTGTAGAGTACAATGTTATCAGAACTGATAAGGGTGAAGGCCAAACCCGAGCTGTAATAAACTTATTATCCTTTAAAAAAAAAAAAGGATGACAAAGAAGTCTTGGCCAAGTGAAAACATGCAGACAAACAGTTCTTGATGGCACATGTTTGGACACTATAGAGATAAACAATTACAACATATTTTGTCTGCACTACTGAGAAATGTATGTTCACTCCTCCTTTATCCGTAAAGTTTGAAATCCTCTCTGTAACATATTGAGCTTCAAAATAGGTCAATGTTCACTGCAGCTCCAGAAAATCCAATCTAGAACATTTGTTCTGGGCCTCTGTTGAGGCTCCAAAATCAAAAGTTTGAAGCTGAAGTGTTAAGTTGTTTTGAAGTACCTCTCCTTGGTTCTAGTGTGCATTTGGCCCTTGGAAACAGTTGGTGTACTTAAAAATGTATGTATCTGATGCTTTCAGTGCATGTCTGCCTTTCTCCTCTCCAGCTCCCTCCCTGCATTCTACTCCATCATACATTTTTTCACACTCCTAAGCACACTCTCCTCTCTTGTCTTCCTTTCCCTTAATTCTCATTATTACTGGGTGACCTCCTCATCCACCTCTGTCTCACGATTAAAAAATGTCTCTGTCTGTCTTCTCTCCCTGGCCCTCCTCCCTCTCCCGGCTTGTCATGATTCATCTGATCCCGTCTCAGTGGAATGGAGAAATGACATCATTAGTCATGCCTGACATACTGTATCTCTATAACGGTTATACTGGATGTCAACTGTCTGTCTCCCTTTGGTACCAAAGCAACCATGAAGTTGTATTGTATTTAAATGGTAAATGCATCCAAATCCAGAATACTTCTACAGAAACTATGAATCTTAAGACACAGCGATAATGTTCTTTTTCAGATGTGCTCATAATTACTACAAGGTAAAACTTGTTTTATGTGCAAGATGTGATTCCACGAGGGGACGGTGTCAATGTCACTGACAACAGTTGAACGTCTCTCAACTCTCATGTGAGACATTCAGGTTCACTAATATCCATCATTGCATGAGTTTAGGGATACTTTATCACAGTTTTATGTTTTTTATGGATGAATTGTCTTTCAAGGAGAGAAAAATGGAGCAGGGTAAGCACAGAGAGGAGGGATTTTAGTAGAGGTGAGGGAGTGGAATTCATCCGCGGCGGCTCTCTACTACGGAATAGAAGACATGAGCTCCACATTTATAATTGATCTGCCTCAGCTCCAGAAATACCCTGACAGTGACTCGCTGTTGTCCGTGTGTGTGTGCGTGCGCGCGCGTGCATGTGCGTGCGCGCGCGTGCAAGTTTTAATGATAGAGACAAAACAGGTGAGAGGATGCAGCGACGGGCTGAGTCACAGAGAGAGGCAACCTATCCGCTGCAGCACTCAGCCTTGCTTCTCCGTGGCTTGTAAACTACTCACAGCAGTCCCAGCGGCATTTAGCTGTTTGAATTTGCATTCAATTCATTGATGCAAAGAGGTAGAAGATGGTCTGTTTATGGCTACATGAACATGTATTGTGAATTGTTCTGGTAAATGAGAATGTTCCTCTCAAAGCTGCAAAGAACTGCAGAAGAAGAGGAGATGTGCGTTCTTTTGTCAGCCGGTGGGTGTTTAGTGGTAGCTAGAGACCTGGTAGAGAGACTGGTTGCATATTTGCCAAAATTCTGGCTGTAACTCTTGGTATTCACAGGGGTTGAAAAAACTCGCAATCACACGTAAAATAAAAGTTAGTCTCTCCTGACTGTGTCACCACATGTGTGTTTACACTTCCTCCCTCCCTCCTCTCTTTTTCCTAAAGGAGACAGCTTCCTCCTGCGACGCCGAGCTACTTTCATTGCTCCTGGACGCCGGGCTCCTGGTGGGCTGCGTCTCCTCGGCCCTGTACCCCCTGCTCAGCTCCCACATGCTGTCCCACCAGCAGGAGGGTGGCTGGGATGTAGAGAAAGCCGCCACTGAGCTGCTGGCGGCGGGCCACAGGCCCGAGGCGGGCTCCCTGCTGCTGGCTCACCGTGGAACCCACCAGGCCCAGTTCACCTTCAACTCTGCCTTGGCTGTTCTCAGGAAGTGGCTGTGAGGGGTGGAGGGAGGAGGAATTGGATTGCGATCTGAAGAAATTAGCGTGAGGCGAGAATAGAAGGGATATCGGGCCGTACCATTGCATTTTGTTCTGTCACTGGGTTTCGATTTCATCAGCTGAAGACACGTCAACAGCAGCTGCAGTGTCTGCCTTGAAGGTATAGGGGCGGATGCCTTTAATACTGAAACATCTGCTCAATTAGAAACGCATGCAAGTACACAAACACAACCTCTGCTATCTCTGTTATGAATGAATGTTCAAACTGAGGGATGATCAGAAAATGCACTTGCTGCTCGCTTTTATTTGTGTGTATTTGTGTGTAATGTGTCCTATTGTGTGATAACGTAATTGAGCAGTAGCCGGGAAGCAGTGGGTGGATATTAGCCTATTGTTCCGTGACAGGTTTGCCTCTTTGACGTCCCATCGTTAAACACCCTGCCTCTGCTCCATTGTTTCCCCCCTAATAATGTCTAATTAATTCCTTCCAAACAAATTAGCCCCGCAGCTGCCCCACACTGTGTGTACGTGTGTGTGTGAATGCACAAAAACTGTATATGAGCACCGACACCCCAGCGATATCATGTCGAACTAATGATGAGGACTGAACGTGTATTTGTATGTTTACGCGCACAGTGATGCTGTCAGCATGGTTGGTTTCAATTTATAAAATGCAGGTTTCATTCTGTGCCACCTCTCAGATCTGAAATAAAGAAAACTAATGACATGACAGTGAGTCATTGTATTTTCATTTTTTGTTGTATTCCATTTCTTTCTCTATAATAGTCTTGGTGGAAAAGTGCACAGGTAACATTTAAGTCCATGCAAAGTTTTCAAGAGACATCTCTAAATTTGTTTGTTAAAGACAATATTTCAAAGCCTGTTAACATTTCATTGAGCTTTTCTTTTTTAATGATGGGTTGATCGAATGGATGCGTTTTATAAAGGTTGGTGTTCCATCTCATTATGAGTGCTCTCAAAACATTTGCATTATAATTACAGCATTTCCACATTGTTCCAAGATAATTGCAGCCCTCTGACCCAAACATCCACCGGGTATTTTTTGCTTGCCCTCAAATGCACTTTGTTTTGTTACACAATAATTTTAAAGCAGTTCAAGTAAAGTGTTTTCACTGGTCGAAGCAAAGGTGAAAGCAGCTGGTTGGTCTGAACCCCCAATGGAGCTGTCACCAAAAGCATTTGTAACTGTTTTTCTACTGATAGTTGCAAACAGGGAAAAATATTTTGATGTCTAATATATCTTGTTTGTCTTCTTTGTAGTGTGTTTTTTAGACTGTGTGTTCAAAATCAAACTAATAAAGTGGTGCTGACTGCAGGTCCCCAGAGCAGTCGATTTTGTTTTGTTATGTGCACTAAAAAATAAGCCTGCCCTATCAACGTAAAACATAACAGTAGGAGGGAGTACAGGGCTAGGATGGTGATTAGGCAAGAAATATCCATTTTTTTCTTCACTGAGAAATAATGTATTTTCTTTTCCTTCAATTTAAGTCCATTGACTTACTAATGAGACAGCAATAACCTTAATAATCACAGTGGACACTGACATTAAAGGCCCTGAAAGCCCCCCATCTTCCTCTTCACAATACCCCATAGATTTTCTGTAGTGTTAAAGTCAGGCGAGTTTGCTGGCCAATTAAGAACAGGGATACCATGGTCCTTAAACCAGGTACTGGTAGCTTTGGCACTGTGTGCAGGTGCCAAGTCCTGTTGGAAAATGAAATCTGCATCTCCATAAAGTTGGTCAGCAGCAGGAAGCATGAAGTGCTCTAAAACTTCCTGGTAGACGGCTGCGTTGACCTTGGACCTCAGAAAACACAGTGGACCAACACCAGCAGATGACATGGCACCCCAAACCATCACTGACTGTGGAAACTTTACACTGGACTTCAACTTCTGTGCGTGGTGGTTCTTGAAGTACTGACTCCAACTGCAGTCCACTCTTTGTGAATCTCGCCCACATTTTTGAATGGCTTTTGTTTCACAATCCTCTCCAGGGTGCGGTTATCCCTATTGCTTGTACACTTTTTTTCTACCACATCTTTTCCTTCCCTTCTCGTCTCTATTAATGTGCTTGGACACAGAGCTCTGTGAACAGCCAGCCTCTTTAGCAATGACCTTTTGTGTCTTGCCCTCCTTGTGCAAGGTGTCAGTGGTCATCTTTTGGACAGCTGTCAAGTCAGCAGTCTTCCCCATGATTGTGTAGCCTACAGAACTAGACTGAGAGACCATTTAAAGGCCTTTGCAGGTGTTTTGAGTTAATTAGCTGATTAGAGTGTGGCACCAGGTGTCTTCAATATTGAACCTTTTCACAATATTCTAATTTTCTGAGATACTGATTTTGGGGTTTTCATTA